>NC_090254.1:21848031-21853031 GCF_037325665.1 Littorina saxatilis
TTAACAAGGAAAAAAGGTGTGTGTGTGTGTGTGTGTGTGTGTGTGTGTGTGTGTGTGTGTGTGTGTGTGTGTGTGTGTGTGTGTGTGTGTGTGTATCTGTCTGTCTGTCTGTCTGTCTGTCTGTGGATACGAATGTGCGTGCGTTCGTCCGTGCGTGCGTGTGGGTCTGTGTGGTGGTCTGTGCGTCAGTGTCAGCATCTGTGTGTCTTGTTGATCTGTCTTTTTCTGTGTGTGCGTCTGTATTTGTGGATGTGTGCGTGTCTGTTCTTGCTTATAAATGCGCTTGCGGCGTACGTGCTTGCGCGCGTGTGCGTTTGTGTGAAGGCACTGTATGCGAGCGCGCGTGTGTCCGTGCCAGTGTGCGCCTGTCTGTAGGTGCGTATTTGCACGGGCACAGTGCCTATCACTGCAGCGATCTACCTGGAATCAATATCACACCAACGCAAACCTTTATAATGCCAGACTTTGCAGAATCGATCCACGATTTGGCCCATTCTCGGATCACAGTGTTTACCGCAGCACCAGACTGGCTGCAATAAGCAGAGGCGGCTGACAGCATTGAATCACGATGCCTCGTTCAAACTGGAAAGAATTTGGCTGAACAATATTCCCGGAAAAGGATACCACGCTGTGAACTGGCATACATGTAGGTATGACTGTGTTTGTGTATGGGAGATAACCTGTGCATTCCTCGCTTGTCTGTGACAACTGAGAGCGGACGGTGGCGGCCATATTGGATTCGGCCAAGATGACCCCAAATGAACAAAATAATACCAGAAATGAACTCAACACATCAAAATCATTTGGATTAGAGGTATTGCAAGTGAAAATATTGTCAAAAACACAAAAGTTAGGATTTTCAATGCGGCGGATGGCGGCCATCTTGGATTCGGCCATTACGCAAAATGTACCAGGGTGGTGCCCGATCAACTCCGTGATTTTTCATGTCTGGGTACCCCTTGACTCAAATCAAGTGAGAAATTCTCTCAACTCCAAAATGTACACAGGACTTTTAAACAAGTACAGGACTACGTTGCTTTCGCAGGTTTTGTATCAAATTGACGTTGACCTAATTTGAGATACTCTGCGCTTACTCGGTGTAATTTGTATTTTTCCGTGCCGACGCACGTACGTTCAACTGTGTTGCTGTTCAAGTTACGGTTTTTTTCCCCCGACGTGACGTAGGCCTACCAGAAATCACAGGTTATCTCCCTTTGCGTACTCATTCCGAGTTCTGTAAACGCATAATGTGATTTAAACGTTTGTTACCTGCCAGACTTTTTAACTGTGTTTACTTATTTGTGTGTTTATTTATTTATTTATTTATTTATTAATGATTATTGTCATTCAGCCAAGAACCACTCTGCAAAACAAACGCTCGGGAATAGACGATTTTCAAAAATAACTCCGTCAGGATTATCAGCGGTCCGGAGGGGTACTTTTCATCATCCGGAGCACGCTCCACGCCTCCGACGGGCTGGTATCCCGCAATCGGGACGAACAACCAACTCCGATGTGTATGCCATGCAGCGCGCACACAAAAGACCCCTTTCTTTCGAAAATCAGCGTTCACGAGTTCATCGGAGTTCAGAATTTGTCGTGGAAAGGATCGATCGCTGGCATGTATCACAACGCCGTGTTTTAATCGAGGTCACATAGATTTGTTTTGAGGTCACGCGAGTTTATGAAAACACACGTGCATAGCGAACACTTCCGGTGATCAGCAAGCCATTCGTGGCGATCAGTGGGGCCCCGATGATTATATTTTTGAAAGAAAATGAAATTATAATTATCTAGTGCACGCCGCAGAGCATACACATCACAGTCAGTCAAACCTTCGTCCCGATCACCGGATATACTTAGCCGATCGGTCACGTGGAACGCGCTCCGGATGTTGCGAAAAACCTGACTGCGGTACAGGCTTGGGGCTCCTACTCCTCCATCTTGAACACGCGGCCAGCAAAAGCTGGAGTCCAGTCTGGACGAAACTGCTATCAAGAACGAATTGATTTTTTCTGAGTTTTTTTTTAGCCGTAAGCGCCATGTTTATGGGAGCAGGAAACTCTTACAGAGTGAGGCCCCTTTGTTGGTTTCATTGCGGTGAACAGCAGTTTATATGAGAAATTCGAAATGAGAAATGGCGCTTACGGCTAAAATAAAAACTCAGAAAAAATCAATTCTGCGTTCTTGATAGCAGTTTCGTCCAGACTGGACTCCAGCTTTTGCTTTTCTTATTTTTCTCTATCGTCCAAGCCCATAAAATCGAACAAGGCGGATTGCGTTTGGATTTCCCTCTTTCAGATGACTTGAGATTGCCCCCCTTGAATCGTTCCGTGTCAAGGCCAGTTGTACTGGCCGCGTGTTCAAGATGCTACTCCTCCAGACAGCCGAAAATCCTGACAGAATTATTTCTGGAAAACTGTCTATAAAGAGATTACCCCCGACCCCCACCCCACCCCACCCCACCCATACCAGCTCTCTCCCATCCCACCCATACCGGCTCTCTCCCACCCCACCCATACCGGCTCTCTCCCACCCCACCCATACCGGCTCTCTCCCACCCCACCCATACCGGCTCTCTCCCACCCCACCCATACCGGCTCTCTCCCACCCCACCTATACCAGCTCTCTCCCACCCCACCCATACCGGCTCTCCCCCACCCCACCCATACCGGCTCTCTCCCTCCCCACCCATACCAGCTCTCTCCCACCCCAACCAAACCGGCTCTCTCCCACCCCACCCATACCGGCTCTCTCCCACCCCACCCATACCGGCTCTCTCCCACCCCACCCATACCGGCTCTCTCCCACCCCACCCATACCGGCTCTCTCCCACCCCACCCATACCGACTCTCCCCCACCCCACCCATACCGGCTCTCTCCCTCCCCACCCATACCAGCTCTCTCCCACCCCACCCATACCGGCTCTCTCCCACCCCACCCATACCGGCTCTCTCCCACCCCACCCATACTGGCTCTCTCCCACCCCACCCATACCGGCTCTCCCCCACCCCACCCATACCGGCTCTCCCCCACCCCACCCATACCGGCTCTCTCCCACCCCACCCATACTGGCTCTCTCCCACCCCACCCATACCGGCTCTCCCCCACCCCACCCATACCGGCTCTCTCCCACCCCACCCATACCGGCTCTCTCCCACCCCACCCATACCGGCTCTCTCCCACCCCACCTATACCGGCTCTCTCCCACCCCACCCATACCGGCTCTCCCCCACCCCACCCATACCGGCTCTCTCCCACCCCACCCATACCGGCTCTCTCCCACCCCACCCATACCGGCTCTCTCCCACCCCACCTATACCGGCTCTCTCCCACCCCACCCATACCGGCTCTCCCCCACCCCACCCATACCGGCTCTCTCCCTCCCCACCCATACCAGCTCTCTCCCACCCCAACCAAACCGGCTCTCTCCCACCCCACCCATACCGGCTCTCTCCCACCCCACCCATACCGGCTCTCTCCCACCCCACCCATACCGGCTCTCTCCCACCCCACCCATACCGGCTCTCTCCCACCCCACCCATACCGACTCTCCCCCACCCCACCCATACCGGCTCTCTCCCACCCCACCCATACCGGCTCTCTCCCACCCCACCCATACTGGCTCTCTCCCACCCCACCCATACCGGCTCTCCCCCACCCCACCCATACCGGCTCTCCCCCACCCCACCCATACCGGCTCTCCCCCACCCCACCCATACCGGCTCTCTCCCTCCCCACCCATACCAGCTCTCTCCCACCCCACCCATACCGGCTCTCTCCCTCCCCACCCATACCAGCTCTCTCCCACCCCACCCATACCGGCTCTCTCCCACCCCACCCATACCAGCTCTCTCCCACCCCACCCATACCGGCTCTCTCCCCCCCCACCCATACCGGCTCTCCCTCACCTTACCCATACCGGCTCTCTCCCACCCCACCCATACCGGCTCTCTCCCACCCCACCCATACCGGCTCTCTCCCACCCCACCCATACCGGCTCTCTCCCACCCCACCCATACCGGCTCTCTCCCACCCCACCCATACCGGCTCTCTCCCACCCCACCCATACCGGCTCTCTCCCACCCCACCCATACCGGCTCTCTCCCACCCCACCCATACCGGCTCTCTCCCTCCCCACCCATACCAGCTCTCTCCCACCCCACCCATACCGGCTCTCTCCCACCCCACCCATACCAGCTCTCTCCCACCCCACCCATACCGGCTCTCTCCCACCCCACCCATACCGGCTCTCCCCCACCCCACCCATACCGGCTCTCTCCCTCCCCACCCATACCAGCTCTCTCCCACCCCACCCATACCGGCTCTCTCCCACCCCACCCATACCACCCATACCCGCTCTCCCCCACCCCACCCATACCGGCTCTCTCCCTCCCCACCCATACCAGCTCTCTCCCACCCCACCCATACCAGCTCTCTCCCACCCCACCCATACCGGCTCTCTCCCACCCCACCCAAACCGGCTCTCTCCCACCCCACCCATACTGGCTCTCCCCCACCCCACCCATACCCGCTCTCTCCCACCCCACCCATACCGGCTCTCTCCCACCCCACCCATACCGGCTTCTCCCACCCCACCCATACCGGCTCTCTCCCACCCCACCCATACCGGCTCTCTCCCACCCCACCCATACCGGCTCTCCCCCACCCCACCCATACCGGCTCTCTCCCTCCCCACCCATACCAGCTCTCTCCCACCCCACCCATACCGGCTCTCTCCCACCCCACCCATACCACCCATACCGGCACTCCCCCACCCCACCCATACCGGCTCTCTCCCACCACACCCATACCGGCTCTCTCCCACCCCACCCATACCGGCTCTCTCCCACCCCACCCATACTGGCTCTCCCCCACCCCACCCATACCCGCTCTCTCCCACCCCACCCATACCGGCTCTCTCCCACCCCACCCATACCGGCTCTCCCCCACCCCACCCATACCGGCTCTCTCCCTCCCCACCCATACCGGCTCTCTCC
>NC_090254.1:21856231-21956231 GCF_037325665.1 Littorina saxatilis
AAATAACGTTTACAAACAAAAGTATGTACCTTTTCTATACTGGCTAATCTGTGAAGGCCCCACATCTCCGAGGCATACAACAGTACAGGCTGCACCTGCGAATCATAGAGTTTAACAAGTGTGGTCTTAGACATTTCACTCAATCTCGATAAACACTTTACACATTCAAAAGCTGCACGCTTTCCGCGTGTGTGGCGTGTGTGCGTGTGTGTGTGTGTGTGTGTGTGTATGTGTGTGTGTGTATGAGTGTGTGTGTGTGTGTGTGTGTGTGTGTGTGTATGTGTGTGTGTGTATGTGTGTGTGTTTGTGTGTGTGTGGGTGTGTGTGTGCGTGTGCGTGTGTTTGTGTGGGTTAGTGTGTGTGCGTGCGTGTGTGTGTGTGTGTGTGTGTGTGTGTGTGTGTGTGTTTCTTTTTTGCGTACTTATGAGTATGCTACTCCGGCACTCCCTCGATCACAACATATGCCAAAAGTCAATAATCTGGATACCCCCTGTGGAAAGAATATGTTGTGTGTTGTTGTTTTGTTGTTGTTGAATTGATTGTGTAAACAACACCCAGGTGAAGCTACTATAAATCAATGAAGCAAAACAACCCCACCACTGTACCCAGAAAGCAGCCTGGCAACTGGTTGTTATGCACTTTAAGTCAAATGACGCTCTCATTTCCTGTGGAAGCCATGCAGGACAGATAATGTTTACCTGGTCGTTCATGCGCCAAGGACGGTGACACTTGAGCCTTTCGTCCATGTAACAATCGTTAACAAATTACATCGCACTGTTCATACGTAATGCAATATATTTGCGGATCGATTCTCTGATTAAAATCATTGAAACCGTGTTTTCTGGTGCTTTCAAAGTGAAAGGTTTAATTCCCTTCGTCGACATCGATTCCACCCTAGTTTGGGTCCGACTATTACATCATGACGGCGAACTCTATTCGCACAGCCATAGCATCGCTTCGACGCTGAGATTGGTTTGTCTGATGTGTATCGAATGGTGTCCGTGCTGCTTCGACGGGCACATTATCAACATCGCCTTGCAGACGGAGACTTTAACCACCTCGCCACATATGTCTCTCTCTGTCTCTCTCACTCTCTCTCCCCCCCCCTCTCAGTCTCTCTCTCTCTCTCTCTCTCTCTCTCGCGCGCTCTCTCTCTCTCTCCCTCTCTCTCTCTCTCTCTCTCTCTCTCTCTCTCGCTCGCTCTCTCTCTCTCTCTCTCTCTCTCTCTCTCTCTCTCTCTCTCTCTCTTTCTCTCTGTCTTTCTCTCTCTGTCACTCTTTTTGTCTCTCTCTGTCTCTCTCTGTCACTGTCTGTCTCTGTCTCTGTCTCTCTGTCTCTGTCTCTCTCTGTCGATCTGTCTCTCACTTTCTCTCTGTCTCTCTCTGATTCTCTCTTCTGTCTCTGTCTCTCTCTGTCTCTGTCTCCCTCTCCCCTCTCTCTCTCTCTCTCTCTGTCTCTCTCTCTCTCTCTCTCAGTCTCTGTCTGTCTCTCTGTCTGTCTTTCTCTCTGACTGTCTGTCAGTCTCTCTCTCTCTCTCTCTCTCTCTCTCTCTCTCTCTCTCTCTCTCTCTCTCTCTCTCTCTCGTGAGAATGCAGATTGCTTTATTGAGAAGTATGTGTGGGATAGCAGGAAGGCAGGAACGTATGTGAATTTGATGTGTGCAGCCTCGCTGATGGAAAATTGATCACCCCTGTGAATAATTCACAGGAGCAAAAACTCTTGATGACTTCCTTTGAGGTACCCAGTTCAAACGTCATTATGTGATTGCTTTATCGATTTTGTTTCAGTTCCACCTGTACATTATTGTACTGAGATTGTGCGAGTTATCAGAAGATACCAAATAAGGGGAAGCGTGTGGGTTCGTAAGAGGTGCCCAGTACAGACGTCATTACCTTATTTAGATTTTATCTGTACATTTATTGAATTTAAAGATGACACGGACAGCACTTTAGGTCAGTGTTATTGGAAATATGATAGGCGAGCTTGTTATTACATACGTGAACCTACAGGCAAGGCAGGGTGTGCCTAAGAAAATTTTCCATTTTTATGTAATATTTTAATGGACAATAACGTGCTGTTATTGTTATTGTTATCAGTATTATTATTTCGATCATTGCTAAACGGTATTGTACTGAGATGGTGCGAGTCATCAGAAGATATCAAGACCTTTCTAAGGTAATCGTTAAAATAAAATAATCTGCCTGCAAAGGGGTAGGGGGTCGGGTGGGAGGCGCCCAGTTTTATGTTTGATAAGAGCATCCCCAGATGTTTGTTTGTTTGTTTGTTTGTTTATTTGTTTGTTTGCTTAACGCCCAGCCGACCACGAAGGGCCATATCAGGGCGGTGCTGCTTTGACATATAACGTGCGCCACACACAAGACAGAAGTCGCAGCACAGGCTTCATGTCTCACCCAGTCACATTATTCTGACAACCAGTCCCAGCACTAACCCCATAATGCCAGACGCCAGGCGGAGCAGCCACTAGATTGCCAATTTTAAAGTCTTAGGCATGACCCGGCCGGGGTTCGAACCCACGACCTCCCGATCACGGGGCGGACGCCTTACCACTTGGCCACCGTGCCGGTCATCCCCAGATGTTATGTTCATAACCTTTGTAAAATTACATCTACATTAAGACTCACCCCCTTTTTAAGAACTGATTATCTCAGACATTTTGAGGTCTTTAAATGTGGTTCTACTGTAGTCTAAGAACAGGAAGATCTGAATAAGAGCAAGGGCGGATCCAGGGGTGGGGGGGGGGTGTAGGGGGGGAGGCGGGGTTTCCGGACCCCTCCCCCCCCCCTCCCAGCCTAAAATTTATTTTGTTAACCTTTTTTTTTATTAAAAAGACATCTATTTAAATATTTAGAAAAAATGATGGCTCAAATTGCACCAGATTGTTCCATTTTCCTTGTTTTTTATTAAAGTTCCCCCCCCCCCCCCCGGACCCCCCTGGGACCCAGTCTTTGTCTTCTAAATGATGGTTTTGGAAGGTAGTTGGGTCAAATGTTGGCCCAGGTTGCAACAAATCAGTCAATCCTTGTTTTAAACCAAATTTGTCTGCTTAAATTAACTTTTGGAAGGTATATTAGGGGAAGTTTCTTGGCTAAGATTGCACCAGATCCGGGGGCGGGAGGGGGGGTATGCCTCGGTTGCTTACAGCAGAGACAATTTGCTCTCCTTGGACTCGCAACGCTTTGGGCTGGGCCCTGCCGTGTGCCAACGCCTCCGTGCCTTGGGTATCCACAACAACACAACTTGCTGCTCCTGCCCCAAGTGCAAGAAACAACGGCCTTACAGAGCAGGTCGCAATCATTCACAACATAGGCCTGATTCTTGTGACCTTGGACTTGCTTCTGCGACTGCACCGTTTGTGTTGGATTCTTCCCCTCTCCCCCATCGTGCGTGTACTCATCTTGACAACTTGATCGTGATTCCCCTTCAACGCACGGACCTACTAAATCAGTTGTGTCTTTGTCAGTTCAATGCCAAGTCTGTTGGACAGCCCCGGAAACGTAGTGCTATCACTGACTTCATCGTCGACCATGATGTTGACATTATGTTCATAACAGAGACCTGGCTCCGTGAGTCAGGGGACGAGAGCAATGTGCAGATCTGACCCCTCCAGGATACAGGCTCTTCTCGTTTCCGCGTCAGGTTGGTCCCACTGCCAAGCGCGGGGGTGGGATCGCTGTGATTGTGAAAGACCAGCTTGCTTCCCTTGGTTGTGTCACTGATGATTTTTCTTTCCCCCACAGGTCTTTTGAAGTTGTTTAGTTATCAGTGATTGTGAATAAACAGCGCCTTCAGCTGTTCTGTGAGTACCGCCCCCCTCCCAGTAGAGCCAACAAACTGACACACTCCCTCTTCCTCGACGAGCTCCCGGACTTTGTAGATTATGCTACTACATGTGATGGTAGTTTGCTATTCACAGGTGACTTCAATGTACACTATGAGAACGTGTCAGATCCAAAGACGAAAAAGTTCAGAGAACTGTTGCAAATGTTTGACCTGACTCAGGCCGTTGACCAGCCTACGTTCTTGCGTAGCACCCACACTCTGGATCTTGTGATTTACCGGGACAGTGACTATCTTGTTCATACTACAGAGTGTTGTCATGACTTGACCTCTGATCATGTGACTACTCTATGCCGTCTTGATGTTCCAAAGCAGAAAGCTGTTCCTCAAGTAAAGTCAGTGCGTTCCATTCGTGCTATTGACAAGTCTGATTTTTCACATGATTTAGCTAGCATCGTTGTTGATGATTTGTCTGTCTCTGACTTGAACAAAAACCTTAGGATAGTCTTAGACAAGTATGCTCCTGTGCAACAGCGGAAGGTGCGCCAGCGTCCGCCTACCCCTTGGTATAACTCCGTTGCTCCGGAGCTTCAACAGTTGAAACGTGAGCGGCGTCAAGCTGAGCGACGCTGGGCATCTTCCAAGCTGACTGTACATAAGCAGATTTATGACGCCACCAAGCAGAAAGTCATAGATTTTGTTGATGCCGCCAAGACCACTTTTTATTCATCCAAGGTCGCAGCATCCTCATCTTGTAAAGAGTTTTATCCTACATACGTGAGAGAGATACCCGTGAGATAAAAATCGTTCAAATCACACGTGTGTATATCATGTAAATGAGGTCAACCGGAAGGTCAAGCTATGTAAATTAGTAGTACATGGGATCAACCGGAAGGTCAAGCTATGTAAATTAGTAATTACACATTCATGAAGAACTACTTTTGCAACAAAATGGCAACTGTCACGAAAACCGATTTGTCAACACTGAACGAATTTTTGAGTGATGAGCTGTTCGAAGACATGTTTGGTGATGACGCGAATGACAAAGTCGATGAAGAAAAGAGTGAGTCATCCATGATTTATGATTTTTCTCCAATAGACTCATTCGTTCAGACAAACAAGAACAAGAACACTCTCCGAAAAACGGTTTACGATATACGTCGCCTATCGACGTTTATGGCGAAACACGGGGACAAAAGAAACATTAGGCGTGATTAGCACCATCCAACCACAAGAATTATGCAAAATTCTCTGCTCTTTTTTCATGAGTTTGAAAAAACCGGATGGCAAAGAGTATAAACCATCCACGCTGAGGGGCCTTCTTAGCAGCATCCATCGACAGTTGAAGTCTAAAAAGTACTGTGCATCCGTTAACTGAGAGAAGTCGTGAAGACAAAGCAGAAGATTGTTAAACAGGAATGTTAATTGTGGCAACTTACCTAACAGGGGTCAACCGCTGAAACATGAAGATGTTGACAAGCTGTGGCAGACAAAACAGCTCCGAGTCGCAGATCCAGAAGCAATCCTGAATACTCTGTGGTGGCAAAACACAGTCAACTTTGATCTGGGCAGCCGAGCGTGACTCCTCACAGGCACATGCAGTGGGGAGACGTGTCCTTACATGAAGACAGTAATGGCAGAGAATGTCCCCAATTTTGCGAAAGACAATCCAAAACATGCCAGGGCGACAATCCAAAGTCTGTGCGTGATGTCTGTCCGAAAGCTTGGGCGTCGAACGATGAGCGCTGCCCTGTCGCAGTTTACAAAACATACGCAGCTCTCCGACCAAAAGGTTACTCCGAGACAAGTTCCCCCTTCTATTGTGCAACAAACACAAAAGTTGCATCTGAAGAATTTCCATGGTTCAAGCGCCAACCTGTCGGCGTCAACAAGTTGTCAGCAACCATGAAAAACATGTGCAGAAAAGCTGGGATCATCAACCCGAGGTAGATCTACACCAACCACTCTGCACGCAAGTTCCTAGTGCAGAAACTTTCCGAGAATAACGTTCCTCCGACCAAAATAATGCAGCTATCTTGGCACAAAAACGTCCAGAGTATTAACAATTACAGCAGCATTTCTCAAGAGGAACACCGTGGCTTCAGTGTGATACTAAACGGCACTGCACCGGTCTCGGAGCTGTCGCCAGTGTCGGCAGACGACACATTGGTTTCGCCCGCATCGGCCACTTCAACTCCAGCCATCTCCACTGCCACTGCCTCAATCACATCCCAGCAAACGCTAACAACACTGTTTGCAGGGCCTGTGCACGTTGGTACCATCAACATCAACAAATATTTGTGCAGTCACCAAACCGAGAAGTGACCATCTGAAAGCTGTCGACTCGCCTGGCTCCGACTTGACTGTCATCCTATCGCGGAAGGATATGCTTTGCTGTTGTTGTTCCATTTGGTTTCTTTTATCCTGTGGCCACTGCTTTTCTTTTTATCTGGTATATTTTGAAGTGACCATGATTTCGTTCTTCGAATTTATTTCATCAATGTTCAATATTAAACTTAACAGTGTTAACAAAGGCGAACTACTTTGTCCCAGTTTGAGAGTGTGTGTCATGGCGGAGGAATGAATGTCAAATTGAGTAAAGTGGTTTGAAGTTCTAAAGCGGGTTGATCCAAAGGCAATAGCGCTGTCGGTGACTTTTAGTTAGATCTGGCACAGAAGTATATAATGTAGGATAAACAGAATACTACATGGCTTGCTGTGTCGTACCAGATTTACACTCGTTGCTTTTTCAAATAGTGAACAGCTCGCTTTCGCTCGCAGTTCACTATTTAAAAAAACAACTCGTGTAAATCTGGTACGACACAGCAAGCCATGTAGTATTCTCTATGTTTAACACTGTCACCACCATGCTTGGTAAAGCAAAACAGGTCATTCTTCCAACTGTACATGACATGTCTAAACTGCCAGATGTTTTTTCTAAGTATTTTCATGACAAGATTTTGACCATCCGCAACAGCTTCGCCCAGCATAGCGACTCAGACCGCTCTCCCATTTTTGTTGGAAATTCGTTCTCTGTTTTCACCCCAGTCTCTGAAGATTTTGTTCGTAAACTCATTGTGAAGTCTGCCAAAACGTCCTGTGACCTCGACCCCCTCCCCACCCCCTCCTCTGTGATCACTTAGACATCCTTCTACCCACCATCACTAGAATACTGAACGAGTCCCTTTCCACTGGCACCGTCCCCTCAGATTTCAAAAAAGCTGTCATTAAACCCCTTCTGAAGAAAAGCTCCCTCGACCCCAACGTACTTAAGAACTACAGGCCCATCTCAAACCTTCCCTTCCTTTCTAAAATCCTAGAGAAGATAGTCCTAGACCAGCTCTCCTCCCACCTCTCTGCCAACAACCTCCTCACTCCGCACCAGTCAGCTTACCGCACGGACCATAGCACAGAGACCGCAGTCCTTAGTATCCTCAACAACATTTTGACTTCCTTAGACGATAACAAAATTTCCCTGCTCCTCCTGTTAGACCTTTCGGCCGCTTTCGATACAATTGATCATGAAATCCTACTGTCCCGCCTTGAGCACACTTTCGGCATCCAAAATTCAGTTCTAAATTGGTTCAGATCCTATCTCTCAGACAGAAAAAAATTTGTAATTGTAAACGACGTCCCATCCCAGGAAACCTCCCTCCTTTTTGGCGTTCCCCAGGGCTCTGTGCTCGGGCCCGTGCTGTTCATCATGTACACCTCCCCTCTGACTGACCTCGTCGACAGACATTCCATTTCCCACCAAATGTTTGCTGACGACACTCAGCTTCAGAACTCAGCGACTCCCTCAGAATACGCCCAGATGACCACCTCCCTTCAGTCTTGCATTGCTGACGTTGAACTCTGGATGTCCACTAACAAGCTTAAACTTAACTGTGACAAAACAGAAGCCATTCGTTTCACCAAATCCTCCCTCTCCTCCTCTCTCTCTCTCCCTCCTTCTATCACTTTGGGCAGCAGCACTATTGAATTCTCAGACTCCGTCCGTGATCTTGGCATCTTTCTTGATAGCGATCTCTCCATGAAACACCATGTTATGAAAGTCTGTCAGTCCGCTACATCGAGCTTAAGAGAATAGGTTCTATCCGCCCATACCTTACCGAAGATGCCACCAAGACCCTTGTTTCCTCCTACATTCTTTCTCGATTAGACTACGGAAATTCTGTTCTCATTGGCTGTCCTCAGTCTGTCATCCATCCTTTGCAGCGCGTTCAAAATTCTGCAGCCCGGCTTGTCTGCAAAGCCCCTCGGTCCCAGTCCTGTTCCCCCTTGCTAAAGAAACTTCATTGGCTCCCTGTAGAGCTGAGAATCCAATATAAGTGCTGCTGTATCTGCTACAAAATAATATCTGGCTCAGCCCCATCCTACCTGTCTGACCTGTTCACACTCTATACACCCTCACGATCCCTCCGCTCCTCTGTAGACACTAGAATATTCCGTCTATTTTCTTTTAGTCGCAAACAACACGGCCAGAGAGCCTTCTCCCACTCAGCTGCCGTTGCGTGGAACTCTCTCCCTTACTCTATCCGACACTGCCAAACATTCTGTTCCTTCAAATCAAACCTTAAAACACACTTCTTCACACAGTATTTTGATTAATTTTATTTCAATATGGTGCATTTTTGATCAGGTGTTTGAATGTTTGAATGTTTGAATGTTTTGCCTGTGTTAGTATGCTTGCAGCTTGTATTGATGTAGTGTTTCGTTGTTCACTTGTGTGCTGAATGCTGCTGCACATTTTTTTTTGCTTTGCTTTGTATGTATTATGTATGTTTGTCATTGTAAAGCGCTTAGAGAATGTAAAGCGCTCTATAAATCTCCCATATTATTATTATTACTATACCCCCCTTCAACTAAACGCTTCGCGTCGTCAATCTGCCCCTTACAGAAATTTGAATGATGTGACCCGCCCCTGAAGGGGGCTTACGGTCCATGATTAGGAAGGTAGGTATAACGCCTGCATTATCGCAGTAGAGTCTACCCGGCTCTTGACGGTTATTGACTTGAGAGCTAAGCGGATGGCTAGAATGCTATCGAGCGTGGCTTTGTTTTGGTTGCTGTGCCTGTCCCAGGGAGAAATATGCTGTTTCATAATTTGCTCGACTTTCAAATGTTCAAATTCCGAGCTGGTTCTCCGTTTGTTCAACGTTAGTATTCAGTAATTGAAATAAATATACCCGAGATTTGGGGTGGTGCGGATATGCTGTTTTGTGATTTGCTCGACTTTCAAATTCCGCACTGATTCTCAGTTTGTTAAACGGTAGTATTCAGTATTTGAAATAAATATACCCGAGGGGAGGGAGGGGGTGGGGGGATATGCTGTTTCGTGAGTTGCTCGACTTTCAAATTCCTACGAAATCTCAATTTGTATTTAAGGGTTAAAATAAATATCCAACATCTATTTCCAGGCATCAGTTCGTGCTAGTAAAAGCTCATTGTCATGTCACTTCCTATTAGCAATGCTAGCTTTTATGCATGACCATTTTTTCTTTCTTTCTTTTTTTTCCTCCCCCGTATATATTCATCATTGCTTCATAAAACTAGTTTAAATGTACATAAGAGAAAATGATGGCACGTGTGAACAGATCAACTACGCAATGCAATTAGGGCCCGGTAGCTCAGTTGGTAGAGCACTAGACTTGTGATCCGCGGGTCACAGGCTTGAATCTCAGCCAGGACGGACACGGGTCACCTTCTGTGCAGACGAAAAGACGGTAGCCATGTTCAACCCCCGTGTCACCACTGTGGCACATAAAAGACCTCGGTAAATTCTGCCGTAAGTACAGGTGGATGATAACACCTAAACACGCATACACCTGGGTAGCGCGACTCTGTGGCTGCTAGCTTTCCACTGGGAGGAAGCAACCCAAATCTCCCAGCGATGGGACAATAAAGTAATTTTAAAATATATTAAAATGCTATTTATGTGTGCAGCAAAGTTGAATTGTGGACAAGCCCGCTTCATTGATTGTAATATTCTTTCCCGTGCAACAACAAGTTGGCCCAATAGCCTCAGTGCGAGGAATTACAACGAATAATGTGGTCGTGCTGCACGCAACTGTGTCAATTAGTTAATTAGCCTACCGGTAATTTTATCTCTTCTATCTAACTTCAGTGGGGAAAAAAGAAGCAGTTCTTCCTTGTTTCTCAATCATGTGGATCGCATCTTTATCGTTCAAATTTGCTCTGCATCCATGATTGTGTGTGTGTGTATGTGTGTGTGTGTGTGTGTGTGTGTGTGTGTGTGTGTGTGTGTGTGTGTGTGTGTGTTTGTGTGTGTGTGTGAGTGTGTGTGTGTGTGTGTGTTTGTATGTGTGTGTGTGCGTGCGTGCGTGCGTGCGTGCGTGTCCTTCCGTCTGTCCGTCCGTCCGTCCGTCCGTCCGTCCGTCCGTCCGTCCGTCCGTCCGTCCGTTCGTCCGTCCGTCCGTCCGTCCGTCCGTCCGTCCGTCCGTCCGTCCGTCCGTTAGAGATCAAAGTTGCGTGAGTGTACAAGCCAAGCATGACGGAATGTAGGGGAAGGGCTCCTAATATGGACCGGCTCCTAATATGGACCACCTGCTGTTCTGACAAACTAACGGCGCTTGAGCGCTCAAAACAATTTCATTGGCTGTATTCACCCTCTCTGGATAACTTTCAAATGTTAAAACAGTTGCAGAAACACAAACCTCAAAACCGTTAGGCTTTTTATCTTTTTACATTTAGTCAAGTTTTGACTAAATGTATTAACGTAGAGGGGGGAATCGAGACGAGGGTCGTGGTGTATGTGCGTGTGTGTGTGTGTGTGTGTGTGTGTGTGTGTGTGTCTGTGTGTGTGTGTAGAGCGATTCAGACTAAACTACTGGACCGATCTTTATGAAATTTGACATGAGAGTTTCTGGGTATGAAATCCCCAGACGTTTTTTTCATTTTTTTGATAAATGTCTTTGATGACGTCATATCCGGCTTTTCGTGAAAGTTGAGGCGGCACTGTCACGCCCTCATTTTTCAACCAAATTGGTTGAAATTTTGGTCAAGTAATCTTCGACGAAGCCCGGACTTCGGTATTGCATTTCAGCTTGGTGGCTTAAAAATTAATTAATGACTTTGGTCATTAAAAATCTGAAAATTGTTAAAAAAAAATAAAAATTTATAAAACGATCCAAATTTACGTTCATCTTATTCTCCATCATTTTCTGATTCCAAAAACATATAAATATGTTATATTTGGATTAAAAAAAAGCTCTGAAAATTAAATATATAAAAATTATTATCAAAATTAAATTGTCGAAATCAATTTAAAAACACTTTCATCTTATTCCTTGTCGGTTCCTGATTCCAAAAACATATAGATATGATATGTTTGGATTAAAAACACGCTCAGAAAGTTAAAACGAAGAGAGGTACAGAAAAGCGTGCTATCCTTCTTAGCGCAACTACTACCCCGCTCTTCTTGTCAATTTCACTGCCTTTGCCATGAGCGGTGGACTGACGATGCTACGAGTATACGGTCTTGCTGAAAAATGGCATTGCGTTCAGTTTCATTCTGTGAGTTCGACAGCTACTTGACTAAATGTTGTATTTTCGCCTTACGCGACTTGTTTTCACTTTTGGCAGGGTTCACTCTAAATTTGCCGCCTTAAGGGCCCAGTACTACCTGAACGCGGGTGTTTTTGTTAAAAATTTTACTAAAAAAAACTAACAAGTCGCGTAAGGCGAAAATACAATATTTAGTCAAGTAGCTGTCGAACTCACAGAACACGTGGAATTGACAAGAAGAGCGGGGTATTCGTTGCGCTGAGAAGGATAGCACGCTTTTCTGTACCTCTCTTTGTTTTAACTTTCTGAGCGTGTTTTTAATCCAAACATATCATATCTATATATTTTTGGAATCAGGAACCAACAAGGAATAAGATGAAAGTGTTTTTAAATTGATTTCGAAAAAAAAAATTTGATAATAATTTTTATATATTTAATTTTCAGAGCTTGTTTTTAATCCGAATATAACATATTTATATGTTTTTGGAATCAGCAAATGATGGAGAATAAGATAAACGTAAATTTGGATCGTTTTATAAATTTTAATTTTTTTTTTACAATTTTCAGATTTTTAATGACCAAAGTCATCAATTAATTTTTAAGCCACCAAGCTGAAATGCAATACCGAACCCCGGGCTTTGTTGAAGAGTACTTGACCAAAATTTCAACCAATTTGGTTGAAAAATGAGGGCGTGACAGTGCCGCCTCAACTTTCACGAAAAGCCGGATATGACGTCATCAAAGACATTTATCAAAAAAATGAAAAAAACGTTCGGGGATTTCATACCCAGGAACTCTCATGTCAAATTTCATAAAGATCGGTCCAGTAGTTTAGTCTGAATCGCTCTACACACACACACACACACACACGCACGCACGCACACACATACGCACATACACCACGACCCTCGTTTCGATTCCCCCTCGATGTTAAAATATTTAGTCAAAACTTGACTAAATATAAAAATGCAGATCTATAGAACCTTCAAATTTTGACCACAGTTTCTAGACATATAGTAGACATTCAGCAGACATAAACACATTTTGACAAACATAAATGATACTGTTCAAAAAAAGAAACGCATAGCTTGTAATATTTGGTTAATTTAGTTATATGGCTACAAGGATATCCACCAAACTGTAGAAAATGTTTATCTGGTCGTCGACCTTTCGTCCATTGCCACAAGTGAGCTCTGCACGTGACGCATGCGTTATCAGTGGCTACAATGTCAAAATTGCTCATTTGGCATGACCACTCGTCATGCTTCAGTGTAATCTCGTGAAACTCGGGGAATATTGAGCTCTCACCATGTCTTCCAAAACCCATAAAAGCGGATTGTTCGCCACAAAGAAATCAGACGACAATTCAGCGACGAAAGATGGCCCGATTGAGCAGAGAAGACCGCCAAATTGCATTGGGTCGTTTACAAGCAGGCCAAAGTCAAAGTGCAATCGCCAGGCACTTCCACGTGTCCCAGAGCACCATCAGTAGACTGTGGGTCAGGTTTCAAGCCACTGGCTCCGTTGCTGACTTGCCACAAGCGGGAAGACCAAGGGCGACAACTGCTGCTCACGACCGCTTCATACGGCTCCGCCACCTCCGGAATCGTTTCCTGTCGGCCTCATCTTCTGTCCAGGCTCTCCCCGGGCCACACCGATTATCGGACCAGACCGTGCGGAACCGCCTGCATGAAGCTGGTTTGAGAGCTCGCAGACCTCACAGAGGAGCTGTCCTCACCCGCCGCCATCGCCAGAACCGAGTGCAGTGGGGCAACCAGCACCTTCGCTGGACCGTCCGGAATCACTGGAGACACGTGTGGTTCAGCGACGAGTCCTACTTCCTGCTCCAGCGACATGATGGTCGGAGGAGGGTCTACCGGAGAGTAAACGAACGTTACGCGCCCAACTGTGTGGATGAGGCACCCGTTCATGGTGGTGGAGGCGTCATGGTGTGGGGGGCGATCAATACCGCTGGAAGGAGCACCCTGGTGCACGTCCAAGGGCGCATAACTGCCCAGCGATACGTGGAGGAAATTCTGCGCCCACACGCCCTTCCTCTTCTGGCTGACCAGGATGCCATATTCCAGCAGGACAACGCTCGCCCGCACACAGCACGACTCACCACCCAGTTCCTCACCGACCACCATGTCCAGGTGCTTCCCTGGCCATCCATGTCGCCAGACATGAACCCGATAGAACACCTCTGGGATGAATTGGACAGACGTGTGCGCAGGCGAGAAGAAGCGCCGGCAAATCACCGCGATCTATTGCAGGCACTTCAGGAGGAGTGGGACACCATCCCACAGCAAGATATCCGGCATCTGATCCAGTCCATGCCCAGAAGGTGCCGGGCAGTTGTTGCTGCTCAAGGCAGTCACACCCCCTACTGACTTGACAGCCTCGGCACCCAATCGTATTGATTGACTGATTGATTTGAAGATGCAATTGAACTGTGTGTGCATTCAACTGTGTCCATACCAAATTTCAAACAAATAATCTAAATATTGGATTTTCTGTTAATTTTTTCGAAAAATAAAACAAATTTGGCAAGTAGCAACTATGCGTTTCTTTTTTTGAACAGTATAATAGATGCACAAAAAAAAATTGAAAAAACTTTGCCCGGACCGATTTGTCGTTCATATCCCACACTTCACAAAAGATACAGGCCAACCCAGTTAAAGAAGGGTGATGGTATTTTGCAAAGTTGTTTTAAACATAAGGTTGAATTGCTGGAACCTCAAAGAAAGTGATTATCATCATTGAGGGAATTTTCGTTGATTTTTCATTTTCGATTAAAAAACCAGTCAATATTTACAACTTGAAAAAATTCATATTGGAGTTCTGTTCTATCTACATTCATTATTAGAGGTTCCAGCAACCAAGCATCATACCCAAAATAACTGTGCAAAATGGCAACACTGTATCTTTAATAGTTTTGTAGTTATCTTTCGTAAAGTGACGAAAATGTCAAAATTTCACGAACTTTTCTACCCTAAAATTTGGCAAAAAAACTACACATTATCTCTCTTACCTGATATCTTGAGCTAATAAGCACCAGCCAGATAAGGAAATCCTTCTTTCTCTTGATGTGCTTCTTCCCTGGTCAGTTTTGCACGCCTTTTGTAAAGCTGATTAAGTTGCTGAGAATATGTAAATTATTTTACTTTTTTGTGTTGGGGTGTTGATTTGCGATTTTGTGGGCCAGATTTTCAAAAGTCAGCATTTATACCCCCTCTTTGCAGTGATATATCTCAAAAACGGTCATACTTAGGTTAAAAATTCCAACGGATTAATAAATTTCAGCCAATTTTACATTAGAAAAACATAAACACAACTTTGAATGTAAAAAAGTGATTTTTGATGACAGTTCAGGTAGTACTGGGCCCGTTTCTGTCCACAGCCAAAGCTTTTATCACACAAAAATTGCTACATATGACAGCTAAGACCGTATTTGTTACATTTTAGCAGTGTTGACCCCGAGTTTCTACTGCAAACAAAAAATAATAGCAAAATCTTAAAGTATGTGTAAGTCCCCTAATATGGACCACCTTCAACAAATCGAAGAAAATAAAAGTTAATGCTATTTTCATTAATTCACTCAGAAGCTTGCTGGAAATAACCTGTAACTAGCCTTCGAGATTTAAAACAAATATCACAAATAGTCTTCTTTTCGTGGTAGTTGATAATTTCACTTATTTTCACTCTGTTTTGGATAAGCTTCTTTAGTTTCCTGGTGTGCTTCAAATAATGCTCTCGTCAACCCGAAACAGATAAATCTAAAGCATATTTTGATTAGTCTGACTTGCACACTACGTTGTATCATGTTATTTTGAAGTATAGGGGGCTTTTTACAGTGATTCGAGAAGGCCGCTTCGGTGGTCCATATTAGGCGCCCAGGCTCCTAATATGGACCATTTGTGGTTTTTTCTGTATTTAATTTTTGCTGAATATCTATCAAAGCTATGTCACTCTTATTAGGCCTAACGGTAAACCTAAGAGAGAAGGACTACCAAACACAAAATGAAACTTCTTCGCAAGAAAACAAGCTAGTTATCAGCATGAAACAAAAAGTGATCCATATTAGGAGCCCTTCTCCTACTTTTGGAACATTAATTGATGTCTGCATCTGTACACATTCTTGATTTATGAGAAAAAAGTATCAACTTCAAGTTTTTTGTCGTATGTATAGATATTTCAAATCAAAGATAAGCTTCATTTGAAAGTCTGTTTGTCAATTCAGCAGCTGCAAGCTGCAAGGACTGGGTGGCCGAGTGGTAACGCACTTGCGCTCGGAATCGAGAGGTTGCGTGTTCGACCCTGGGTCGGGCCGCTATTTTCTCCCCCCTTTCCTAACCTAGATGGTGGGTTCAAGTGCTAGTCTTTCGGATGAGACGAAAAACCGAGGTCCCTTCGTGTACACTATATTGGGGTGTGCACGTTAAAGATCCCACGATTGACAAAAGGGTCTTTCCTGGCAAAATTGTATAGGCATAGATAAAAATGTCCATCAAATACCCGTGTGACTTGGAATAAAGGCCGCGAAAGGTGAACATTCGCCTAACAGGCTTGAGGTTTGCTGGTCGATGTGAATGCGTGATATATTGTGTAAAAAAATTCCATCTCACACGGCATAAAGCGCTTTGAACTTCGGATAAGACGCTATATAAATAAAGAGAATAATAAAAAAAAATGGCAAGTTTGCTGATCTCATTAAGCTGTAAGAAAAATTGCGTTTTTCAAGAAGAATGATCTTCCAGAACAAAACAGAATTTCTGTTACGTAGACCGCTCTTCATGACGTGTATGGTAACTAAAACTTTGGATCAAATGTCAGGAAAGAGAACAAACTACGGATTACGGAAAGGATTAAATGGAAACAGGGGCGGATCTGAGTTTTGAAAGGGCGGGGTGCAAAGTTCTTTTTTTTTTTTTTTTTTGTATCTTATCAGCGAAGCGCCGAACCGATGGCGCGAAGCGCCGAGCATGCTAGGGGGGTCCGGGGGCATGCCCCCCCGTAATTTTTCTAAAAAGGAAGCAAAATTGTGCAATCTGGTGCAATCTGAGTGTGTAAAGTGCTATTTTCAGGTGATACATTTTTCTCCTTTTTTGTTTTCTTCTTTTTTTTTTTCTTTTTTTTTTTTGTCCCGCTGGGGGGGGGGGGGGGTGCAATTGCACCCATTGCACCCCCCCCCCCCAGATCCGCCCCTGGGAAAGGATTAAATGACAGACATGAATCTTTTACGCGTTGTTCGACAGTTTTTCGTAGAAGTCTGAACTTCTCTAATTACGTAGAAATGGCAATGTTGGCCGTAATCTGAGTGCTGGGCTGTCCTCTTTCGAGAGCGAAGATCCTTACTAGGAGTCTGCCTGAACGAAATATTAGCTTTACTTGGTATTCTACTGGAAATGTTGACTGTACGGTGAGTTGTGGTGGTGGTGGTATACTGTCAGTCTGTCTGTCTGTCTGTCTGTCTGTCTGTGCCTGTGTTTATCTCACTGTTCTTGTTGTTGTTGTTTTTGGCTCACGTAAGTGTAGCCTATGCGATGGTAAACTTTGTCTGTCTGTGCGTGCGTGCGTATGTATGTGTGTATGTCTGTGGTAGAAACTTTAACATTTTTGGCTAAACACCGAAATACTCATTTCACGTGGTTAATTTTCAAGCACCATCTTCAAATTATTGAAGCAATGATCAACATTGTGTCGGCATGTGTGTAGCTAAAGCGTGTATCCAAAGAAAACGGGTGGTGGGGGGTTTTGAAGGGGTACAAGCAGTTGACTGGTTTGTGTCGTGTTTGGTATGTAGACGGCAGGTCAGGTGTCAAGATCAGGTCAGGGGTCGCGCGAAGGATTGTGGTCCAGTTCTCACCTCGCCGATTCGCCGGGGAAGACGATTTCATGTTGTTCGGTTTCTAAGCTCCAGAAAAGTAAATAAAGAAGATACCAAAGGGAGATTTCCTACAATTTGATCTGCACAGCGTGTTTCCAATGTCCACGCGAGGAAGAGCTGTCGAAAGAGCAGTCAGTGTCGATCTTGCAGCCGTATCCCGGTAAGTTCAGAGACAGATCTAGTGTCTCCCACTCTGATAACGTGTCACCTACTGTTAATCCGTTTTGTTTTAATTTCTTTTTATTTCAGCAGACACGGATGTCAAACACAGTGCTAGGCAGTCACCTCTAGTGAAATGAGTTGATCTAAAGTGCCTGTAATGTTTGGATGTCTTTGCTCGTGGTTCGATTTATGTGAATTTCAAGACTTGCAGTAGAGTCTCAAGTTAAGTTTACTCTGCCCGAAAAAAACTGTCCACCATTTACTTGAACATGCAGATCTATATGGAAACGGAATGAATCTGTTCTCAAAGTCAAAATGATCACGATTTTTTCCTCAGATTCAAAACATGCACTGTCATGGTTTTGTCTGTACAATTTAGTAAGTCTTAAGTACTTTGCAACAACTTCCTTGAACGTGAAAGACAGTTTTTGAATGCTAGATCTGTATCGCGTTTCATTCCAGACTCGATCTTCTCTTTGATTGTAGATCTACTGTTTGCTGTTTACGCACTATCATATGATTCGCTATGTAACGTTTGGTAAGCTTACCTTGCAACAGCTTTCTTGTCTTTGTTGGCATTTCTGGCTGTGTTGACCGTCAGAATTATTTTAAGAACCAGGCTGCTGCAGTCGACATGTTTCGCATATTGTAGGGCTTAAAGGCCAACATCCGCGGGAATTTTTCTCCTGGAGCGACCTAAACTTGAACCCGTCGCTATTCTTGCATGTCTGTTTACTTCGTGTTGCACGCAAAAATTGAGCGACTTCCTTGCCGCGTGGATTGACGAAGCTGTTTTATACTCGTGACTGAAAACACTGCTGTGCGTGCAGTTTTATTCTGTGGGTTCGACAGATTGACTAAATGTTGTAATTTTGCTTTCACGAATCAGGAACCGACAAGGAATAAGATGAAAGTGTTTTTAAATTGATTTCGACAATTTAATTTTGATAATAATTTTTATATTTTTAATTTTCAGAGCTTGTTTTTAATCCAAATATAACATATTTATATGTTTTTGGAATCAGAAAATGATGGAGAATAAGATGAACGTAAATTTGAATCGTTTTATACTTTTTTTTTTTTTTAAATTTTCAGATTTTTAATGACCAAAGTCATTAATTAATTTTTAAGCCACCAAGCTGAAATGCAATACCGAAGTCCGGGCTTCGTCGAAGATTACTTGACCAAAATTTCAACCAATTTGGTTGAAAAATGAGAGCGTGACAGTGCCCCCTCAACTTTCACGAAAAGCCGGATATGACGTCATCAAAGACATTTCTCCAAAAAAAGAAAAAAACGTTCGGGGATATCAATCCCAGGAACTCTCATGGAAAATTTCATAAAGATCGGTCCAGTAGTTTGGTCTCAATCGCTCTACACACCATATATCCGGCTTTTCGTGAAAGTTGAGGCGGCACTGTCACGCTCTCATTTTTCAATCAAATTGGTTGAAATTTTGGTCAAGTAAAAAAAATTTTTTTTATAAAACGATTCAAATTTACGTTCATCTTATTCTCCATCATTTTCTGATTCCAAAAACATATAAATATGTTATATTTGGATTAAAAACAAGCTCTGAAAATTAAAAATATAAAAATTATTATCAAAATTAAATTGTCGAAATCAATTTAAAAACACTTTCATCTTATTCCTTGTCGGTTCCGGATTCCAAAAACATATAGATATGATATGTTTCGATTAAAAACACGCTCAGAAAGTTAAAACGAAGAGAGGTACAGAAAAGCGTGCTATCCTTCTCAGCTCAAGTACTACCCCGCTCTTCTTGTCAATTTCACTGCCTTTGCCATGAGCGGTGGACTGACGATGCTACGAGTATACCTCACGCCGGAACCTCGGCTGTACCCGCGGATAACCGCAGGCTCTGCAGACTGTTCACCGCAGACAGAAATTGTCAACACGAGTGGTGAGTGTCTGCAAAAAATCGTCTCTGCTTTCTCTAAAATGACATATCATTACAAAACTATTGTTTGTACTTCAACCTAAGGTATTATAGCACCCTACCATCGATTTAATTTTTTCCTTTCGTTCGTATGTGAAGGCTGAGCTTCGAGTATTTGTGCATTTCCTGTAAAAAGTGCCAAAATTCTGACTTTACACATTTATTACGGAAATCCAAGCTTATTAAACAAGTTGCAGAAGTCAGAATTTTGGCACTTTTTACAGGAAATCCACAAATACTCGAAGCTCAGCCTTCACATACGAACGAAAGGAAAAAATTAAATCAATGATAGGGTGCTATAATACCTTAGGTTGAAGTACAAACAATAGTTTTGTAATGATATGTCATTTTAGAGAAAGCAGAGACGATTTTGTGCAGACACTCATCACTCGTGTTGACAATTTATGTCTGCGGTGAACAGCCTGCAGAGCCTGCGGTTATCCGCGGGTACAGCCGAGGTTCCGGCGTGTATACGGTCTTGCTGAAAAATTGCATTGCGTTCCGTTTCATTCTGTGAGTTCGACAGCTACTTGACTAAATGTTGTATTTTCGCCTTACGCGACTTGTTTTTTCTTTTGTACATTCTCAGCAGAATTCTTTTAGTTCAACCCAATGTACTGCCCAGATAACATCTTGTTTACTGTCGGCGTTGTTTTCATGCATTGTACCACGTTCTATGATGTTTTGGATACATAAATAACAAGTCGCGTGAAGCGAAATTATAAAAAAAACGCTGGCGCTGGACCCGAGTACTCTTCAGACTGGCTCGCTCCCCCAGTATGAAAGTTTTTGTCTTGTGCACGTGGATTAAAAAAAAATTTAAAAACATTTATTTATTTATTTTACACAATTAAAAAAATTATTAGAGTAAAATAAAACATTAAAACGTTCATAATAAACAATAGTAAACAAAAATTTAAAAAAAAACACACAAAAAAACATAGACCACACATGCCAGGAATCGAACCCGGATCACTTTGGCCATAGGCGGACGTGCTACGACAACTTTACTAGAGGTGTGCGTTTGAATCACTGTGTCCCTGTCGCTCTCTCTCGTGCTCTCTGTCTCTCTTTCAGTCTCACCGAGACAAAACACTGCATTGTAGTTTCTTTGCCGAGACCAAATCCCCACCCGCTGCTGCGCTGGCTTGCTTGCAAATCGTCTCGCATGCGATACGCATGCTTTTCTCGTGATCGGCGGTTCTTTTTGGCGAACTGCCTCGGGTTCAAGTTTAGGTCGCTCCAGGAGAAAAATTCCTGTGGATGTTGGCCTTTAATACCATGCTGCATAGGTAAAGTGGCTTGTATAACCTGACTATTCTGTTTCAAAACACTGTTTATATTTGTGTAGGTTGTAGTCATCATAACTAATCGCATTTTGCCATTTGTTTCAGAAAGGAGGTTAACCTACAACAAGATCGACGCTATGTCAGATATATGCCTCAGCCACATGTATGAAGACTTCCGAATTTAGATCTACTCGGCATGGTGACAAGTCTTGATGAAAAGTATAGGACTGAGGACAGCAGTGGAAAAAGTGCCCACATGGCAGGTACCTAACCTATTACCCTAGTCATTTTATCTGTTTGCCTTCTTTTGAAAATTATACATGGAGTTGATATGATGCGTTAGTTTTAACTGTGTGTGTGTGCGTGTGTGTGTGTGTGTGTTTGTGTGTGTGTGTTTGTGTGTGTGTGTGTGTTTGTGTGTGTGTGTGTTACGGAGTGAGTGAGTTTGTGTTATGTTACTGTTTGTTGATTTCTTTTGGGAGCCTTGAAGGCTTCGCCTCTTGTGGTTGTTGGGTAAGTTACCGAAAAATAACTAGCCCTACATCTTTACAGAGAGAAAGAAGCAGAGGGGGGAATAATATATCTATCTATATCTATATACGGCTTGTGTCTGTCTGCCTGTCTGTCAGTCACTTCGCGATGCACGGCCAAAGTTCTCGATGGATCTGCTTCAAATTTGGTGGGCATATTCAGGTAGACCCAAAACACAATCTGGTCGATGAAAATTTTCAACACGTGCTCTCAGCGCGCAGCGCTGAACTGACCGATTTTGGTTTTTCTGTACATCCATACCATTCCCAGTAACTCTTCCTTATCTTCTCCAGTGTTTTGCGCGTTTATCTCCCTTCCTTCGTGTGGCGTCAATCGCGGTATTCGGCTCTACTTCTTCTCGGCAAAGCCGGGTACCCGGCGAAGCGGGTATTCATCTAGTATATTATATGTGTGTGTGTGTGTGTGTGTGTGTAGAGCGTTTCAGAGAAAACTACTGGACCGATGATCTTCATGAAACTTCACATGATAGTTCCTGGGTATGATATCCCCAGACTTTTTTCTCTCCACTGATCAGTTTGCCGGTTCGATAACTGAATGACTTTGATGACGTCATATCCGGCTTTTTGTGAAAGCTGAGGCGGCGTCACTGTCAAGCCCTCATTTTTCGATCAAATTGATAGAAATTTTGGTCAAGCAATCTTCGACGAAGTCCAGACTATGGGATTGAATGATCAGCTTGTCAGCTTTACAACTACTAGAGTTGGCCAGGTTAGTTTGCTCATTAAAATTGTCATAAGAATCGAATTTTCACTAACAGATTTAAAAATGATTGCGTCCTCAATATTCCCCATCTTCTCCTGAATTCAAAAATATATAGATAGGCCTATGTCATGTTTACTCTAAAAATGTGCTCAGAATTACTGAACATAATATAGCCTGTTTATGGAGTAACTTACAGTATACTACGTTCGCACGGCGGCGCTTCGCGGAGACTGACTGACTGTGACGAGCGTGACCCGTCTCGGTCTTCGGGTGTGGTTAGACGAGACTTTCTAAATCAATAAAGTCTCGGCGATGACTGTTTGGGTGTTTTTACATTTAGTCAAGTTTTGACTAAATGTTTTAACATAGAGGAGGAATCGAGACGAGGGTCGTGGTGTATGTGTGTGTGTGTGTGTGTGTGTGTGTGTGTGTGTGTGTGTGTGTGGGCGTGTGTGTGTGTGTGCGTGTGTCTGTGTGTGTGTGTAGAGCGATTCAGACTAAACTACTGGACCGATCTTTATGAAATTTGACATGAGAGTTCCTGGGAATGATATCCCCGGATGTTGTTTTCGTTTTTTCGATAAATGTCTTTGATGACGTCATATCCGGCTTTTTGTAAAAGTTGAGGCGGTACTGTCACACCCTCATTTTTCAATCAAATTGATTGAAATTTTGGCCAAGCAATCTTCGACGAAGGCCGGACTTCGGTATTGCATTTCAGCTTGGTGGCTTAAAAATTAATTAATGACTTTGGTCATTAAAAATCTGAAAATTGTAAAGTAAAAAAAAACATTTATAAAACGATCCAAATTTACGTTCATCTTATTCTTCATTACTTTATGATTCCAAAAACATATAAATATGTTATATGTGGATTAAAAACAAGCTCTGAAAATTAAAAATATAAAAATTAGGATTAAAATTAAATTTCCGAAATCGTTTCAAAAACTATTTCATCTTATTCCTTGTCGGTTCCTGATTCCAAAAACATATAGATATGATATGTTTGGATTAAAAACACGCTCAGAAAGTTAAAACGAAGAGAGGTACAGTAAAGCGTGCTATGAAGCACAGCGCAACCGCTGCCGCGCCAAACAGGCTCGTCACTTTCACTGCCTTTTGCACTAGCGGCGGACTACGTTCAGTTTCATTCTGTGAGTTCCACAGCTTGACTAAATGTAGTAATTTCGCCTTACGCGACTTGTTGTTTGATGCCGACAGACATCCTGAACTCAGGTCAAAATAATGAGTTCGGGTCATTCTCTCTCTGACCGGACGCTACAGTCCTACGCGAATCTATCAAAACAAAAATACAGAGTTATCTCCCATATGGTTTTCGCGAGCATTGATCTAAATTTGAGATCAGTGTTCGCGAGACGAAAATGATTGCAGATTGGCCGACTTCAACAGTGATCTCCGTTCTTTTCTTCACAGTTATAATAAAGACATCGTTCTACTTGAAGGTCAAAACAAGTCGAAATTTTTGGGACTGCTGCTGGAAGGAGACCGTAATATATGGTTTCATCACTGTCAACTGGTTACAGAAAAAATCGTCTGCTCCAGTGAGTGCCGAAACCAAACGGTTGATTATCACGTGACACTTTTGCCATATTTAGAGTTGTTTGCACAGTAAATACAGCCGCGAAAAATAGCTCGCTTGAAACTGTCTTACATATCAATTCCTTTGTAATTTAAAAATTACAAAACACCATGAAAAATCATTATCGACGATCGCGAATCTGCTTATATCAATAATACATTACAAAAAGCTCTAAATGTGTAAACAAATCGGTTTCCTTGGAATTGCCAGACAAGGAAACTCAAGGCATCCTGTCAGGGAGAGAATGAGCCGAACTCATTTTGACCTGAGTTCAGGATGGCCGACAGATTGACTAAATTTTTTTTTTATCGCTTCACTTGTTTCCTTTCAGTCTTTTTAGTTTTTGTTTGCGAGTGTTCAGCCGCTTTTTCTGGAATGATGGATTCTTTCAAGATTAAATGTTAAAGTCAACCTCAAAGATTCCTCCGAAAGCGGCGTATGGCTGCCTAAATGGCGGGGTAAAAACGGTCATACACGTAAAATTCCACTCGTGCAAAAACACGAGTGTACGTGGGAGTTTCAGCCCACGAACGCAGAAGAAGAAGAAGAACCTCAAAGATGAATTGATTCCAATGTTTATTTTTTGAATTTTTGAATGTATTGAGTGTTCATATGCTTGATGTGACAATGTTAGACGGTAGATTATTCCCACTGTTAACAACTGAACAAGGAAGTTAGTAAAAACAAAAACTTCTCGGATGTGCATAGACATTAGTGTGAACAGCGGTTTTAGTCACAGTCTCTGCGAGTTTGTGTGCTCCAAGACTGGAAAAAATGGAACGTTACCTCTCAAAACACGCTGCTGGGCGGCCACGCATGACTGGGCATCATCCGAAACATGTCCATCGTTTTCACATGACCAGCAAATGCCGGTACACCAGTGAACGACATATTCAAATGGACCTTTGGTAGTACTTGTTACAATCTTTTGTCTGCGGTTTGTACACGAGGTCTGGACGGCAGTAACACTCCCAACATTACGGCTAAGTCAGTCTCTCCTGATTACTCACGTCAGTCAGTGAGTCAAAAATTTACCCAATTTTTCAGTTTCTGACACACAAAAAGAAGGCCAAATAAAAATGTATCAAACAAACGGCATACTGCTCAGGTGGGACTAACACAGCAAATCAGTGAACACTGATGTGTGTGTGTGTGTGTGTGTGTGTGTGTGTGTGTGTGTGTGTGTGTGTGTGTGTGTGTGTGTGTGCGTGTGTGCGGTGTGTGTGTGTGTGAGTGTGTCTGTGTGTGTCTGTGTGTCAGTGTGTGTGTGTCTGTGTGTGACTCGAGAGTGCGTGCGTGCGTGCGTGTGTATCTGTGTGTGTGCCAGTGTGTGTGTCAGCCTAGCGCAGCGTGCGTGCGTGTGTGATAAAGAAAAAGAGAGCGAGTGAAAGAGAAAGATTTGGTTTTTGACGATGTTAGCTTTGAAAATATCGAAAAACATACAGGGTGACCCAAACAAAATGCAACCCTACAAATTGTTAATAACTTCTACATGTGTTGACCGAATCACGTCATATATAGGGGACATAAACTTCAGCCTATGCAGGACTCTTCAACAAAGTGACAAGTTTATAGATCAAATGGTCCGACTTTTGTACAATTTCAAAAAATGTTGCCAAATTCGAAGATCGACTCACCAGTACAAGGTTTGAAATTGAGCGGTACCCAAACTAACCCGATTTAAGCCCTCCTGCATGGTTGTTACCTTTTGGGTAATTTGAATGACAGAGTATACCTTAATTAACATTAGACAATCAGTGACTTGAATACAGCAATTACAATCAGGATCAGTGCATTTCCGGTGGATGAATGCGTTTATGCCATTGGTGAATTTTGCGCGACATTGAGCAAGCGTAACTTTACAACGAAGGGGTTCATGTTTCCAGTCAGTTGAGTTTAGGAAATATTTTCATAGTTGTTGTGCATGTACTTCAGTTCGTCCACGACCATTTTACAAAGTTTTGAATCCGTACGTAAAATGGTTCGACATTTACGTTTTCTCCACAATGTGTTCCAAATTGCACCTCCGAAATTGTCACTAGCACGACATTTTTCCTGTCTAGGAATTTCCTTGAACCTAGCTGTAACTACTTTCTTGAGGTCACCGATGATCTAGGGGGTGAAGGAGGTGTTTGTGTATACTCAGACATTCAGATAATCCAAAAGGTAAAAGTCTGGAGGGTTCAAATCAGGTAAGTAATGCTACCGCTCAATGTCAAACCTCGTTCTTTTTGAGTCGATCGCCGAATTTGGAACCTTTTTTTTTTAATTGCACAAAAGTCAGACCATTTGATCTACAAAATTTCCACTTCGTGGAAGGGTCATGCAAAGGCTGAAGTTTATTACCCCTAAATATAAAGGAATTCGCTCAACAGATGTAGAAGTTATTAGCATATTTTAGGGTTGCATTTGTTTTGGGTCACCCTGTAGCTCAGTCGTACTGCTTGACCGCTAACCAAGATATTTGCAAATATAATCGTATGAACATATCAATTGATACACAGTAGAATACCTGGCATGAATCCAGATTTTGGAGGCGTTAACAAATTAGACAAAGAACAAGAAAAAGAAAAAAACCTGTTGTTTATTTTCAAATAAGAAAAAACACACGCTTCTAACACCGTTCAAACGCAGCTGAGCAGGAAGAGAGATATTTATACTTAATACAATTTTACTTACACCACAACACAAATAACGATCATCATTTCACTGTATGTCACAAATCTGCCGCGTAGAGTCACTCAGTAACGTACGTTCAATAAGTGTCATTTCACACTATGGCACAATTTTGCCACGTAGAGTCATCAATGCTCATTAACTGAGCGACATTTCATTGTATGGCATATTGTTTGGGTGAACAGTCACAAATGTATGTTAACGGAATATTGTTTTTCTGTGTGGCGCTACTGATTTCGTCCTATATAGAGTGACCAATGTCGCTCAGTCTGTGTCATTCCACTGTAAGGATAACGATATGTGGATCACCGACGTATGTTCAATGAGTTCTCTGCCGGTACTAAGCCAAAGTTTTGGATTCTGCCGGCGTTACCCATGCAGATGCAGAGCAGAGTATAATTACACATTGTGGCACTTTGTCGTTAAGTAGATCACCGATGAATGTTTCATGCAAGTAGGGGAAGGGCTCCTAATATGGACCGGCTCCTAATATGGACCACCCCCTTTCCATGGAAATAACAAGGCAAGAGCACTCATAAATGATTGCAAGCGATAGAGTTACTCTCCCTTGCTGACTTGCAGAGGTTAAATATGTCCGGGAAAGCACGGAAGCCCAAACGGTGAGTCCTTTTCCCTTTTGATAGCTTACACTCTAAATCTGACCCTCGAAACTCATCAGTGTTGTTGCACATAAATAGCTTACAAGATAAACCACACCTTCTATCGGACACCTCAGGGTGTCTGTATTGTATGTTGCGAGTGTTGGCTTTCTGTAATCCTGGAGAACGAAGAGTAAAACCAAATACTGAAGGATGCATGGGCGCCTATTATGGACCACCTGTGGGCGCGTAATATGGACCGGTCCATATTAGGGGACCAAAGGTCCATATTAGGCGCCGTAAACTTTACAAAGTGATTGCAGATGAATCAAGACATCACAAAAGAATAGAACAATTCCAAACAGCTTGGCATGACGTCATTAAGTTCCTGACCACATGAAGTCATGCTGCTTGGAGGTCTCGGACACCTAAACTTTATTGTTTAGTCATGGCGAACATTGAAGTTTAAAATCTTACCAAGAAGAAACTTACCAACATCTTTATTTGTGGGTTGTGTGTGTGTGTGTGTGTGTGTGTGTGTGTGTGTGTGTGTGTGTGTGTGTGTGTGTGTTTGGGTGTGTGTGTGCTATACCTATCCCGTGTCTCTATTTTTTCAGTGGCCAATGGACTCACGAAGTGCTAAGCACGGCATTGGACGCCTACTACTATGGCCTAGGGTTGAACGTGTGTTCAAGGGAATATAACATTCCGAAAGCAACCTTGAAGCGTCATATAACGAACAAGAACAATTAGTACGCAAATGGAAAGACAAAACTTCTCGGCAGACACCAGCTGTTGCCAGAAGAAATTGAGGCTCAGCTGGTGAAGCACATTCTCTCTCTGTGTAATTCTTTTTTCGGGATTACATGTACTAGGCGGGCACTGATGGCTCTCGCGTTTGAGATCACGGATATGAACGGGATGTCGCACACATTTAACAAAGAGAAAAAGATGGCTGGAAAGAAATGGTATCAGACGTTCATGTGAAGGCACCCTGAGATCAGTTTGAGGCAACCGGAGCCAACGTTATTGGCTCGAGCCCAAGCATTCAACAAAGAAGCTGTTTATCGATACTTTGACCTGCTTGAGAAGATCATCGATGAAAACGGACTGGTAGGTTCACACATCTACAATATGGATGAAACTGGCGTCAGCACTGTCCAGAAGAAGTGCCAGAAGCTGGTGCTTGGCCAGAAGGGAACACATCAAATAGGCTCTCTTTCGAGCGGGGAACGTGGCACAAACACAACGGTTGTATGCTGTGTGTCGGCCAATGGCAACTGCGTAGCACCGATGGGGATATTCAAACGGAAGCGTATGCCCCCAGAACTAGCGGATGGAGCGCCACTTGGTTCCATTGTCACAAGCAATGAGAGTGGGTGGATGGACACTGACACCTTTTGCGACTGACTTGAACATTTCATCCGACATGTAAAGCCGACAGTGGATGAGAAAGTTCTACTCATTCTTGATGGCCACAAGAGCCACACCTGTAACATCAGAGCAATCAATCAAGCCAAGGAAAACGGCGTGATCCTGTTGTCGTTACCACCACACACAACACACAAAATGCAGCCCATGGACCGCTCACTCTTCAAACCCCTGCAAACCTACTACGACCAGGCCATTGAGAGTTGGCTGCGTAACCACCCAGGACGACGTGTCACCCCATGTCAGGTGTGCACGTTGTTCAATGAGGCATATCTGAAAGCTGCCAAGATGAGCACAGCCATCAGTGGGTTCAGATCCTGCGGCATATGGCCATGTTCCAGAGAGGTGTTTGACAGCAGCGAGTTTCATGCGTCAGCCGATGGGTCGCCCAGGGTATTTGCAATTCCAAGTTCACAGGGTCTTTCACCGTCTCACCCACCACCGCCTCCAAGTACAGGCTGCTAGATCGCCGCCACTTCAATCACTGGCTACAGAATCAGAGGTGTCTCCACCACAATCAGTTTCTGAATACAGTGGTACCTGCGATGAAAGGACACCCTTGGGACCAGCCAAAAGTGTCCCTACATTGCAGGTGGCCTGTCATGACAGGTATACTTTGGTAGAAATAATATAAAAAGGGACAAGAGAAGATGTCCTTTTAAGGGAGGTGTCCTCTCACGGGAGGGTCCACACATTGCAGGTACTGCTGTACTCAACATCGCTGCCGTCGCCACTGCCAGCACGACCACCGGTTGCAAGAACCACATTATTGCAACCATCAGCAGCGGATGCGGAGCAATCACAATCGCAGCTATCCAGATCACCTGTTTCTGAATACATGTTTTCAGAATCAACGCAGCCCTTGGTATCACCACGACCAGATGTTGCAACCTCATCACCATCGGCTTCAGAACAACAACCATGGTCACCTCGGGCAACTACTGACGGACCATCACGACCATCAGGGACGGATGCTTCATCAGGTGTACCCTTTCCTTCAACATTTGAAATAAACATCGGCGTTGCTTATTCAGAAGCATTGTTGTCGCCACTGATCCAGTCCTGCAAACTTGCCAGCGGTTGAACGGCCAGCCTGTGGATCCAGTACTTAGACTGAAAGAACAAGCGGCAGCTGATAGCTTGGGAAGTCAGCTGATGATTCACATTTGGGACCAGATTGATGAACACGCTGAGTATAATGGTGGAGGATGCTTTGAACGCAGACATGCCTCGTCATATTCGTTTCCTAACAATGCACAATAGAGTATTCGCAATGGCAGCTCCAACAGCAATGGTTGGGGAGTTTGAAATATCCCAAACATCAAAAATGCTGGAAAGGCCGATCATCATCCTTGATAGGAGAGGGAGTACACTGAAGTATGGGAGTGGATTTGCACATGCCTCTCCGGTGCAGGGTTTCATTTAATAGTGCGCCCTGCGCCATTGGCGCATTAAATCTGAAAATGTCTCATCACAATTCCATTCAGTGCGTCAAAGGGCGCATTGAGATTACATACCAGTGCGCAACCAAATGTACACTTTACATCGGATTACACACACACACACACACACACACACACACACACACACACACACACACACACACACACACACACACACACAACCACATACACACATATATATATATATAACACGATATAGCGGCTTATTCTCAGATGGCACCATATTGCACTATTTTGCATCTTTGGTCAAAACGCGTACAGGCCTCTTTAAGCACTTCTTACCTTCAGCTATGTCCCATCAGAATTTGGTCGAGGGGGACAAATGTCCCATTGCCCTTTTCTCCCAAATTAAACCCTGCCGGTGTATTTGATCTACACCGCGTTCGGTGACAACGCTGGACATTATGATTGTGTCCTTCCATCTCAAGGTTCTACCGTTGAGCTTTCCAATCCATCGTCAAAAAACGTCAGAAAGACCGTAGAACATCCGCAGAAGAGCTCACCGCAAGCCCCTACAAACGTAAGCTGGAAGAAAAAACGTACCAGAGAAAAAAGAATGCCACCAGGATGACCATTCCGAAGAACAGCAGGAAGAGAACAACAAAGAAAACTGCAGAAAACACGAAGCAAGCAGAAACTGAAACTGAGGGGAATTGGCACTGCAACCTGTGTGGCGAGTGGAGCCTGGAGGACATGATCTGCAGCAGGACCTGCAAAAGATGGGCTCACACTGCTTGTGCAGGGACAACCCGATGTTTGTCAGTGACTTTTGTTGTTAGCTTTTTTTCTTCTTTTTTTTACTTCTGTTGCATGCCGGTTGCTTTTACCCTTCTTTATTTTCCTTTTCTCTCTCTCATTTTCTGTTCGTTTACATTTTTTTTTAAATTTACAGGCGGGGGTCTTCACTGATTGCTGTTGGCACTTTAACTTTTATCAATGCACAACGACCTGGTGACCTTATGTGAGAGATGCTTTTGTTGACTTCTTGATTTTCACATGATTTGTCATGGCATGTGCACTAGTGATGGTATCATGATACTGTGTGTGTGTGTGTGTCCGTGTGAGTTTGTGTGTGTGGGGGGGGGTCGTCTTGACTCTTATGTTAGACTTGATAACAAAACTCTACTCTTGATTCGTGAAGTGTGTCACCACATCCTGGTATGTTTAACAGAGAGAGAGAGAGAGAGAGAGAGAGAGAGAGAGAGAGAGAGAGAGAGAGAGAGAGAGAGAGAGAGAGAGAGAGAGAGAGAGAGAGAGAGAGAGAGAGAGAGAGAGAGAGAGAGAGAGAGAGAGAGAGGAGGTATTACACACCGCTACGACCGAAGAGAAGTGAAAAATAAACTCCTGTTGTGCAGCGGGATAAAGTATTCCCTCATACCTCGGAGATATACCTTCACTCGCTCGCAGCGACGTCACGTGACATTTTAGATGGTGGAACAAAATGCTGTCGCTTATCGGCACTGGGTGCAGTGCCTTTGTAGTGCACTTGCACTACAACGGCACTGGGTCCAGTAGCCGCTCCGGCGTCGAAGCATTTTCCACTAAAAAGTGAACAAAATTTGACCTATTTCGTCGCCTATAGGGGACGGAAAGAATGTCATTTCAATGGTGTGATAACATTCTTTCCGTCACGTGACGTCGCTGCGAGCGACTGAAGGTATATCTCCGAGGTATGAGGGAATACTTTAACCCGCTGCACAACAGGAGTTTATTCTTAACTTAGCTTCGGTCGAACCGGGGTGGAGGGAGGGAGGGAGGGAGGGAGGGAGGGAGGGAGGGAGGGAGGGAGGGAGAGAGAGAGAGAGAGAGAGAGAGAGAGAGAGAGAGAGAGAGAGAGAGAGAGAGAGAGAGATTCTGAGTTCGTGTGCGTTGTCAGCTGACCTACGCTGGCTTGCCATGTCTCGCGAAGGGCCTAACGATTTTGATTTTTTAACTGCCGCGTTCGCCAATAAGAAGTGTTCTATTCTATATTTATTTCTGCTTGTCTGCCATGGAGTTGTCCAGGAATGACAGCAAATTGATGTTAACAATGCTGAATCCACTTCCTTTTTACCCGATTTTTACCCCCTCCCCCTCAACCCCCCCCCCCCCCCCCCCGACCAGTCCACGGCAGTAAATATAAACTTTATCTCGCATCAATCTCTCGGCGCTGCTCAGTGCAGGATGTGCCTGGTTTCCTAACCTGCACCGGTGTCATGTTTTGTTTGGTTTTAGGATACATGGGATAGGTTTACCTTCAGAGCCTTTCCTATGAAGGAGGGCTTATCGTGTGGCCACTGTTTACCAAAGTGATAATCACTCAGAGCAGCTTTGCATTATGCGTTCGGGATTACAACGCAACTCATCGTGCAAACTCGACAGACGATTCCCAGGTTGTGTTAACCTCACCACCTCCCACCCCCCATATTATTTTTTCTTTAATAATTAGCAATGACAATCTGACAATTTTTTGATTCACATTAAATTATCAAGGCACGGTACCATTAATATCTTCCTCCTGGCCCCACGTTACCCCCCCCCCCCCCCCTCCGCCCACCCGTCGTTTCTTTAACACTTTTTGCCGAATTTAACTTCGAAAGTAATGAACATAAATTGTCCATGTTGACTTTTTTCATTTGTTTCACGATATGTATCTGTTTTGTTCCTGTTGACGATGTATTTATGTGTCGATAAAATAGTTTTACAGTTTGATGATTTTTTCGCAAGGGCATTTGCTCATTTATCAGCATACACAATTTCGACATTAGAGATGAGGTTTAAAGTTGTTGTTGTTTCTACTTCACACATACGAACTATTGATTCTTTTGTCGTAAAATAAAGTTGAATTTCACTGCACTATGAGGCGATCTCTCCCTGTCAATTTTGATGAGTCCGCTTCGTTTCTGTTCTTCGTGACTGTTATGTTGTATTTTGATTCTTCTTCTTGTTGAACTGAATGAAATTGTTCAGGTTTACGTTTGAATAAACTTTAAAGTGACATACTTGGTTGTAGCGTGTTATTTTGAATGTTTGTGGAGTATTTAAAAGTGGTCCATATTAGGAGCCTCACAGGTCCATATTAGGAGCCCATGCTCCTAATATGGACCACTAGCAACTTTTTCTTTGTTTAATTTTTGCTGAGTTTCTAGCACAGCTTGATAGCTGGAATTCAACTTGAGGGTACCCTAGACAAAGAACAACCACCATGCAAAATATTATACTTGTTGGTGATAAAACAAGCTAGTTATTAGCTATAATAAAAAGGTGGTCCATATTAGGAGCCCTTCCCCTATAATTACACTTTATGGCACTTTTTTGTTATGTAGATCACCGACGTATGTTCCATGAGTATAATTACACTTTATGGCACTATTTCGTTATGTAGATCACCGACGTATGTTCCATGAGTATAATTACACTTTATTGCACTATTTCGTTATGTAGATCACCGACGTAGGGGAATGGAGGGCAAGTCGACCCCTCTAACGAATGCAGCTTATACCTCTCGTCTTTTAAAAAAAAAAATGTTTTTGTTGTAAAACCTGGTGTGTTCTCTTTCGTGTAAGCGTTGTGTGGAATATGAACGATCCAACTGGCACGGTTTTTAAATAAAATATAAAAGAAAAAAATCCTGAAGCATGGACGACTTGCCCTCCATGGAGGGCAACTCGTCCATGGGGGGCGGGTAATTCGTCCAGGTGGAAAAGGTTGTTCATATTACCCAATAGCATCACCTCGACATATGAAATTGACTGAAGTAACTTTTCTGTGTCAGTTTTGTTAATCGGAAGTGAGAATGACGTCATAATGAGTCGGCCTACGTCAGAAGTCGATCGACGTCTTGGCTATGCAGGGAGGGTGAGTATTTGAAGGGATAGATGTTCAAACATCTATACTTATTAGTTGCTCTGGTTCAAAGCGAAGCAAATGGGAAAATATATTTACAAATTGGACTTGTAATTGATTTGTGTCGCCCATTTCAGGTTGCGTGAACGTGAAATAGTTTAATAGGCCTACTACTAGGGGGGGACGAATTACCCGATCATGGTACTCGCTGAACATTGCTATTTACCATTGTTCCTGGGATAGCCTGAGATCTATAACTTTCGACTAGTTGTTATGAAAGCCAAAGCTTTTTTTGCAGATCTGGTGCATTTTACGAATCAGCGGCTCCCATGCACTGACTGGTTTTTTTTTTTCGTGCAACAATTTTAGACTGGAAACCATCAAAATTGACAAAGACTTACCGCTTTGCTGGGCCCGTTTTTTTCGACATTTTTTTTCTTCAACTGATTCAGGTTGGGTAACTCTGGCTTATGAAATCGATGATAATCACCCCTGCAGTGTCATGTTCTCAAAATCGAGGGGGGACGACATACCCGAGGGGGTCGACTTGCCCTCCCTTCCCCTATGTTCCATGAGTATAATTACACTTTATTGCACTATTTCGTTATGTAGATCACCGACGTATGTTCCATGAGTATAATTACACTTTATGGCACTATTTCGTTATGTAGCAGTGTCACCGACGTATGTTCAATAAGTGTCATTTCTCTTTATGACACTATTTCGTTATGTAGGGGAAAGGCTCCTAATATGGACCGGCTCCTAATATGGACCACCTCCAGTTCTGACAAACTAACGGCGCTAGAGCGCTCAAAACAATTTCATTCGCTGTATTCACCCTCTCTGGATAACCTGCACATGTCAAAACAGTTGCAGAAACACAAACCTCAAAACCGTTAGGCTTTTTCACTTTTGGCAGCGTTCACTCTAAATTTGCCGCCTAAAACGGACTCGTTTCTGTCCACAGCCAAAGCTTTTATCACACAAAACTTGCTGTATATGACAGCTAAGACCGTATTTGTTACATTTTAGCAGTGTTGACCCCGAGTTTCTACTGCAAACAAAAAATAATAGCAAAATCTCAAAGTATGTGTGAGTCCCCTAATATGGACCACCTTCAACAAATCGAAGAAAATAAAAGCTAAAGGCTATTTTCATTAATTCATTAAGAAGCTCCACCTTCAACAAATCGAAGAAAATAAAAGCTAAAGGCTATTTTCATTAATTCATTAAGAAGCCCCGTCGCGATATAACCTTGAATGGTTGAAAACGACGTTAAACACCAAATAAAGAAAGAAAGAAAAGAATTAAGAAGCTTTCTGAAAATAACCTATAACTAGCCCTCGAGATTTCAAAAAATATAACAAATAGTCTTCTTTTCGTGGAAGTTGATAATTTCACTTATTTTCGCTATGTTTTTGATAAGCTTCTTTAGTTTCCTGGTGTGCTTCAAATAATGCTCTCATCAACCCAAAACAGATAAATCTAAAGCATATTTTAATTAGTCTGACTTGCACACTAAGTTGTATCATGTTATTTTGAAGTATAGGGGGCTTTTTACAGTGATTCGTGAAGGCCTCTCCACTGGTCCATATTAGGCGCCCAGGCTCCTAATATGGACCATTTGTGATTTTTTTCTGTATTTAATTTTTGCTGAATGTCTATCAGAGCTATTTTACTCTAATTAAGCCTAGGAAGAAGTCTCGGTCAGCCTGCAGAGCGTCTTGGAGGCCCTGCTGACTGTGACGTCGCGTGGCTGTGTCCCTGCTCACTGCGATGAGGTAAGCCGTCAGCTCACCGTCCCAGCCAGAAGGGTTCTGCGCGCTCGTCGCGCACGGTTGAGGTAGGAAGTATAGCGGCGTTGACGCATGTATGACGTTGTACATCCTCACGACGTCAAGGGTGCTGACGTCACCCCAGATACGCGGCCAGACGGGGATGAGAGAGTTACGCAGGGGACGTACCATCACGACGACAACTAGCAGCAACAGTACACCCGCCACGTAGCGAAAGATAAGCCTGGATCTGGAGTTTCTGGACAGGAACATGCTGGCCTGAAACAGAACGACGTCAACGTTCACGTAGGAAATGTTTGTTTGTTTGTTGTTACAAGTTTACAGTCAATGCGGTCAGCACTTGGTCACATCCACATTGTAAAACAACAATCTCGATGTAGTCCGGAAAAATTGTCCCCATACTTTTTTTACTTTTTTCGATAAACGTCTTGATGACGTACGTCATATCCGGCTTTTGGTGAAAGTTGAGGCGGCATTGTGACGACCTCACTTTTCTACCAAATTGATTGAAATTTTGGTAAAACAATCTTTGACTCAGTCCAGACTATGGGATTGCATTTCAGCTCGCATGCTTAACAATTAATTTATTAGTTTGTTCATTAAAGTTGTCATTAAAATTGCACTGTATCAATTCCTGAAACCAAAAATCAAAAAAATATATATCATGTTAACTCTCAAACTGTGCTCACAACTAAATTAAATATAAAGCCTGGACTTCATCTGAGATGATGATTCCAAGTGTGTACACAGGGGTGGGGACGTAGCTCAGTTGGTAGCGCGCTGGCTTTGTAGCCAGTTGGTCGCTATCAGCGTGGGTTCGATCCCCACGTTCGGCGAGAGATTTATTTCTCGGAGTCAACTTTGTGCAGACTCTCTTCGGTGTCCGAACACCCCCGTGTGCACACATGCGCACGAAAAAGATCCTACGTTCACAGCGAAAGTCTCAGGGCTTGGAAAACACGAAGACACGCATGCATCATCTCTCGTCTGCAATTATCATGATCGTATTTCGATACTTTGACGAGACAAACCCAATGCTGGTGTGTCGAAGAAGACAGCCACAGCGGGCTTGTTCGAATCAAAGTATCACACCATATCTTCAACGTATTACCAATACCTGTCCCAATATAGACCAGTTGGTGTAAGAGGACGTTAAACCCTAATAGTCAGTCAGTCAGTGAGGGGTGCCTTCTAGAAATAACAGCCTTTTTTGTGCCTGTTGGGTGCGGTTACACAACAAGTTACTCTCCCTCAAGCCATAATTCCTGTTGTGCCACCGTCGTCAAAAATTTTCCTCAACATGTAGGACATTGGCGCTGAATGTTTTTCTGACATGAAGCTTCTAGGCTCTAGTAGTTATCTGAGCAATTCATTCTCTTTAAACGGTGGCTTGCCCCTGATTAAAATCTCGAGTACCTTTTCAAATACGAAATGGATGGGCACTGATTTAATGTACACAACTTCCTGGATCTTCACATTGTTTCAAACTATAGTCGAACATGTCTATAACGACCAACCAAAGGACCTATCAAAATTGGCCATTATAGAAAGGTGGTCGTTATGGAAAGGTGAATAATATAGGAAAGGATCTCGTCAGGGTTGGGTGTTTTTTTTTTTTTTTTTTTTTTTTGGGGGGGGGGGGGGGCGTAATGAACAAGCCTTTCCAAACTAGTTCATGACGAGAATGCAGTTGCGCCAGAAAGCCATCACCAGAAGTCACTGCACCAAGTGGAGGCACCTACTGTGCATGAAGTAAGAGCGTTATTTGCCACATTAAATACACAGTACAGGGCACTGCCAATGTTCTAACAGTTCTGCCAGATTATTGTGACAAATTTGCAGCATGTTTGCCTGCCGATCCTTCCATCGGTGCCCCCACAAGCCTTCGGACACTACGTGATCAAGTATGCAAGAACTTGAGTATGGAGGAGTTGCAGCAGCATTGTCAGTCGATTCCGATAGCCATCAGGGACAGTGAAAGTGCAGCCCTGGAACAAGCAACTAGGCTGCAAGACAAAAGTTCGGCATGGTTTTCTGCAAGAGCATGCCGGATCACTGCGTCCAACCTGCACGCAGTTTGCCATACAAACCCAACAAAACCGTCTCAGAGCCTCATTAGAAAGATCTGCTACCCAGAGCAACATGTTTTTACATTTAGTCAAGTTTTGACTAAATGTTTTAACGTAGAGGGGGGAATCGAGACGAGGGTCGTGGTGTATGTGCGTGTGTGTGTCTGTCTGTGTGTGTGTGTGTGTGTGTGTAGAGCGATTCAGACTAAACTACTGGACCGATCTTTATGAAATTTGACATGAGAGTTCCTGGGTATGAAATTCCCGAAGGTTTTTTTCCTTTTTTTGATAAATGTCTTTGATGACGTCATATCCGGCTTTTCGTGAAAGTTGAGGCGGCACTGTCACGCCCTCATTTTTCAACCAAATTGGTTGAAATTTTGATCAAGTAATCTTCGACAAAGCCCGGACTTCGGTATTGCATTTCAGCTTGGTGGCTTAAAAATTAATTAATGACTTTGGTCATTAAAAATCTGAAAATTGTAAAAAAAAAATAAAAATTTATAAAACGATCCAAATTTACGTTCATCTTATTTTCCATCATTTTCTGATTCCAAAAACATATAAATATGTTATATTTGGATTAAAAACAAGCTCTGAAAATTAAATATATAAAAATTATTATCAAAATTAAACTGTCGAAATCAATTTAAAAACACTTTCATCTTATTCCTTGTCGGTTCCTGATTCCAAAAACATATAGATATGATATGTTTGGATTAAAAACACGCTCAGAAAGTTAAAACAAAGAGAGGTACAGAAAAGCGTGCTATCCTTCTTAGCGCAACTACTACCCCGCTCTTCTTGTCAATTTCACTGCCTTTGCCATGAGCGGTGGACTGACGATGCTACGAGTATACGGTCTTGCTGAAAAATGGCATTGCGTTCAGTTTTGACTAAATGTTGTATTTTCGTCTTACGCGACTTGTTACTTCTGCTGCAACCAACTGGGGGAAACAAAACGAGGGCACCGCTCTGCAGCATTACTTTGAGAAACAAAAACAGTTCACACCAGCTTCTCTATGAAGCGTTCAGGATTAATTGTACACACAGACCATGCTTTTATGGGAGCATCTCCAGATGCCATGGTCAGCTGTGACTGTCATGGGTTAGGCTGTGTGGAGATGAAATGTCCCTTCACCTTCAAGGAGTCAGCTGTTGAGTGTGCTGTGTCAGACCGCCATTTCTGTTTGGAATCTAACAACAGTGAGGGGGTGCTTTGTCTGCGCAAAGACCACCCATACTTTAGTCAAGTACAGTGCCAGATTTTTATGACCAGTTCCTCCTACTGCGATTTCATGGTGTGGACTACTGTGGATAAAGTTATTGTCCGAGTATTGCCTGACTGTGATTTTTGGGCAATGTGTGTGGAGAAAGCTTTGAAAGTGTTCAGACTCGCAGTTCTTCCAGAGCTAGTTGGAAACTGGCTGGACAGAGAAGCTGAGCCTCTACAAGCAGTGGATGTGAACCAGGAGCAGCTGCAAACACCAGCCGTGAAACGCAGCAAGAAACAGTGACAATGCCAGACTCGCTTGCTCATGTGTGAGGGAAAACAAACATGTATGAAAGTGGCAGTAGTAAAGTTGTAGAGAGGGAGAGAAAAGAGAGCATGTAATGTTTTAAATCACAGTTCACACTCACAGAGAAATAATTAATTGTTCCATTCTTGTTTCATTGGCTCACGTAAGTGTAGCCTATGCGATGCTAAACTTTGTCTGTCTGTGCGTGCGTGCGTGCGTGTGTATGTGATAGAAACTTTAACATTTGACTGAACACCGAAATACTAATTTCACCTGATTATTATCCAAGCAACATCTGCAGAGTATTGAAGCAATGATCAACATTTCGTCGGCATGTGTGTAGTTAAAATGTATATCCAAAGAAAACGGGTGGTGGGGGGGGTTTGGGGGGGTAAAAGCAGGCGACCGGTTTGTGTCGTGTGTGGTATGTAGACCAGGTCAGGGGTCAAGATCAGGTCAGGTCGCGTGAAGGATTGTGGTATAGATTCACTTTTCAGTTCTCACCTCTGCATTCGCCGATTCGGGGAAGACGATTTCACATTGTTCGGTTTCTTAGCTCCAGAAAAATAGATAAAGAAGATACCAAAGGAGATTTCCTACAGTTTGATCTGCACAGCGTGTTTCCAGTTTCTGCGCGAGGAAGAGCTGTCGAAAGCGCAGTGTCGATCTGGCAGTCGTGTCCCCGGTAAGTACAGATAGATCTAGGACATCTAGTGTCTCCCACTCTTACAACGTGTCACCTAAGCTTACTGATAATCCGTTTTGTTTGATTTCTTTTTATTTCAGCAGACACGGATATCAAACACAGTGCTAGGCAGTCACCTCTAGTGAAATGAGTTGATCTGAAGTGCCTGTAATGTTTGGATGTCTTTGTTCTTGGTTCGATTTATGTGAATTTCAAAACTTGCAGTTGAGTCTCAAGTTTACTCTGCCCGTTTAAAACTGTCCACCATTTATTTGAACATGCAGATATAAGGAAACGGAATGAATCTGTTCTCAAAGTCAAAATTATTACGATTTTGCCTCAGTTTCAAAACATGCTCTGTCAAGGTTCTGTCTGTAAAATTTGGTACCTTGCAACAACTTCCTTAAATTTGAAAGACAGTTTTTGAATGCTAGATCTATAGATCTGTATCGCGTTTCATTCTTTGATTGTACTGTTTGCTGTTTACGCACTATCATGATTCGCTAACGTTTGGTAAACTTACATTGCAACAGCTTCCTTGTCTTTGTTGGCATTTTCTTTCAAGGCAGCACAACGTAAGATTAGCTTCTTTTGGACAGCAGGTAGAATGCGAGTTTTGAGACAACGACAGTCGTCCAAACAAATGGACTGTGAATAGTGTGTTGACTGTGTTGACGGTTACAACTCGCTATTGCCGCGGCCCGTTATTGCCGCAACCCGCTATTGCCGCAACCCGTTATTGCCGCAACCCGCTATTGCCGCGGAACTTTCCCGCAAGAAAGATCCCCTGATTCTTGATTTTCCCTCTTTGCCATGCTTAGGGGAAAATGGAAGCTAATTTTTGCCCCTTTAAAGACGAAAGGCACAACAAATAATTTTCACAAATGAAACTTTTTTTTTATGAACTAAAAATTCAAGTGGAGAGGGGATGAGAGACGTGAGGAATTGGCCGCGGTTGTGAGATGGGTGGGGAGTCTGGGCTATAAAGTTCTTGCACGCGAGACAATATACTTCTTTTTTGTGTGTGTGTGGGGGGGGGTATTTTGTTTATCAACTCTCTCTCTCTCTCTCTCTCTCTCTCTTTTCTCTCTCTCTCTCTCTCTCTCTTGCTCTCTCGCTCTCTCTCTCACACTATCTCTCTCTCCCACTCTCTTTCTCTCTTCTCTCTCTCCCCTCTCTCTCTCTCTCTGTGAATATTTTTGTCATCTTAAATATTGGGGGGGGGGGGGCAAAAAGACATGCTTGCCCCCCCCCCCCCCCCCCCCCGCCCAAGGAACAGCAGCTGCCCCCCCCCCCAACCCCCCAGTTTCCGACGCCAGTGCACTGAGTACATACGCACACACACACCACACATACACATGTTACGCGGGATTGTTCTGAAAAGTGACTATTACATGATTGTTCTGAAAGTCTACTATTTATTTCATCGTAATCATGTAAGCCCTCATACGTGATTGTTCTGAAAGCTTACTAATTTACATGATTGTTCTGAAACTCTACTAAAGGTAAACTTGCTTCACCCGTGAAATGTTGTCAGATATGGAACAATATGTATACCCCTGCCCAACCAAGTTGGAGGCCGGGGGTATACTGGATTCACTTTGTCCATCTGTCTGTGTGTATGTCTGTATGTATATATGGAACAATATTTTGATACAATGATACTAAATCTTAAGTGATATTGATATTTATACCCCAGCCAAATGAAGTTGGAGGGGGTATACTGGATTCACTTTGTCCGTCTGTCTGTGAGTATGTCTGTATGTAAATGGAACACTATTTTGATACAATGAACCCCCGCCCAATGAATACAAACTCAACAAGTAATACGTTTCATACATTCAACATGTCTTCTTTATTGTTCTCAACTCAAATTTGAAATTAAATGTTCAAAGACAAAAATTATATATAATCTTCAAAAATGTAATGATTCTTCTTGAGTATTCCCAACTCAAAATTCAAGTTACAGGTTCAAAGGGACACATAGAAACTTTTGAATTTTCCTCTTTGCCATGCTTAGGTGGCGAGGTCACCAAAATGGATCGAAAGGCTTGGCAAAGAGGGAAAATGGAAGCTACTTTTTGCCCCGTTAAAGACGAAAGGCACAAATAATTTTCACAAATGAAACTTTTTTTTTATGAACTAAAAATTCAAGTGGAGAGGGGATGAGAGACGTGAGGAGATGTCCGGGGTTGCGAGATGTGTGGGGAGTCTGGGCTATAAAGTTCTTGCACGCGAGACAATATACTTCTTTGTGTGTGTTTGGAGGGGGGGGGGGGAGTATTTTGTTTATCAACTCTCTCTCTCTCTCTCTCTCTCTCTCTCTCTCTCTCTCTCTCTCTCTCTGAATATTTGTGTCATCCTAAATGTTAGAAGGGGGGGGGGGCAAAAAGACATGTTTGCCCCCCCCCCACCCCAGGAACAGCTGCCTCCCACCCCCCCCGTTTCCGACGCCAGTGCACTGAGTACATATGCACACACACACCACACATACACACACATGAAAGCTAAATTTATTAGCACATCTGTTTTCAGTGACACTTTTTTTTTTATTACACAGCAACCACCAGGGGTAGGGGTATACATTATTATTGTTCCATATCTGACAACATTTCACGGGTGAAGCAAGTTTACCTTTAGTAGAGTTTCAGAACAATCATGTAAATTAGTAAGCTTTCAGAACAATCACGTATGAGGGCTTACATGATTACGATGAAATAAATAGTAGACTTTCAGAACAATCATGTAATAGTCACTTTTCAGAACAATCACGCGTAACATGTGTATGTGTGGTGTGTGTGTGCGTATGTACTCAGTGCACTGGCGTCGAAAACTGGGGGGTGGGGGGGGGGGGGGCAGCTGCTGTTCCTTGGGTGGGAAGGGGGGGGGGGGGGGCAAGCATGTCTTTTTGCCCCCCCCCCCCAATATTTAGGATGACAAAAATATTCACAGAGAGAGAGAGAGAGAGAGAGAGAGAGAGAGAGAGAGAGAGAGAGGGAGAGAGAGATAGTGAAAGAGAGAGAGAGAGAGTGAGAGAGAGAGAGAGAGAGAGAGAGAGAGAGAGAGTTGATAAACAAAATACCCCCCCACACACACACACAAAAAAGAAGTATATTGTCTCGCGTGCAAGAACTTTATAGCCCAGACTCCCCACCCATCTCGCAACCGGGGCCATCTCCTCACGTCTCTCATCCCCTCTCCACTTGAATTTTTAGTTCATAAAAAAAAAGTTTCATTTGTGAAAATTATTTGTTGTGCCTTTCGTCTTTAAAGGGGCAAAAATTAGCTTCCATTTTCCCCTAAGCATGGCAAAGAGGGAAAATCAAAAGTTTCTATGTGTCCCTTTAAACCTGTAATTAGAATTTTGAGTTGGGAATACTCAAGAAGAATAATTACATTTTTGAAGATTATAAATAATTTTTGTCTTTGGAGATTTAATTTGAATTTTGAGTTGAGAACAAAAAAGAAGACATGTTCAATGTATGAAACGTATTACTTGTTGAGTTTGTATTCATTTGGAGGGGGTATAAATATCAATTTCACTTAAGATTTAGTATCATTGTATCAAAATATTGTTCCATATACATACATACAGACATACACACAGACAGATGGACAAAGTGAATCCAGTATACCCCCCTCCAACTTCGTTGGGCTGGGGTATACATTTTGTTCCATATCTGACAACATTTCACGGGTGAAGCAAGTTTACCTTTAGTAGAGTTTCAGAACAATCATGTAAATTAGTAAGCTTTCAGAACAATCACGTATGAGGGCTTACATGTTTACGATGAAATAAATAGTAGAGTTTCAGAACAATCATGTAATAGTCACTTTTCAGAACAATCACGCGTAACAGCCGTGCGCTGACAAAACCGAGTAAGTCCATTTAAAAAAAAGAAGATATTTTTCGTTCATCAAAAAACCCAAATCAATGCGCATCTTTTGTGTTCATTTCTACTTTTTAGAGTCCTTAAATAAGCAGATATGAACAAGTAAGTCCACAACCAAAAACAACTTTTTAAGTATGCATGAATGTTTTGGCAAAACAAAGTAAATCTAAGGGGTTCCTAATTTTCGTATAATGATAGTTTCAAAATTCTTGTCAGAGGACTCATACAATAAAAAATAAAAACGCTTCAGTGGACTTACTCGGTTTTGTCAACACACGCCAGAACTGTGAGGGTTTGTTCCATGCTCAACGTCATTTCTACCGGGTTTTTTCCGATGACGTGGTAGGCTATCATGAATGACAGACAGACTTCCATTTGCGCGGGTGAGAGAGGAGGGAAAGCTGATTTGTGATGGTCATAGATACCATAAAAGAGGTGAAAATGGTGATACAGCGCACACACACACACCACGACCCTCGTCTCGATTCCCCCTCTATGTTAAAACATTTAGTCAAAACTTGACTAAATGTCAAAAAAAAACACAAAGTTCCGCGGCAATAGCGGGTTGCGGCAATAACGGGTTGCGGCAATAGCGGGTTGCGGCAATAACGGGTTGCGGCAATAGCGGGTTGCGGCAATAGCGGGCCGCGGCAATAGCGGGTGCCTCCCGTGTTGACCGTCAGAATTATTTTAAGAACCAGGCTGCGGCAGTCAGTTGACATGTTTCGCATATTGTAGGGTTCCCATGCTGCATAGCTAAAGTGGCTTGTATAACCCGAACATTCAGTATCAAAACACTGTTTATATTTGTGTAGGTTGACTAGGTTGTTGTCATCACAACTAATCGCATTTTGCCTTTTGTTTCAGAAAGGAGGATAAGCTACAACAAGATCGACCCTGAGAGTATGTCAGATATGCCTTAGCCACATGGCGACTTCCGAATTTAAATCCACTCGGCATGGTGACAAGTCTTGATGAAAAGTATAAGACTGAGGACAGCAGTGGAAAAAGTGGCCACATGGCAGGTACCTATTGCTTAGTGTCTGCAGTGCAAAAGACATATAAGGTGATGGTAGATTTCCAATTGAACACAGTACCCTCATATCTACTGCTGATTTACGACGGGCAAGCTACAATCCAGGGCAGAGAACACTGCAGCGTTGTAATCCAACTTTTCATTTGTTTCAGGAAAGGACGTCCTTACAAATTAACATTGCATCTCTCTGATAGTGATACAAAGACATAGTGCATAGTGTACTCTAAACAAGAGGTTGTGCTACCACGGGAACATCCCGATAATTGAGTGGGACAGGATTAAAAAGCTTCCCATGGCTGCAGTGAGGAAGTACACGGTTTTTCTTTTATTTACCTTGATAGCTTTCACACAGCCAGTAAATGAGAGATAATGGTCTTCTTTGTGGCCGTTCATGGCCAAGCACGCGGAGCTGGTTGCCAGCAGGACAACGTGTCACTGGACAATATCATAGACTTCGGAGTGCGAGGACCAGGGAAAATAACCTCATGTGAACCTGTCTGAGTGTGACCATCGTGACGCCCATATCTTTAACTCTCAGTCGTATGACAATTCCAAGAATATATTATCTTGATACGCAAGCTCTAGGGTAGGTTAATGATTGTAGATAAGCTTTGCCATGATAATTATGCTGATGCAGTTTAATAGTGTGTCCGAGTGTGCGTGTGTGTGTGTGTGTGTGTGTGTGTGTGTGTGTGTGTGTGTGTGTGTGTGTGAGGATTGCACAAGATCTCCTTCAGGGACAACTACACCAACAACAAATACACAGTCATTTTATCTGTTTGCCTTCTTTTGAAAATTATACATGGAGTAGATATGATGCGTTAGTTTTAACTCTGTGTGTGTGTGTGTGTGTGTGTGTGTGTGTGTGTGTGTGTGTGTGTGTGTGTGTGTGTGTGTGTGTGTGTGTGTGTGTGTGTGTGTGTGACGGAGTGATTGAGTTTGTGTTACTGTTTGTCGATTTCTTACGGGAGCCTTGAAGGCTTCGCCTCTTGTTCTCTTTCTATTTCTATGGCGCCTCCTCTTGTTATGTATGTGTTTCCTTTGTTATTTTAACTTGCTCATAGGCCTAGGTTCAACTGCACACTTCCATGAAATAAATAAGTAGACCTATATCAAATGCAGCGCAAACGCTCGGCTCCGACTTCAAAGGTTCGTCCTGTTTAAAGTGATTTTGGAGTATTTGTTCTTCTGACAAACAATTATCATTCCGTAATATTAGAAAAAAATCATCATCATCATCATCATCATCATCATCTTCCTAAGAGTTGCTGCTGAGCGCTATCAGAAAAGTCTTTTTATGCCAGTTAACCTACAGTTTGTCAAATTAATTATTGTTGTTGGACCTTGAAAGACGAAACGCTAAATGAACGAAAAAGTTCCACTCTGACACATTCTGAGCTTTAAATAAAGCCTATTATGGGAGTAAATAATGGCATATATGCGTAAAGAGGGAGAAAAAAAAAGAGTATTACGTCCTTTCTTTCTTTCTTTATTTGGTGTTTAACGTCGTTTTCAACCACGAAGGTTATATCGCGACGGGGAAAGGGGGGAGATGGGATAGAGCCACTTGTCAATTGTTTCTTGTTCACAAAAGCACTAATCAAAAGTTTGCTCCAGGGGCTCGCAACGTAGTACAATGTATTACCTTACTGGGAGAATGCAAGTTTCCAGTACAAAGGACTTAACATTTCTTACATACTGCTTGACTAAAAATCTTTACAAAAATGGACTATATTCTATACAAGCAACACATAACAAGGGTACAAAGAGAAACAGAATCCGTTTGTCGCCTCTTACGACATGCTGGGGAGCATCGGGTAAATTCTTCCCCCTAACCCGCGGGGGGTGTATTACGTCCTAGCTGTTACGGTTCAGGACAGGTCCAGTATGCAGCATTACGTTTACAACAACAACAAAATGACAGACTCGCTCAGGCGAGCATTTTAAGGTCTCGCGTGAGGTCTGCGAACCATAAGACCATCGCTATGACGGCTTACTAGTGCCAAAACCTCATAATTGTAATTATCAAGGGAAAATTAGTAATTTTCCCTTGATAATTACCATTTTCACGTGTTAATTACTAATTTTCCCGGGAAAATTACTAACTTTCACCTGTTAATTACTAATTTTTAGTTTTGGCTCACTTCCTGACGGATTGCTAGTGCCAAAACTAAGAATTAGTCATTTTCCCGTGAAAATTACTAATTATCCCGTGAAAATGAGTAACTAACGAGTGAAAACAGTAACTGACAGCGTTAATTAGTAATTATCAAGTGATAATGGGTAACCCCAGGTTTTGGCACAAGTAAGCCGTCATACATCGGAACTTACTTACTTACTGCCCGTACGGCGTGTAGGGCAGCAAGAACATGGGATCAGCGTATCTAAATTCACCCGTTTCCCCCCTGTCTTCTGGCTTGTGTGTTTCTGGGCCGACTTTATTTATGTTCTATACGTTGTAGTGGTAGAGTGTGAGTACGGCTGATGGGGTCTATGTCGACCAAAAGAGTGGGATTCCCTGTAGGTGGAGTTCCTGTTTATTGTTTTTGCTGAATACAGGGAATACCACAGGGTGTAGTTCCTGTAGCGTTTCGCTGATATCGCTGAAAGTCACGTGACGCTTAGCGACATCAGTAGAATTTGATGTTTTTCGATTTATTTTTTAATTTTTTATATTTCTTAGAAATTCGAGTATGGTTTGCAAGTTTTATTGAAAAACTCCACCCTGTGGGATTCCCTGTATACAGGGAATCCCCCCTACAGGAACTCCACCTACAGGGAATCCCACTCTTTTGGTCGACATAGACTCCGTCAGCGTGAGTACGTCCTTCTCAAACAGAAGAGTGGCAAGTAGAGGGGAGTTTCTATCATCTTCAAGGAGTGCAGTGTGTTTGCTTGATTTGAGTTCAACCAGTTCCATATATTTTTGCGGATTCTCCAAGCGAAAAGATAGAACCGTGTAATTTTCTGGTGCTTTGAACGTGAAAGGTTTCCTTCTCTGCGACATCGATTCCACACTATTTTGAGACCGACAGTTATTTACCTGACTTTATGGATACAGGCGAGCAAAAACAACGCGACATCGTTTCTGGTCCTACTTTCAGACCTCAATGAATACACGCGAGCAAAAGGAACGCGACCTTGTTTCTGGTCCCAATTTTAGACCTGGTCGAATACAGGCGATAAAAAGCAACTTGACATCGTTTCCGATACTGCTTTGAAACCAGTCCTGACTGAATTCAGACTCTAAAAAGCAACTTGACATCGTTTCCGATACTGCTTTGAGGCCAGTCCTGACTGAATTCAGACGCTAAAAAGCAACTTGACATCGTTTCCGATACTGCTTTGAAACCAGTCCTGACTGAATTCAAATTCTAACAAGAAGGGCAAAGCCCATACGACTCACATGCTTGACCTTGACATGACCTTGACCTTCAGGGTCAAGGTCAAATAACTAAACCTAGCAATGACATCATACACTAAGAACTGCTTTACACATTTTTCCTACCAAAATACATGTGACCTTGACCCAAGGTCAAGGTCATCCAAGGTCATGCAACACAAAGCTGTTAATTCAAGACATAGGAAGTACAATGGTGCTTATTGGCTCTTTCTACCATGAGATATGGTCACTTTTAGTGGTTCACTACCTTATTTTGGTCACATTTCATAAGGGTCAAAGTGACCTTGACCTTGATCATATGTGACCAAATGTGTCTCATGATGAAAGCATAACATGTGCCCCACATAATTTTTAAGTTTGAAACAGTTATCTTCCATAGTTCAGGGTCAAGGTCACTTCAAAATATGTATACAATCCAACTTTGAAGAGCTCCTGTGACCTTGACCTTGAAGCAAGGTAAACCAAACTTGTATCAAAAGATGGGGCTTACTTTGCCCTATATATCATATATAGGTGAGGTATTGAATCTCAAAAACTTCAGAGAAAATGGGAAAAATGTGAAAAATAGCTGTTTTTTAGACAACATTTATGGCCCCTGCGACCTTGACCTTGAAGCAAGGTCAAGATGCTATGTAAGTTTTTTGGGGCCTTGTCATCATACACCATCTTGCCAAATTTGGTACTGATAGACTGAATAGTGTCCAAGAAATATCCAACGTTAAAGTTTTCCGGACGGCCGGCCGGCCGGCTGGACGGACGGACGGACGACTCGGGTGAGTACATAGACTCACTTTTGCTTCGCATGTGAGTCAAAAAGCAACTTGACATCGTTTCCGATACTGCTTTGAAACCAGTCCTGACTGAATTCAGACGCTAAAAAGCAACTTGACATCGTTTCCGATACTGCTTTGAGACCTGACTGAGTGCTGGCGTTATAAAGCAAAGCGACATTGCTTCTTTCCCTACTTTCAAGACCAAAAATATATGTTACCCAAAACAACGGCACTTTAATTGGGCCACGATGGTTTGAGTGTGATAAAAACTTTAGTTCATGCACTAGTTCCACTAGTTCAACCTGCAATCCAATACTCCGTTTTCTCGCCATATGAAAGCTGGTGGAACAGTAACTAAAACTGAGAGGACGTCTCTGTGGTTTACACCGATCGTTTCTTGTCTTTTTTTCTGTCTTACGGTTGTGGTCGAGTGTGTGTTCTTCTCAAACAAAAGTTGAAAAATAGCTGCCAGTCTTCATGATGTGAGTTCGACCAGTTTAGCATGTTTGCTCATTCTCCGAGCAGAGAAAGGAAACTGCGTTTGGTTACTCAAAAAGCGATGGACTTTGTTCTCGGCCACGAAATCGATCCGACATTGTTTTTGGTCCTTCTAACAGACCGGAGTGAATACATGCGAGAAAAAGCAACGCGACATTGCTTCTGATCCCACAATTAGACCCAACTGAACACAGGCGAGAAAAAGCAACGCGACATTCATTTGTCTCTGGTCCTACTTTTTACGCTTTAAAAAAAGAAACGCAACATGGTTTCTGGTACTCCTATTAAACCTGACAGCAGGCGAACAAAAATAAAGCGACAATATTTCTTTACATGAAAACAGGTGAGCAAAAGCGGCGAGGAACCGAATCACCCCTTCCCATTCGCCCCCACTTTGAAGTAGCCGACTTCATGCGCTGTTTATTTTCAAGTGGTAGCCTAAGGCTCACCTATGAAAGGACAGACGACGCACTGCAGCTTATCCCAGCCCGCTACACGTTGCGTGAAAGGAAAACAAGCCAAGTACTGGTCAAAATCTCTATCGCAGCATCAATAATATGAAGTGCGTCGTTTGTGCCGCTGAAACTGCGCAGGTATATTCTGCCCTTTAGCAGTGTCATACCGCCGCCGCACATAGTAACAATTCGTCCCCGGATATCCAATGCGATGAAGTCATGTTGAACTATGTGATTTTTTGTTTCTGTGTGCAAAACAAAATAGCACAAACATGAAGAGGTTAACCTTAATTTTGCCTTTAAAAAAAATTAGTTTATCTCTCTTCGCTAATTTGGTAGTCCACAGTAAACGTCAAGGCAGAAGCATTCAGACAATAATGTCTGTTTAAGTCTTTACAGCCTAGCGTGAAGAAAAAAAAAACTATATACAGAGGCTACTGATTTGAATTTGACAAAACGATTTGCTACAGACCTCACTAGATGTTTCTCTGAGACAAAAAATATAAAAGCGATGTGTATATCTGACATCAAAACTGCCTTTGTAGCAGACGGGAGTGTGTGTGTGTGTGTGTGTGTGTGTGTGTGTGTGTGTGTGTGTGTGTACGTGTGTGTGTGTGTGTGTGGATCACATCATTTGTAGGAGGGGGGGGGTCCAAATTTCTTTTTGGGACAATTCGACGACCCGAAGCGTTTAGTTGAGGGCGCGAAGCGTTCGAACCTCTTAGGGGGGTCCGGGGGCATGCTCCCCCGGAAATTGTTGATAAAAACAAGGAAAATGGGGCAATCTGGAGCACTCTGAGCCAAGAATACACCTTCCAAAAAGTAAGTTTAAGAAGACACATTTGGATCCAAACAAGGACAATTGATCGATCTGGTGCAACCTGAGCCACCAAATGGCTAGGGGCTAGGGGCTAGGGGGGGGGGGAGTTTCCGGAAACCCCGGTGCGTGTGTGTGTGTGCGAGCGTGCGTGCGTGCGTGCGTGCGTGTGTGTGTGTGCGTGCGTGCGTGTGTGTGTGCGTGCGTGCGTGCGTTTGTGTGTGCGTGCGTGCGTGCGTGTGTGTGTGTATGTGTGTATGTGTGTGTTTATGTGTGTGTGTGTGTTAGTGTGTGTGTGTGTTTATGTGTGTGTGTGTGTTAGTGTGTGTATGTGTGTGTTTATGTGTGTATGTGTGTGTGTGTGTGTGTGTGTGCGTGTGTGTGTGTATGTGTGTGTGTGTGTGTGTGTGTGTGTGTGTGTGTGTGGGTGTGTGTGTGTGTGTGACAGAAACGAATGTTGTTTAGCGTGATAAAAGCAACGCGACGTCGCTTCTGTTCCTACATTTAAGACCTGAATACAAGCGATCGAACACAATCAATGCTACTGTGGATTGCTATTCACTTGATGTTATAAAGAATTTTATTTATGCACTACTGCTTTCAAGAACCCATTACTCCTGTTGTTCCCCAAATGGAAGCTGAACTAAAATTGAAGTGAAATCTGTGCGCTCTACATCAGGGTGCAGACCTGAATGCAAGCGACACAAATCAATGGCCAGCATTGTTTGACATTTTCAAAAGGCTTACGCGTAGCCATTACCGCAACCGTTAACGTAAGCTGCTTCGATTTAAACCAAAATTGAATGTGTATTCCTGAAAAGACAGGGAGTGAAAATCAATGCTGTCGTTGACTATTTGCGCCTCGATATTTTAGTTATGTTCTTACGTTTTATGTTGTTTATTGTAATGCTGTATACACCACACCTGAGTTTCTCCTCGTTGAGATAAGTGTTCTATGTCTATGTCTATGTCTATGTCTATCATGATGGGGGCGTGTCAGTAACACATGTTCTTCCCCTGTGACCTGTCGTGGAACTAATCATGATTTATTCTGCAGTTAATGAGGTCTTTTACGCCTGTTGTTGACTTCGCCACCTCACATGACAAGTACCTGCCACTGAATAGGCTGTAAGAATTAAGTTCTTTCTCACGGTATAGTTCATGCGACAAGGAACAGAACTGACAAGTGCAGTCCATTTGGAAATAACTTTTTTCAACCCAGTGGAGAACTGAACCACATTGAGTCGTCAGTACTGTAGTTTATTCGGTGAGTAAAATTATATTTCGTTCCTCCAACACACACCACCACAAAACGAAGTGACTGACAGAAAAGAAGTGTTTGTTTGTTTGTTTGTTTGTTTGCTTAACGCCCAGCCGACCACGAAGGGCCATATCAGGGCGGTGCTGCTTTGACATATAACGTGCGCCACACACAAGACAGAAGTCGCAGCACAGGCTTAGAAAAGAAGTGCACATGTGCAACTAATGAAACAGTTGGGAAAAAACAACAAAAGACAACAACAAAAAGAGAAGTGACAGAAGGGAAGAAAAGAAAAACACGACACAGTAACACACGAAAGTAAAATAAAGCGTGCCCAAGTCTCCAAACTGTGACGGTTTTGTTGATGATTGAAAGACAGAACAATAAATTTGTGAAGGAAACGACTGAATTTAAACGCAAAACTGAAACAAAGAATTGTCGTGAAACAGAATCTACAGACAATTAAAGGACGTCTTCTTCTTGATCTTCTTCTTCGTTCATGGGCTGAAACTTCCACGTTCACTCATGGTTTTGCACGAGTGGGTTTTTACGTGCACGACAGTTTTTACCCCGTCATTAAGGCAGCCATACGCCGATTCCGGGGAAATTAAAAGACGTCATTAGTTATCACAGTGTGAGACTAATTATATGAACAATTATCACAATGAGCTCACAAGGATACATGTCTGCAATTATCACACAGTGAGAGGATTACACAGGACTACCGAATACAACGCCAATATTATTACAGGCAAGTTGTCTATTGTTAACTCAGCTGCCAACTGTATGTTATAAAAATTATTACAGGTAAATTGTCTTGTGTAAAACCAAGTGTCAACTGTATGTTATGAATATTATTACAGGTAAGTGGTCTAGTGTTAAATCAACTGTCATCTGTATGTTATAGTCACGGTTAAGGAGATGTTGGAACGGGTGTGTCTAAAACACGCGGGGACACGCGGGGACACGCGGGGACAGTTTTACTGCACGCGGGGACACGCGGGGACGGTTAAATAGCACGCGGGGACGTTATTTTATTACATTCTGACCACAAAAAAAAAAAAAAAAAAGAGTAAAATGTGGTTTTTTTGTGTGTTTTTTTTAAATACATACAGGATAGTCAGAATGTTATTAGATAACGTCCCGGCGTGCTAGTTCACCGTCCCCGTGTGTCCCCGCGTGTTTTAGACACACCGGTTGGAACTCTAAACTTTGTAGTATGGAGCTTTTACCTTTATTTACCGCACTGTCAGGGAAGTTGACTGGGATGTCGAATACGACGCCTGTCTAGTGAATATAAATGTGTGCGTGTGTGTCTGTGTGTGTGTGTGTGTGTGTGTGTGTGTGTGTGTGTGTGTGTGTGTGTGTGTGTGTGTGCGCGCAAGCGTGCGTGTGCGTGCGTGTGCGTGTGTGTGCGTGTGCGCACTTCTTTTTCTTTGTATATAATTATATGTCACAGTAGAAATGAGAATCCAGTGAGATTCCGAATCGCACTAATGGAGATTGGAATTCCAGTTTGCACTAGGGCAAACTAGAATTCTCATCTCCCCTGGATATGTGTTAGTGAAGATTGGAATTCCAGTTTGCCCTAGTGCAAACGGGAATCCAGTTTCAATGGAGATGGGAATTCCAGTTTTCACTAGGGGAAATAGGAATTGGGGGAAATAATGTGTTCAAAGGTTTATAATTGTTGTTAAAACCATTTCATCTTGAGTCATTTATGACTTTAAGGCTTACTCATTGCAGGTATTGAAATGCAGAAATAAAAATAAATATTATTGAATTGATATAATCGAACAACACAGAGTAATTGTGCACAATAAGTTTTTTTTATCAATATCATTAAATCATATCACAAAGTTAAAAGTATATATAAGATGAAGCATGAGATAAAGAGAGAGAGAGAGAGAGAGAGAGAGAGAGAGAGAGAGAGAGACTGACAGACAGACAGAGACAGACAGAGAGACAGAGAGAAAGAGAGAGAGAGGGGGAGAGAGAGAGGGAGAGAGATGGCCTCGAACATCAGAGCCGACAGTATTATTGTATTGTATTGTAGTGTAAAACCACGACTACTGAACGTTCACTCAGTCGTCTATCTGTCTGGCCTTCTCACTTCTTTTAATTAGAAAAAAACACAGTAAACACCAAGTTCCAAAGACTTTCGGGCCACGCCCTTCTTCAGTGAAATGAATGAGAATGTAAGTAAACAATGACCAATGACGTAAAATTCTTGATTTAAAAAAAGAAAAAATCGTCATGTAAAACGTCACAGCCAGACGTCATAAGTTTCTTTTTTTTTTTTTTTTTTTTTTTTTTTTGCCAAGCACATCATTGTGGGGCTTTTAATGAATAACATGCATCCGTCCACTCACAATATATGTTCTTTCATCCTTCAACATTTACCACTCAAAAAGTATATAGTATCAAAATTAATGAAAAACTTTTTTTCTTACTTGTACCCTCAGACAATTTTCCTTGGTTGCCCCAAGATTGTGTTACTGTTTGCTTAAACCATAGCTTTTTTTCTTTTTTTCTGTTGAAATATGTATTTAAAATGCATATCATTATAATTATACACACACAAAAAACACAGTATGACATCCACTATATACATCTTGGTGTAACTTTGGGTCCGTATCTAGAAATGAGAAGAGAAAGAGAAAAAAATAAAAGAAATAAGAATAGAAAAATAAAAGAAATAAAAAAGAGGAATAAAAGTCATAATTTTATATTTCTGATCTGCAATTGCTTTTCGAATAAAACAAAGAGAGGCATTGAAGCCTTTGTTTTTTTATAAATACTTATGCACATTTTAGCAACCAAAATTATACGGTTCAATTCTTTCAACAGAGTTGCTTGCATTTTTCGATTTTTAACACCAAACATAATTTCGTGCACTGTTAACTCTATTTGTTTATCCAGATGTACCCAAATATAAAATTCTATCTGTTTCCAAAACTCAATCACCACTGGGCAAAAGAGAAAGAAGTGTTCTATATAATCAACGCTATTACTACAATATGAACATACATTGTCCTCCACAACTTTCATTTTACATAACATAATGTTTGTGGGATAAATATTGTGAAGTAATTTCCATTGTAATACACGCAACCTTGTTTCTTTAACCGATTCAAAACTAGTCAGCCAATCTTTCTTATCAATTTCATAATCAAATTTCCTCCTCCAAAAGCCAATTGCACAAGGTTCAACAACTTTCATACTTACTAATTCTTTTCTAAACTGTTGTGCGCTATATACTTTCTTACCACGATATAAGGGGATATCCATCAAATCAATTTCTTTCTTTCCGTGCATCGTCTTGTGCATTACATTCAGAACAACAGCACGAACCATGTTATATTCCAAAATTCTCCGTGGGGATTTTCCTAAAACATCACAAATGAACTGATAGGAAACAAATTCGTTTCTGTATAAAACATCATGTACGCTATTAAGACCCTTTCTCGCCCAATCTTCAAAATACAGTACATTTCCGGCATAAGCAAAACATTGGTTATTCCATAAAAGCGGATTAAGTAAATTATTATCAATACATAAGCCTACGTTGTTATCAAGCCAGGTTTTCAAAACAATTTTCCAAAATTTGGATTTGACAAGTTCACTCCCCTTTAGTCTCCGAAAATTAACATTTGAATAAAAACATTCACAATTTGAGCCGTACATTGAAAACACTGACTTTGGAACACATTTCCACTTATCCGTGACTTTGCGGGATGTCAGTCTGACAGCCCATTGTAATAAAAATGATGCCTGCATGTGTTTCAAATCAATCATATTTAAACCACCATTTTCGACATCACTACACAATATTATCCTTTTAACCTTTTCAAATGCCTTTTTATTATTTTCTTTCTTTTTCCACAAAAATCTAAACAACAGTCTATTAACTTCTGCTAATACTTTATCAGGGATCACAAATGCCTGCATAAAATAAACAAATTGGGAGATCAAGAACGTTTTTATTACAATAATTTTACCCATGATACTCAAATTTCTTTTCTCCCATGCCGCAATCAAGCGCTTAACAGACGTAATTCGCTCTGTCCAATTTTCCTCAACGTCAGAGGCTGATATGTCATTACAAAAATAAATTCCCAAAATCTTTAATTTTTTCTTCCAATTGAAATCATAAAAGGTGTCTTGACAATGTTTTTGACAATAAGTTTCGTTCTCTCTCTCTCTCTCTCTCTCTCTCTCTCTCTCTCTCTCTCTCTCTCTCTCTCTCTCTCTCTCTCTCTCTCTCTCTCTCTCTCTCTCTCTCTCTCTCTCTCTCTCTCTCTCTCTCTCTCTCTCTCTCTCTCTCTCTCTCTCTCTCTCTCTCTCTCTTCTCACTTCTTTTGTGAACTCTTAGTCCTAAAGAAAGAGTGAACACTAGTCTTCTCCACTCTGTTAGAAATTTTGACTTGCTGCAGTTTGTTTTGAGAGTGGATCATGGAGCAAAAGGAGACATTCTATATTCTTTTAGAGCAGCATCTTGAAACTTTGTATACAAACAAAAAAGATGCATTTTGTATAACTCAAGAAAGGTACAACAAGATTGAAGCGTGTCTGCATTCTAGCCCTGGACAAAAATCCCAACATGGAGCAAAATTCAAACACTGGAGCCAAAAACAGTTCAAATTGGAAGAAATTGGTGCAAGGAACATTGTGTACTGCAAAAAAAAACATCCAACAAGCCAGTCATCACACAGGACAGACTTTTCGACATCGTTTTCCAATGTCATTGACATGTAGGACATTCCTGACGTGATAAAACATGGGCAGAAATCAAATAAATGACCCAAGATGAAATGGTTTTAACAACAATTATAAACCTTTGAACACATTATTTCCCCCAATTCCTATTTCCCCTAGTGAAAACTGGAATTCCCATCTCCACTGAAACTGGATTCCCGTTTGCACTAGGGCAAACTGGAATTCCAATCTTCACTAACAAATATCTAGTGGAGATGAGAATTCTAGTTTGCCCTAGGGCAAACTGGAATTCCAATCTCCACTAGTGCGATTCGGAATCTCACTGGATTCTCATTTCCACTGTGACATATGATTCTAAAGTGCTCTCTCTCTCTCTCTCTCTCTCTCTCTCTCTCTCTCTCTCTCTCTCTCTCTCTCTCTCTCTCTCTCTCTCTCTCTCTCTCTCTCTCTCTCTCCCTCTCTGTTCGTGCGCGCATGCATGCGTGTGTGTGTGTGTGTGTGTGTGTGTGTGTGTGTGTTTACCAGTAGCCCACATATATCGGTTCATGCGTCCGTATATGTATGCGTGTGTGTGTAAGTGTGCGCGAGCGTATGTATGTGAGTTTTCTTCACTGTGGCATTCTACATATCGAATTCCGCTAAAAGGGATATTCAAAGCGCGACTGTGAGCGAATATTTACTGACAGCTAGTTACAAGTATGATAGAGCTACGAGCAGCGGGTCGAACGATACGTTCTTAAATCTGATCGCGTAAAAACCCACCATTATTCATAAACACTGCCAACAAAATTGACACTGTTGAAACTGTAGTTTCTGCTTTGTGCTTCCATCCAAAAAGTGGGTCGAACGTTCCGTTGTTATATGAGCAGTGGATCGATTGTTACGCTGTTCAATCAAATCGACGTGATCATTAACACTGCCAACGAAATTGACACTGTTGAAACAGTAGTTTTTGCTTTGAGCTTCCTTCTAAAAAGTGGGTCGATCGTTTTGTTGTTCAATCAAATCGACGTGATCATTAGCACTGCCAACGAAATTGACACTGTTGAAACAGTAGTTTTTGCTTTGAGCTTCCTTCTAAAAAGTGGGTAGATCGTTTTGTTGCTCAATCAAATCGACTTATTCATTAACACTGCCAACACAATTGAAACCGTTGAAACAGTAGTTTCTGCTTTGAGCTTCCTTCTAAAAAAAAAGTGGGTCGATCGTTTTGTTGTTCAATTAAATCGACGTATTTATTTACACTGCCAACGAAATTGACACTGTTGAAACTGTAGTTTCTGCTTTGAGCTTCCTTCTAAAAAGTGGGTCGATCGTTTCGTTGTTCAATCAAATAGTTTTATTCATTACTCTGCCAACGACATTGCACTGTGAAATTGTAGTTTCTGGTTTGTGCTTCCTACCGAGACGCGACAACCGTTGAACCAGAGACCAGTGATCAGCCGTTTAATATAGTTGTCAGTTGTGTTTCTTGTTCGTCCACTTTAAACACAAATTTGTCGAAGTTCTAAAGAATGTTTTCTTTCTGTCTAGAATTAAACGTTCCATAAACGTATATTTCTTGTTCGTTTGTTTGTTTGTTTGTTGGTTGGTTGGTTTTTGTTGATGTGTAGTTTTGTGCTTTGTGTGTTTTTATTCAGAAGAACCATCCCTCCAATCATTTTGATTGTTAGTTTTACATTTTTGCTAGTGTAAACAACAAAGGCAACGAAATGTGGGTCCGTGCGTGTGTGTGTGTGTGTGTGTGTGTGTGTGTGTGTGTGTGTGTGTGTGTGTGTGTGTGTGTGTGTGTGTGTGTGTGTGGTGTGTGTGTGTGTGTGTGTGTGTGGTGTGTGTGTGTGTGTGTGTGTGTGTGGTGTGTGTGTGTGTGTGTGTATGTGGTGTGTGTGTGTGTGTGTGTGTGTGTGTGTGTGTGTGTGTGTGTGTGTGTGGTGTGTGTGTGTGTGTGTGTGGTGTGTGTGTGTGTGTGTGTGGTGTGTGTGTGTGTGTGTGTGGTGTGTGTGTGTGTGTGTGTGTGTGTGTGGTGTGTGTGTGTGTGTGTGTGTGTGTGTGTGTGTGTGTGTGTGTGTGTGTGTGTGTGTGTGAAAATACTCAGCCTGTAGGACATGTAGCATTCTCTACTTTCCATTTACATCATTGGGGCTTCATCTGGACTCATTTGTATCCTTCGATGGCTTTCGTCACTGTCAAAATACACCTTTGTCCGATTGTGAAGAAGAAAAATAAATCGCGTGAAAGTTCATGGAAAGTTGGTTGCAAGTCTGAAATGTGAACAGCACTTTTCGTTGGGAAAAAAAGTCACTGTGTCTGTTTTTGATAGGAACACAGTTGATTTTTGCCTCGTCATTTTGAAAGAGAAAATCCCAAACTCTTGTTACGTAAATGTCACGAGAGAAGCGCGACTTTTGTTCATCTGTCACGTGATATGAAGATTTCCTAATGGATGCTAATCATGTTGCTTCCATATGTCAGACGGCTGTCGCCAACAAAGCTCATGATCCATTTAATGATCTTTTCGTGGGGGTGGAAGTGGCCAATGGTTGTGCTGGTAGTACCTCCTCTAGCTGCTCCTCCTCACCGACCTCCTGGGACATAGAGGTTGACGCCGTGGGTTTCACTGGGTCGACTTTTTCTACTTCCTCCTGATCCCCAACAGCTTCCACCACCATTTCATGACTGATTTTATGAATGCTATCAAGAGTCTCATATGAAAGATTGACCATATGTAACATAAGCACAACCTCGCATACCGTGAACATGTTGTAACATAATTCTCTTGACTGCCATAGTATGGGCCCCCAAACAAATTTTCGGGTACAAGGAAGTCTCTACAACAATATTTTCAATGTTGTAGCCCTAAAAACTATAGATAGGAGGGCAGTCTCTATGATCTGAAAAAGCTCTTTGACCTTAGCATTTCTGCAATTTACAGACATGTGCACTTTGATCTTAGCAAAAACTGGGACCCCACACACAATTTTGTTTTCATGCGATCAAGGACCTACACATTCTTGTTTTTGTTCACAATACAAAGATGGGTAGCTGGTAACCTCCCGAAATGTTTCAGAGTGAACAATAGATCGAGGGAAAGCACAAACAGCTGCCTGAAAGAATTGCATTTTGACCTTAGCATGGGTGCACTTTGACCTTAGCATGCGATTCGAATTTTTCATTGACGTTTTTTGCTAAACCAAAGAACTGAGCATAGTAGTAATGACGGATGGATAAGCTAGCATCGTAAGAAACATTATCTGATTAATAGTTGTTATGAATGACTGGTATATATTGAATACTAAGTAAAATCCTACCCTCCAGCCCGCCAACACTTCAACTCGAGGGCCCGTATCGTACCACGTGACCGCACGTATACTGAACTTGCCTTAGCTTCCTTCTATGGTGTGATATATTCGGATGGCATACGTTTCACCGTTAGTGGAAGTGTTGTTGTTGTTGTTGTTGTTGTTGTTGTTGTTGTTGTTGTTGTTGTTGTTGTTGTTGTTGTTGTTGTTGTTGCTGCTGCTGCTGTTGTTGCTGCTGCTGGTGTTGCTGCTGTTGTTGTTGCTGTTGCTGTTGTTGATGATGTTGATGTTGTTGTTAATGATGTTGTTGTTGTTGTTGTTGTTGTTGTTGTTGTGTTTCTTTCTTGGTGCAAGCAAAACTTCTTCATCTGCGTTCAGCGTTCTATTTTACTGTTTTGAGACAAGCAAGAGAGAATGGGGAAAAAAAGAAGAAAAAACTTGACTAAATGTAAAAAGAAAGAAAAAAACCTCAGCTTCCTTCAGTGAACTTTATTTTCCAAGATCTATGTCACACATTCATCTGGGACAAGAATCTGAGAATGACCGCAATTTTCTCCCCCCTTTCCTAACCTAGGTGGTGGGTTCAAGTGCTAGTCTTTCGGATGAAACGAAAAACCGAGGTCCCTTCGTGTACACTACATTGGGGTGTGCACGTTAAAGATCCCACGATTGACAAAAGGGTCTTTCCTGGCAAAATTGTATAGGCATAGATAAAATGTCCACCAAATACCCGTTTGACTTGGAATAAAGGCCGTGAAAGGTGAATGCTCGCCTAATAGGCTACTGAGCTTTACTGGCCGATGTGAATGGGTTATATATTGTGTGTAAAAAATGTCTGTACAAAATTCCATTTCAAACGGCAGAAATTAATATGTAAGCGCCTAGGGCTATATCTAGATTAGGCGCATAAAAATGATCACAATAATAATAATAATAATAATAATAATAATAATAATAATATGTCCAAACAGAGAGATGATCTTATTTCGTCGTCTTCTTCTTCTTCTTCTTCTTGGACTGGGTGGCCGAGTGGTAACGCACTTGCGCTCGGAAGCGAGAGGTTGCGAGTTCGACCCTGGGTCAGGGCGTAAGCAATTTTCTCCCCCCTTTCCTAACCTAGGTGGTGGGTTCAAGTGCTAGTCTTTCGGATGAGACGAAAAACCGAGGTCCCTTCGTGTACACTACATTGGGGTGTGCACGTTAAAGATCCCACGATTGACAAAAGGGTCTTTCCTGGCAAATTTGTATAGGCATAGATAAAAATGTCCACCAAAATACCCGTGTGTCTTGGAATAATAGGCCGTGAAAAGTAGGATGTGCGCCGAAATGGCTGCGATCTGCTGGCCGATGTGAATGCGTGATGTATTGTGTAAAAAGAATTCCATCTCACACGGCATAAATAAATCCCTGCGCCTTGAATATGTGCGCGATATAAATTGCATAAAAAAAATTTTTTAAACCCCTGCGCTTAGAACTGTACCCACGGAATACGCACGATATAAGCCTCATATTGATTGATTGATTGATTGTTCAGCGTTCAATGATGGTTGTGTCTAAATTCGTTGGCCCGTGATGTTGACAAAGTGGGCTGTCAGTCTGAGGTTCTGGGTGCTGCCCCACAGCTTGGTGTGCAGCGTTGTCCCCGTGGGCCAGACAAGATCTATTTCAAAACTCCACTAATTGTAAAAAGGGGGTGGGGTTGGCAGAGTGGGGTGATTAGACTACAGGCTCATTTTATCGGATATATTGTGACCCTCCACCACGAAATGAGTCGCATGTCACCTCGCGCGGTTCTGCGCTAGGCTCAATATAAGTCCGGGGAGTGTCTTGTAACAGTGTGAGGGTCACATTAGTCACAGGCTTATAACTCAAACAGTTTTCGCTCTTTTCTAAAACGGGTTTCACCACTGGATAGAGCATAAAAAACTCTTTAGGAAAATGTAAAAATATGAAAATCATGCAAAGGTGACATGCGACTCATTTCGTGGTGGAGGGTCACAATTATTAGGATCGCATGTCTAGGCAGGATTTGCAGTGTTTGTGAGTTAATGGGCACACGATGGAAAAGGCGACAGAGGCCTTGTAAATATAAAAAAAATTCTCGTGAAAACAAGGGAGTTTATAATAGGGGCAGAGGGAAATTTCCATTGCTTTGTTAACCCTGCTACTAATTTGCATAGCCAATGACTATTGAGTTTTCTAACCATGTGACCCATCACCGTCGCTTTCAATCCCTTCTTTGTCTTACTGGAATCTTCTCACCCACGCTATCTTCACTTTCCTTCTTACAACTGAACCGTGAACAGGGGTCTCCCTGAGCTTTTATTGTCAAGTCAAGTCAAGTCAAATTTTATTTCAAGAAACCCCATGGGGGTACATGAAAATAAATAAAATAAAATACAAAAAAATACAAGAACAATAAAGAGAGGAATGCAGGTTGTTCCATCAATACATACACATAAACTCGTTCCGTTGAAAAAAATAAAATATAAAATAACTTGTTTTACAATGTGGAAATCAAATCTCCAAAATAATCGTTCTCGTTGTATGGCTGAGTTCATTCCTACGTAACATTACGTGGGAATAAAGAACCCTACAATCAGCTGTCTAAATCATTATTTTTTTCTCCTATCAACACCTGTTTAAAATTCTTTTGAAATACCTTTTATCAAGTGAATTAAATTTAACAATATTTTTTTATTTGTTGTTGAAAATAACAGTTGAAATTTTATTACATTTGGATTTTTGCGATACTTGAGTGGGATACATTTTTTTCTTAATTCGTTGAAGAAGCTGCAGTTAAACACACAATGGAATTCGTCACCAATATCGCCATTATTGCACTTTGTACACACTCGTTCCTTCTGTATTATATTTATAAACCTTCCTGTCTGAATTGGCAGCTTGTGGTTTAGCGTTCTAAAGCGCAAACATTTTATTCCCAAATTGTGTGGGAGTGCTTTCAAATCAGTAGTTTTCGAACACAAACGTCTGTTTGTAAAGCCGATAATTATAAAACACCTCACTGGAATTTAAATCAGAAAACCACATCTGTACATATTGGTCTTTCAAACACTGTAAGGTTTTTAGTTTGAACCAATGGCTAGAACACCTCAGCTTCCACTGGTTTATCCACATTCCACTTAGGCCAAGGTTATTTAACGTTGTTTCTATACAATTCAAATATGGTGATTTGTCACGGCTACATTTTTTCATCAGGTTTCTTGGAAGTGTTGTCACACAACCTTCGACCTAGTCCGGAATATGGGCTTGCATTTCACTTTTTTCTAAATCGAAATTTGAATCACAACTTTGTTGTTGTAGTTCCTTATTTTTTCATGTATCCGAAAATATATGGTATTGTTGTGATTGATTGCCAAATGTGCTTAACATTTTTAAAAAAAACATCGTCAAATAGCCACTTTCATTATTTTGGGAAGAAAATTAACATTCGTTTATTCCTTATCATTTTCTGATGCAAAACAATACATAGTTTTATTGTCTTTGTTTGAAAAATATGCTCAAAATGAAGACATTGCTTGAAAGGATAGCTGGCTTTGAAACCTTTGACTTAACAGCTCCTCCAGCCGACCTACAGATAACAGAACGTCATATCGAGTCTGGAACACGCAACTGACATGTCATATTGATTGGCGAGAGAGTATGGCTTCATCTTGCGACGTTCTTTCCCCCATGCACAATAAACAAGAAAAGCTCTCTCTCTCTCTCTCTCTCTCTCTCTCTCTCTCTCTCTCTCTCTCTGTCCCCCTCTCTCTCTCTCTCTCTCTCTCTCTCGGTCTCTCTCTCTCTTCATACTTGTTAGAATTTGGTGTGTATGTGCGTTGTTTAGTGTGTGTGTGTGTGTGTGTGTGTGTGTGTGTGTGTGTGTGTTGTTGCTGTGTGTGTGTATGTGCGTTGTTGTTGTTGTGTGTGTGTGTGTGTGTGTGTGTGTGTGTGTGTGTGTGTGTGTGTGTGTGTGTGTGTGTGTGTGTGTGTGTGTGTCGTTGTTTTGGGAATATGAGAGCGAATCGGACGTTTGTCAGTGCCCGACTGTCATCGATCTTCTGTTGTACTGGTGTGTCTGGCTTCGGTGCTTGACTGAATGGATAAACAAACTTCTGCGTTCTCTTCTTCTTGTTCTTCTTCTTGTTCTTCTTGTTCTTGTTCTTCTTGTTCTTGTTCTTGTTCTTGTTCTTGTTCATCTTCTTCTTCTTCTTTCTTGTTCTTCTTGTTCTTCTTCTTCTTCTTCACACACACACACACACACACACACACACACACACACACACACACACACATGTGCACACACACACACACACACACGCACTGTCACGTTTCACAGATCACAGAAGGTGATTATGAACGGTTAGTTACTGCTACCTAACTAACCACACCACGATCCACTCTCGCAGTCATACAAATAGGTGAATCAACAAAAGTATAAGTTTCAGACGCCTGTTTATATACTAACTCGCCACCTCCCTCGAGACTTCACTCCAAAAGATGTTTTACGTTCAAAACGTAAAAAAACGGTCATTGACAAAAATGCTAGTTAAAGTTTAGAAAATGATAATAACACGCTGATCCCGTGTATAGAGAGAAAAATTACTGGTCTGCCTAAAAGCGCTGGTTAATACAGGTGTCACACACCCCACGTTGTCACCACTCGAATATAATCATAAATATAACAGATGACTTGGTGGTAAGAGGGGTGCAATGGACATGGTGCACTTAGCTTTTTGCCACTGAGTGGGCGACCCGTAACTGCTCCGTCATTGATTGTAGTGCCGGTTGGCGTTGAACGAAGCAGGGAATAGTGGAGATATAAAGCGCCTCACTCAGTCGCTGAAGATCCTCCCCGTAGTCTACCAGAAAATAGCAGACGTGTAGTTGGTAGGATGACGACAGCGACAGCAACCACCAGTACACCAGAACACCAGGTTACAGCATCACCGCAACACCGCACTCCCGCACAGGTAAGTAGGCAGGTTACGTAGGCATGTTACGTAGGCAGGTTACGTAGGCTCAACAAAAAGCATCGGTGCACTAAACATTCCACGCTACCCTTCACACTCCACCTTTAAACATGTCACCTTTACATATTTCATAGAGCACGTGGGCCTGCACAAACAAACTTTTAAAACAACAAACCAGCCATTTTCCTTCCTTCTCTCCATATCTGCAAAACCATATACAGATTATTCTTTTGGTGTCACAAAGAGAAAATTATGCGCTAACCTGGAAAGAACAACAGAGAGTATTTCATTTCACAAACACAGACTCGTCAACAGCATTAAATAATGATTTATTACCTCAACAGCCTAATGTAAGTAGCTCTCCTTCAAGCGAATCCGCTCCCTTTTGAATGGCTTCCGTCCGTCGGGGAAAATACCCCCATCCCCTTCTTGCTGAAATACTTTATGGGTGGGAAAAATCCCCCGCTCAGCTAAGAATCAACAACCTGTCAACCTTGTTGACAGCACAGGTATAACAGCGAAAAGTTTTCTCTCCTTTGTAGTTCCGTAAAGCCCTACTGTACCATGCAGAACGGCACTCTGACTTAAAATAATAAGTCACCAAGTGTAGAAGACCATCTAACTTTAGGATGGAGGAAAACGATCCTTCTCTGTCGCTGCCCTGTGTTTCAATGTCCTCTCATGTCTTCCCCAAACAACCTTGAAAAAAACATCACGTGACTCCACGTGTCCCGTGTCCAGTTCAGTCAGTCGATTTCGCCGAGCAAGCAAAATCACGCACGCAGTCTTGAGTCGAGCGTTTGAAAATGCCTGAGCCTGAAGGCGGGTGTAACTTACACCTCTTGGTATCAGTCTGCCTTAGAGATGAGGACGAGAGTTGGCCAGATGGCCAGAATAGCGCGCTGCATTTTCCTGCGTAGAACTAAGGCGCGTCTGCCGCGACGGTGCCTGAGCTAAACATTGGCGGGCACTGCTCACAGCCCGGCACACGGCACTGTAAACATTCCCCGTCCCTTCACCTCTCTCGCCACCATCCGCCCTACCCTTGGTCTCATGCCTGCACGTGGAACCCCTGTATCAAAATATCACCCCTCGCATGCCAGCCAGGCGTGCAGGAAAACGTATTTCCCGTGCTAAGCTCGGTCAGCAGAAAATAGCCCGTACAAGCACAGGCGCTTTTCGTCGCAATTTGAGAAAGGCACCCCACAGAGTGTTCCTTTCTCAATCCATGTCACTAAATCGTGACACACGCTGATCCCGTGTATAGATAGGACAGTTACTGGTCTGCCTAAAAGCGCGAGTTATGCAGGTGTCACACACCCCACGTTGTCACCACTCAAATAAAATCACAAACATGAAAGATGACTAGGTGGTAAATAGGGTGCAATGACATGGTACACTTAGCCTTTTGCCAAGCTGAGTGGGCGACCCGTAAATAGTTTATCTCCACAACTGCTCCGTTGATTGAAGTGCCGGCTGGCGTGGAAACGAAGCAGAGAAAGGGAGAATGTACGTTCTGGCTCACCGATTCCGACAGACCCTAAATATGAACGCAAAATAGGCTTCTGGACTAAACTTTTACTAAAATGAAACATGCGACAAAATCAGAAAAATACTGCATAAATCCATACAAAAAAAAATATAGTAAAGTAAGGTTGTTTTGAACCAATGCCGGGTCTGTCGGAATCAGTAACCCAGAACGTACATTCTCCCTTTCTCTGATACAACGCTAAATTTAGTTTCCATTGAAATATTAACTAGTTGAGCCACTCCAAACAGCCAGCGTGTGTTTCGATCCAATCTGCCCTTCGTCGGCAAGCCATAACTACCGTATTGATCTGGTAAAAACAAACAGCAAGCCTGTCTTCTATATTCCTCCAATGGCAAGACAAGATTAAATCATGTGTTGGCAACAGTTACGTCACTTCCGCCCACCACTGTGTGTTGATAACAACCCGATCTAGTTTGTGTTGTTAGCAACCAGGCAGACCTGTCTCGCCATTTCGTATTGAGGTGCTGTTCTGTGAAGACGTGTTTGTGTTTCAGTGAAAAAAGTGCTTAATTTAACAAGGTGAATGTCGCAGAATTAGAGAAAGAGCTTCTTGAATCGCAAAATGTTCATCAAGAATTGTTAGATTATTCTAGGCGGTCAACAACTTTAATTCTACCTGACATGGAACAAGCTTGTAATGTCCCACTACCAGCGCCAACACCATCAGAATTTTGGACAGAAGAAGAACAGCATGTACTAGAAGAGAATAGAAAATATTTTGAGCAGATGGCCTTAATAGCAGTTAAGGCTAAAACAGAAGGATTAATGAGACTGCCCAAAAAACCAAAAAGGAAGATAGAAGATTTGTTCAAAGAAAAAGACGGAAAGAAAAAGAGAGTAGAACCAACAACGCCAAGTGATTTACATCACTATCTCGTTTCAAACCAAGCAGATGTTAGCCATGCTATATCCACAGAAGCTTTCACAAATGCTTATTTTGCTCAAGCAGAAAATGAAAAAGATATTGTGGAAAGACTGCAAAAAGGGATGAGAAATCTCAAAAGACAGGACGCACAACAAATCTTAATTTACATTCAGTTTGGACAGTTTTTGATTATGTGCAAACAATGGCAGGAGAAGCAAAGAAAAGAAGGGAGAATGAAAGAAACGTGGGCTGACTGGTTGAAAGCAAAAACTGGCTATTCCGATGTTCATGCGCGTAGACTACGCGCCGTTGCTAGATCGCTTTATGCATTTCCGCGATTTACCACTGTTGGTTTGCCAATCAGTTTTATCATGGGCAAACTTAAACAAATCGAAGAGATGCTCCAGATCGAAGAGTACAGAGAGTACTGGTCAGAAACGCCGCATATTCCTGTCACATCAGAGCTCCAACAGTCCCAGTCTTAGACTTACAGTGCTTGTTTGTGCGCAACAACAGAAGTATCACACTGCACCTGCACTGTTAGACAAGTGTTTAAATATAGTAACGATCATGCATGTACGGTTTCAAAAATAGTAATGACGTGATTCTAAATATAGTAACGATCATGCATGTACGGTTTCAAAAATAGTAATGACGTGATTCTAAATATAGTAACGATCATGCATGTACGGTTTCAAAAATAGTAATGACGTGATTCTAAATATAGTAACGATCATGCATGTACGGTTTGCTGCGCCTGCCCTGCTTTGGCTGTCTTCTTAATCATCCTGCTTCAACACCCTGCTTCAGCTGTGTTATTGTTTTTGCTTCACTCTGCTTCAACGCCTTACTATAAACTTTTTAGGCTGCCTTCGGGCGGCCGCCGAGTGTTAACTTATTCAATTGACTTGGGTATTTGATTCAAGCTTTTGATAAGTGTACTTGGTGGCTGCTTTGAAACTCAACAAAGCCTACTAACTCCCCTTTCACAAACACTTCCCAAACGCAAGCAACGTCCTCTCCCCCGCTGCAGTCAAAACAAAGCTGTCATAGCGGGTTTTCCCGATTGACAAAAATTCTTATTACACACTCAGACTATTTGAAGCCGCGTTTGTTCTCCAGTGGCCAATTGCATAAGAATATTCTGGTGATGAATAAACGCGCTTTGTGTCATTAGCATCTAAAGATTTCTTGTTTACAATAGTTGTGTTGATCTGATGAAGCGCGGAACTGATCTTAGGGTTGTCATGGTGAAACACTCGCTTCTGAAACAGTGCTTCCTTGTAGTTATCATGCGATATGCTCGACTTTACAACCTGTTTGCTTACACCCTTTGCTTTTTTAACCACCCCTTTCTCACTTGCAACACTGTACATCTTTGCACGCAATCCAACATACTCCTTAATTATCTTCCCATTCATTTCATCTTTCATCTTTCCAATAACCTTCTTGTTAACATTTGAGTGCAATGGTGATTCTTTAGGGTAGTCGCAAGTGTCATAAAAAGAATCTTTTCCTTTTACTGCAGGACTTTCAGCTTCTAGATCTTTGTAAATGTCATCCGCTGGAATGTCAAGTAAGAATGAATCTGTGTCTGTGTAAAGTACTCTCGATTTGGGATATCTTGGTTTCAAATAATCATACAAAAACTCAAGCATCAACAGTTTTGACAACTCTAGCACAGTAAAGCCTATGAATACTGGTTTGTCAAGCTTGACTACAAGTTTTTTCATTAAGATACCATACAGCTGTTCATGAAAGTATTTAAAGTCTTGATACTGTGGTTTGGATGTCAGCTTGATGGCCTCATTTTCTCTTGTAACAAGTCTAACATCCTTTCTCTTGTGTGGGTTTTCCATTGTCTTACCAAAGCAACTGTTGTTCATCAGTTTAAAAAAGTCTTTCTCTGATGCATCAGCGGCTTTGGTTCTCAGTTCTGTGTTTTTCATGATGTAAGGTTTCATAAACTGTTCTTGATCAAATAAAATTATACGATGAACAGCCTTCAAAATTAATCCATGTCTAATGTAAAACTGTAACAGTCTGTAGTGACACACATACTTCTTTTTGTGAAACAGATTGGGCACCAGCTTTGGAGGTTCTCTTGGGTTTACTTTTAACCTCTCAGCCGCTAAAGGATAATCATTATGTAGATCATGAAGTGATAGTGGATAGTCTAAGTCAACTTCTAGTATCCATCCCTTTCGACTGTCTGGGCCTGCTTTTAATATTGTCAGCACAACACATTGTGAAAATGGTCCTGAATAGATCTTAAAGTTCCGAAGTGGAAGCGTCTGACACATTGCCCAACCATACAAATTGTTTGCATCTAGATACATGATGTAATTAGAAGGTTTCATAGGATCAAAGTCGTCCAAGTATTTGTTGTTGGCTTTGCAGTAATTGTGTGAAGCCATACTGATTCCTCCACGTAGTCCATTTTCAATCATCTGAAGTGTAGGTAGATCTGATAGCAAGTCAATCTTTACTCCTGTAAATCTAAGAAATGCATCCCAGCTCATGCCTGGTGCAGATATGTAATGTGAAGGATCTAGATTGTAGTGCTTCATACATGTTCTTCTGTAATTCTCAAATATATCTGCAAGTAAACAAACATCAGCCAACAAATATTGATCATGATAATCACCCATTGTATTACATCCTAATTTATTCCATGCAGTCTTAGCGTGTTCATAGTCTTCGTCACTTATACCTTTACCCTTCAGCCGTGAGAAGTAAGCATCCTTTGGTGGTAACTCATCTTCATCAAACCTCTCCCACGAATCCATGTATTCATATGGATAGACTCCCTTTCTAACTAAGTCACTGTCAAAGTACTTACATGTGATTGGGAAAGCAGTTAGTGATGAAGATAAAGACTCAAGTGTTCCCATCAGATGTTGAGCAGAATCGTAGAAGTATAAACTATTCAGAGTAAAGGCCATGTACTTTTCTGAAGACTGCGCAATGCATCTTGCTTTGTATTCATCAGTTACTGCCTGCATGATCAGATGTGAATCATAACCGCGCAAGTTATGGAAGAAGATTGGAAGCTTCCAAGTCTTAGGATCAAACTTTAATTGTAGATTACATTTGCTGTGTGCTGCTCCTCGGAACTGCCCACTTACATGATCATGATCTCTTACTATTGGATTGTCTGTGTTTGGTGTTAGACTTTGTTCGCATATCCAACACTGTGTGGTAGAGTTAAACTGTTCTTGGTCTTCAGGTTTCATAACAATGTCTAAAAGATTCAGTTGTTTGGAGCAGTCATTTCGCACTTGGTTCATTTGCTGTAAGAAGTTCTTTGCTGCATTAGGTCCTCTGTACAATTGCGGTTTAGAATGTTTACCATCTGAACTAACAACAATAAATGCATATGAACAGACTTGATGATTACTTAGAGTTACTGTTTTAGGTAGGTCTTTTGGTAAAGGTCCTTCATATGGCACAATGATAGATTCAAAGTCAGCATAAACAACATAAGGACTTTTCTGTAGTTTGCATACATTCTTAAAATACACTTTGCTGTCTGGCGGTGGTGTTGTTAACTTCACAACCGCATCATCAACGCTCTTACAATGTTGCTTGTGTATAAGTGCTGCATGAATTGATGGAATACGCAAGAGACATCGCCTACAAAAGTCTTGTTTACTATTGTGATTGCTTGTGCTCGCCATCAGTCTACTCATTGTACGAATCAAAGTGTAATGATATTTTACACCATCAGTCATTAGTAACATGTCAACATGGTTAGTATCACAATCACCAATCGTTGGTGAGTTCTTTGATATTCTGACTGGTTTCAGTTCATCTTCCTCATCCCACGTGTAAACATTTACGGTGATGGGTTTGTTTTGCTGTTCAAATTTGTCAATGCTTGTAATGCTGACAGGAAATTCAATACCAGTAAAGTTTAGTTTATTTCTGTATGCATGATAGTTAGACACTCTTTCTGCATTTTTCTTTACACTGTACAGTCTTGCCAGAACACACCACATAAAACATTTGTCATCATCATTCTTTATGTTCAGCACAGCACGTTTTTTGACAAGAGCAGGAGGTAAAGGTATGTAACTTCTACCTCTGATGGGGGCAAATTTACTTAGCTTCAATTCTATTTTTAGAATTTCACCTTCTGACCATCCGGATCCTTTCATCTTTGCATCCTCTGCAGCTTGCTCAAACCGTTTCATCATTTCATCTGCCCAGTTTCCATTCAATTCTGCCATAGAATTAAGTGCTAGTTGTCTGGTTGAAACATGAACTTCTAGCACCTCATCACTGACTGTTTTGTATTTTATTAAACTGACTATCTGCACTTTTACTGGAGGTTCAATCAACAAATTGTTTGGAATTTGTTCAATGGCGTCTTGCACACTGGACTGCACATTTTGAGGATCCGTTACTTGTAATTCAACGGTGTCAAATACTGTCGATAAAGATTCTAATACAGAGTCTTCCATCGCTGTGAGTTTGATTTTATAACTCAAAATAAAAATATAAATTAAAAAAATGAAGTTGCTTCCATTTTTGTTAACACTATAAAATCTGAAATAAAAAATCATTTAACATTTGTACCACGTGGAACTAATTGTAATTCCTCTTTTACAAAGGCTCTTTGCGGTGCTGGTTCTCTCAAGTAATATATAGGTGGATTTGTCTCTACTACTCTCTTGATTTCATGAATGTCAATACTCCAGATTGGATCCGTTGCACGCTTCCTGCTGTCACCCTCAGCTTCACCGGGTGCATATAAATATCTGACTTTCTGATTGAAAGGTAGTAATGCCACTGGTGTTGTTGACTTTGGAGCAACAGGTATTGTTTTCTGTTTGATTGCATCAACTGGTCTTAACCCTGTAGCTTTAAATACCTCCAGATTCATTGCTCTAAGTACTGATGGTAATCTTTTGACCCATTCAGTGTTACGCAATTTACTTTCTGTGTCCAAAAATTCCTGATGGTACTGATATGAAAACAGTTTTTCTGCCAACTGTTTGTTAAAGCTCTCAACAATAGCCTGTGACCTGTGGTTTCCTGGAATACCTCTCTTCACTGTAACATGATGTTTTAACAGAAGCTGGTTGACAGCTCCTTTAAACTCCTTACCATCATCGCACTGAATCATTCTGGGATACTTTAGTGGTCCACGTCTGTAAATTTCTTGCAGGGCAACAGCTGTAGCTATAGCACTTTTCTCTGTCAACGGTTCAGCATCTTTGTATCTTGTTGCAACATCAACTACAGTCAGTGCATACTTATATTTCTTCCTTCTGACTGTGTCGTGCGGTAAATACAGCAGGTCTATTTGATGAGTGTCATTCGGTTTAATGTTAACAAAGTGTGGTCGTGTAATTTTTCTTGGTGCAGGTAAATAGATCTGCCAAACTGCCTGCTTTGACAACCATTTCTTTGCTGTATCTTGAGAAACACCTGCTGCGTCACTGAGCTTGTCAATAGCAGTTCTTCCTTTCCAGTATCCTTTTGGGGAATAATATATTTTAGATAACAAAGCATCACTCATGGTTTTTTAAATGACAGAATATTAAGATTTGACAGCACGCGCAATAAAGTAAACAACAGCCATACCAATAACAATGAAAACAATCTCGCCCACCTTCTGCTCTTCTGAAGGCTGATAAAAGTCACCCAGTTTTGGAGGAGCACTTGTCTTCATTTTCTTTCCAGTTACAAGATAGTATTCTTGAATGGCTGCATCAACATTGGCAAAGGTTTTGTTTGCATGTCCTTGCTGCCTGAGTTTATCATTCATAAAGTCTAACTGCGCAATTCGTTTCTTCTCGTATTCATCCTGTGCTTTCGCCAGTTGTTCCATGGCTTTGTTGTGCCTTTCCCTCTCTTCACCATTTTGCAGTTTAGAAAACAAATAGTTGCTGCCAGAAAATGCAAGCGCATTTACAATCGCACCTCCCACCATCATAACCAAGCTAGCCATTTTATTGTCTTACATGTTTATATTTTCTGGAATAATTCCTTGCTTCACCAGGAAGTCTTTTGTTGCAAAGGAAGCTGTCACAACACCAATTAGTTTAGCACCGTCTTCGAAGTCTAACTTTCCCAAGTCGGCTGGTTTCATTCTGAGGAGACTTTTACCCAGCATTGTGTAACCTACACTCAAGCCTCCAATCACTGCAGCGTGATAAACTAGATTAACTATTGTCTTTTCAGAACTCATTTTTATGTTATCAAAATTAAAATATTAAAATTATTCCATATGAAATGAATCCACTGCAGGTACTACTGTGGGCTTTGTTATTGTTTGTACTGCTTTGTTTGTTGGTTTTGGTGTTTCTGATTTTGGTGTTTCTGATTTTGGTTTTTCTGACACTTTATATTTGCCTTGCCAAAGTTTGTAAAGCAAGTATCCACCTCCTCCAACAACAGCTGCTACAGCTACTTTTCTGTATGATAGAAATGAAGATTTTAATTCTTGATCAGTTTGTGTGACCTTAGTCACTTCAGGAATGTTTGGTGTCTGCTCAACTTCAGACATAATGTTCTGCTTTGCCTTTTGATTTAACTTTTTTTGTCTGTTCCATTCGGCTAGTTTTTTTCCTGCTTCTACTCTACCAGGTTTCTTTGTCACTGTGTTCACTTCTGGTATTTTCGTCTGCTCCACTGTCTGCTTCAACTGATCCGTCATCTTTTTTATTCTGAAAATTAATGTGTTTGAAAGTAATTAATCCAGCAACAAATGGTACTAATAAAGCACCAAATCGATAATACAGGCCACAGGCAAGAGATTCGAGGGACTTGGAAACAACAGGGTCATGAGTTAGATCATGTGTTAAGTCTTCCTCCGAGTCGAGAGGTGTAAAATGTCCAAAAATCTTTGTGTACAAACCTATAACAGTCTGTCCAATACTTCTAACCATCTTAGAACCAAGCACTGATTCATACCGTCCATGATACTTTTCTATATCTTCTGAGGAAAGATGTTGTACTTCTTCCACAGTTAACTGCTGCCCAAGGTAGTGTTTTGTTTTTCCACAAACAGCAAGTGAATACAATCTTTCTTTTTTATCAGGTATAGTCCTACTGTCACAGATTTCAATATCTGTAGCAGTCTGCATCAGCAATTCATCACAGTTCATTTTATTTTGATGCAGAATAAAATTAAAATCTAGTAATTAAACTTGAGTAAGAACTTGGGTAGGAACTTAACAAGAACTTAGGTAGGAACTTGAGTAAGAACTTAGGTAAGAACTTAACAAGAACTTGAGTAAGAACTTAGTAAGAACTTGTGTAAGAACTTGGGTAAGAACTTGACAAGAACTTGAGTAAGAACTTGAGTAAGAACTTGACAAGAACTTGACAAGAACTTAGCAAGGATTTCTACAAACATACATACTGAACTGGTTGATCAGTTTTTAAAACCAGTTTCGAGTGCTTAGAAGATTTCAGATTATTCTTTATTCTTTCTCTCTCCTGTTTGTTTTCAATGACATCATTTTCTCGAAGGCACTCTTCAAAACTGTCACGGTCCTTTGAATAGAACAATGTTATTGTTTTGAGTTGCTCTCTAAAGTCTTTCAGAACTGCATTGTATTTTTGTGTTAATATCCAAACTGATATTAATGCATGTCGTCCACTGAATGCAAGCTTTGCTAGTGCACTTTTCTTTCTAACAATGTCACGTTCTGCTGCACAGTCATCAATAATAAACAGTGTTGGCGTGTTCTGAAAAAGATCGAAATAATGCTCCAAGCAAACATTTAGACGATCAGAAGGATTTACAATAAATATATTTTGATCAGACCATATGAATTTTCTCTCCTTGTATGTTCTGTTATGCTTTATGGTTGGACAGAATATGACTATGTGTTCAAAGTGATTTATGTAAACAGTCTGTAATAAATCCAAAACATATCTTGTTTTGCCGCAACCTGTTGCCCCACAAATCAAAGAACAGTGTGGATCTTTTGGAAGAAAATCTAGATACTTCATTTTAACACGTTCAATAAACAATATCCTGTAATCTGCTTTCAGAGATGTTTAACTGCGCATCTGACACAATAAACACGTAGATCTTAACTGATTTACTACTACTCCCTACTTCCTTTTCAATTTGTATTGTGATTCCTTCTGATCCGTTTTCAATTCGCCTTCCACTTCCATGCAGTTTGTTGTCGTCAGTTGTTCTGAGATCCAGCCATAACGCATATTTATTTGTCAAGAAATCTTCTACGCCAACACCGTGTAAATGTAGATCTTTAGCCACAAGATCAGATGTTGGGTCTTTCAATCTTCCTCCAGTAAAGTACTTTCTTGCTTCATCATAGTGTTGGTATGGCAGCATGCCAGATGCAAATATTTGGTTTGGCTGCCCTTCAATTGTGCAATATACTCTATTGATTAGTGGATTGTAAAACTTTTCTATTTGCCTTTCATATGAATCTTTTGGTTCCTCAAACAACATAAGTATTCCCTTCATTGACCTAGCTGGTGTATTCAAGTTAATGTTCCAGATTGGATCAGCCTGGCTTTTTGAAAGTGTACTGTGATTCAACACTCTTTCATAATAGATAGGCAGCTTAGAACTGTACTGATTTTCTATAAGTCTAGCCAGTTCAGGATGGTTTACAACATCAAACTCTAAAGAAATTCCAGACACCTTATACTTTGCTTCCGGGTCTTGTGAAAGCATAACACGATCATAACTATTGAAAGTCAGGTCGTATGACAGCCTGTCACGCAATGCTCCTTGATAGAAGGGAGGATGTGAATTTATGAGTTCAAAGTCAAGTGGAATACAAAATTTGTTTCCAAAAGCAACATTGACAGCGTTATCTTTTTTGTTATTGTCAGCTTTATCTCCTGCTCCTATTCTAACTTTTATCCCATTGTCTGACTGAATCCCTTGAAACACTCTGTTTTTCTTTTCATTGTCAGTTAACCAATTATCTGCATAAACTAAAAATACATCTGCATTATTCAATGACATCACTTCCCGCCCTTCCAGTTTGACAGTAATCTTCCTCACAATTGCTCTTCCTACATTATAAGCCAAAGTCCTATTTTCATCTGAGCCAGATTCTAATTCTAATTTGAATGATAGTCTTACAGTGCCTGGTACAATAACATCGTTCTTACCTAGATTAGGAAACCTAACAGTAAGTATTTCATTCTGATCAATAGTAGAAGGATTATTTGTAACTATAACTGTTTGCCTTATTCCTTTTACCCCGAGAGGCTCTTTCAGCCTTCTGTAAGGATCAAGAACAGAACCGAACGATTGTGCCATCTTTTTTTATTTTCAAAATAAAAAATAAGTTACAAATGGCAGAAGGTGGATTTGAAGATTTATTTGAGCCAGCGGACGACATGAGCGAAGCAATCCCTTTGGTTCCCTACCATCATTCACTGCATTATGAGGTGGCACGACATGAACTTCTGGAAGGTAAAGTTAGAGATTTCTACAAAAGTTTAGGAGAAGAACCTGATGTTTTAGATCCAAACCAGTTCAAAATGGAAGCAAATCATTTATATACAACTAACGATAAAGGAGAAAAAGTCCAACTTACATATAAATCTAATCCTGCTAAGTTTCTATCAAAAGTTTCACTAAAACAAAAACTTACTGCTAATCGACTTAGGCAATTAGATATTGCGCCTAGCACACGGTCATCACCTTCCCATGTTGTTTCCTTACTTCAACAAGCAGAACTAGGACTACCAACTGCTACTCAAATAGAATCTGTTCCATTGCAAGATCTTAATAAACTTGCAGATGAGGCTGATCAACTTATACAAGAGATAGAGACTTCTTTTTCTGAGGAAACTTCACTGAAGACTCCACATGAACTATTACCTATGAGAGAAATAGAAGCCCTTAATCAATCACTACAAACCATCAGAGGTGAAATAGCAAATAATCTGTCAAAACTAGGTCAGCTGGATGAAGATATAAACAAAGAGAAACAAAAACTTGCTGATGCTGATGATTTGAACCTAGAACAAGAAGTAAAAAACAGAATTTCTAAGCGTTTAAAAGATTTGCAGGAGGAGAAAGCCATAAGGTTAGAAGTTCTAAGTAACAATAGAGAACAACTGAGAACACAGGTCAGCAGAATAAAAAATACAATTCAAAGAATCCTTTACGAAGACACAACTCTTGCTGAAAGAATTAGAACGCTTTTCAGAGAGCAGGGAATCACAATAGCTAGTATACTAACTGCGTTAGGATTTGCAATAAGCACATTAGTGTTAACATTCACAGGTGGCACTGTCACACCTCCACCTCCACCTCCACCTTCACCTCCATCTGATCCGGGATGGGTAAAGAAACAACTCAAACACATTGCAGAACTATTAAAGAAACTAGCAGCAAAAGCTTTGGGTGCACTTCCAGGAATCATTGGTTCAATTGTTAGCTGGCTGTTATCTTTTGCAGGTAAAGTTGTTGGTTTCATGGCTGAACATCTCTGGACTCTAATAGTTTTAATTGCAGGTGTTCTGCTAACGAGAATAAAGCAAAAGTAAGCCTACACCCACTCCACCAATTACTAGAGCAGTCTTCTGCGATTCATGATCATCACTAATACTAACAGCTTGATCATCCCTAGTGACAGAATGATCTTCACCTGCAGCGTGATCTTCACTTGTCACGCTTTGTTTCTGTTCATTGTGATATGGCTGTAACATCGTTCTGATTTCTGAATTCAGTTCTTCACCCTTTCCAAGCGGCTGGGTGTCACTAGCAATAATGATTTCATTGTTATAATTTGTTATTGTTCCAATCTGCAGCTGTAGATCAGAAGGTAACATGTAAAGGCCGTTACCAACAGCAAAGTCAACTTTTGATCTTGCATAACGGAGAGAGTCTTGATACCTTTTGATGCTGGAAGGCAGATCAACTGCAGAGTTTATGACATCTTCTAAATTTGATAACAACTGTTTCTGTGCACCAAACCCTGTGCTTGTTCTCATTATGTTTGATCGTGTCTGTGCCTGCGAGCCTAGCAAGCACCACGCATATGTTCGGATAGATTCATTGATCCTTTCAACACCTGATCCAGTGAAACCTTTGCCGGTGTCTAATATAAAAGTAGTCCATGCATTGTGGTGCTGTTGTTCTATTGATCCTAACTGTACCTGCACATTTGAAGAAAAAGATGTATGACCTGGCCAGTAATCAAAATTATACCTCCTGTGGACACCCCATAAATATAGTGTTCCCATGCCATGGTTTTTGTCTTGCTTTTGCCTAAAGTCGGTCTTAAAATCTATATTGAATTCATTGCAGAGACGCTCATACACTTTCATGTTTATCCTATTGTTGAATGGGTTCCAGCTCTTTTCATGCGGCATTGGTGCCTGAAGTTCAGACAAGATTCTTCTGCACTGATAGTAAACGTGAAATGTGTACACACACTTTGTCAGTAAGTTTGAATTATTCATGTGGTCTGCATAGGACACTCCACATCCTGTGGTTGCACAGAATATTGCAAAGTTTAACTGATTCTGATAGAACTGAATTGGGTGAGAGTTCCACATCTTTGGAACACTATCATTTTTGATTGGGGGATTTAGGTAAGAATGGAATGGGTCAGGCACTTTAACGCGAATGGATTCTGTTTCTGTTACAGCAAAGTCCAACTCATGGAAAGAAATAGTCTTTGGATTGTAATATGGTCCAGTTTTGTATTTAACGTCTTTGTTGAATTTATACTGACTCATTTTTGTTGTTGAATAAAAAATGTTTATCACACTAACAAATGTGAAGACTAGTGTGCCAGTTAAACTTGCAACCCCTATCAACAATCAAAATGGAGGAATGAAAGTTGCACTGCATGAAATTATGTACAAGGTTACTTGGTATAATATCAGTAAAAAAAAGGCTAACAACTGGGTTAGAATTAATGGTAAAACACATTCTGTAGAAGATGGTTACTATGACTTCTGCACTTTAGAGAAAGAATTGTTTGCTCCAGTAGGTATTACAGCGAGTTTAAATCATGCAAGTCTCATTGCTACTCTTACTATGCCCAAAACTAGAGAAGTAAACGTTGAGTTTCCAACCAAACTCCTTGATATGCTTGGAATTACAAAAATATACAAGGGAACACGTCCCATTGACATGGATGTTAACAGTGTACTGTTTGTTCACATGAGAGAGCTTAACACATCCTATAATCTGTTTAATGATCAGCGTTCTGATCTGCTTAGGATTCTTCCACCGAGTGATGCCTCTTTTTGTAAAATGCACGTGCCAACATTTAAGACACTTCAGTTCAAGGACTTGGAGGAAGGGTGTCATGAATTCCTACACATTGATCTGAAAAATCAAAGTGGACAACCAGTTGATTGTTTGTTTAACATTACATTGGAAATAGTTCCATAAAATATTGAGTATTAAAATGTCGAGTGGACCTACAATAGCTTATCCTGTTGCATGTTCAACTATAGAGTTGAAAGATTTAGCAGACGCTATCGACTTTGAGAGCAATGCTGAAGTTGGTGCAGTGTATGCATTCGAGTTTACAGACACTGGTCATTACAAGAGAAAGGAAATCGACGATGAAAAGAAACCAAGATTCCTCAAACTAGGTCAAATCCGTGATGTTAATGTACCTGATCCAATTGTCGATGACATATACTACATGTGGAAACATCAGAATAAAAAATGGGTACTTAGTCCTGTTATAAAAAAGATTGACTGGGAAATGAAGTTTGAATTTGTGAGTCCATACACTCTTGTTGGAAAAGACGACACATTCCGTAAGTCAATCAATGCTAAACCACTAATTGTTAGCCTTGTTCCTGCGATTAACAGCAGGGGAGAAGTTGCAGTTAAACCTTTCCATAAGAACAACTATCTCATTCACAGAAAACAAAGTGTTGAAAAGGACGCTGACACCATTGTCGATTTTATACCCAAGCTTCCAATAGGGCAGAATGCAACTATGATATTTGATATAGTTGTCAGGAAAAGGGAAGAAACCACAAACACTGTTCTAATGAGAGGAATAAATCTCAACTGGAGACCATTAAATGTTGAAGAAGTCAGAGTATTTATTGCTGTTCAAAAGGATTCTAACACAATAAAAAAACAGACGTCAAACCAAAATGTTGTTGTTAACGCAGATATAAATAATTTAACAGAAATAAGAAGTATTAATCTTACTTATCTTGATTTGATTGCTTTCTACTATACAGATAAGGTGTTAAGCAATGAACAGCTTCAAAGCTTAGCAGAAACACTGGCCAGTGAGAATTAAGATAAATATTTTATATTTTGCATTAAAAAGATGACTAGCAGTGTGAAGCTTTATCCTAATATTGATGAAAGTGCAGCAGAAAGTCAACAATTCAGACTGGCACACATTAGTAATATACAAAAACAACTAGAAGATGAATTAGAAAAATATTCTCGCGCTAGACGTAAGTACTCAACAACTTACAACAGCCTTTCTAATGCCAGCACTGGTTCTACTATCCTTGCATCAGCTGCAGGTGTAACGGGAACAATTCTGTTAGCTACCGGAGTAGGGACTCCAGTTTCTCTAATCCTAGGTGGTGTCGCAGCAGCAGTTGGTGGTTTATCATTTATAGCATCAGCTATAATGAAAAAAATTGTGAAAAAGCTTGAAAAACACGAATCCATTTCCACTCTTGCATCATCAAAATTGTCTAGCCTAAAACTGTCTATCAGTAAAGCACTTGAAGATTCAAAAGTTTCTGACGAAGAATTCAAACAGATACAAACAGACTTTGATGACTACAAAAGTAAGAAAGCAAGTATTCAAACAAAAACACGAGCTGAATATAACAAGCCACTCGATATAGAAGATCTGAAAAAGCAGTTTTTAAAAAAGGGGATTCAAATAGGACGGGAAGAAAAAGTAAAAATAGAATCACTTGTAAAGAGTTAACTATTCGTTTAGACAGTCACATTGCATGTATCAGATATAATTCTAACAGTGAAAGAACATATGAAGTAAAGTTTGTAAATGAGAGAGCGTATTGAGCTTAAGAATGTTGTATAAGAGAAAGGGAGAATGTACGTTCTGGGTTACTGATTCCGACAGACCCGGCATTGGTTCAAAACAACCTTACTTTACTATATTTTTTTTTGTATGGATTTATGCAGTATTTTTCTGATTTTGTCGCATGTTTCATTTTAGTAAAAGTTTAGTCCAGAAGCCTATTTTGCGTTAATATTTAGGGTCTGTCGGAATCAGTGAGCCAGAACGTACATTCTCCCTTTCTCTGAAGCAGGGATCAGTGGAGATATCAGGCGCCTCACTCAGTCGCTCCCCGTAGTTACCATAAATGGTAAGAAATGTAGAATGGTGGGACAACAGCGACAGCAAACCACCAGAACACCAGGTTACAGCATACAGAAGTCCCGGCTACCGCATACCCGCAACACCGCAGACATACGTAGATAGGTAAGAAGGCTCAGCAGCCTAATGTAAGTAGCTCTCCTTTAAGCGAATCCGCTTCCTTTGTATGGCTTCCGTCCGTCGACGAATTTCCTGCCACACCCCCTCTTGTGCTGAATTTACTTCATGCGTTGGAATTTCTCCCCCGCTCAGCCAAGAAACCTGACGCCTCGTCGTCAGCCAACATGTAAACAGCGAAAGGTGGTGTCTCTTCTTGAAGTTCCTATAAGCCCTACTGTACAAGCAGAACGGCACGTTGATATAAAGTGATGTATCTAACGTGTTGAAAACCATCAAACTCTTAGGAAGAACACACTGACCCTCCTCTCTTGCTGCTGATGTTCAAGTGTATCGTTTCATGTCTCTCTCAAACAACCTTGAAAACATCACGTGACTCCCCGTGTCACATATCCAGTTCAGTCACAGCCGATTTTGCCCAGACAGCAAAATCACCCACGTGGAACCCCTGCAAAACAAAATCCCCGTGCTCAGCTATGCTCTGTCAGCTCATAGACCATTTATCCTTGACCACCAACTAGCTCTCTCTCCGCTCTTTCTCTCTATTACGAGGTAGCGGCCTCTCGCATTTAGGAACCTACGCTTACATGGCCTTTCAGAAATCAGGGGGATGTCATATCCGGTGTCGATTGTAAACATGGACGAAGTTGCCGAGGTAAGTTCTGAAAATGCTAAAATAAACTCAGCTAAAGTGCATATGGAACATGTTTTTCGATGAGTTTTGCTAAGTTTAGTTTGGAGTTTTGGAAAATCCAGTTCATTGTCACCTCCCATTGTCACAAATAACTGGAGCGTGCTTTCTTTTCACTGTCTTCGAATCGCTGGCCTTTCAAACCGGACGCTAAGCGCCCCTGAAAGTCGAGCGTCGTAACCTCGAAGGGTCACGTGACGAGTTGGCGGTCCAGGCTATTTGGTCTATGGCTAAACACAGCCCGTTGCCCAAAAGCACAGGCGCTTTCCATCACAATTTGAGAAAGGCACCCCACAGAGTGTTCCTTTCTCAATCCATGTCACTAAATCGTGACACGCACACACGCACACACGCACGCACGCACACACACACACACACACACACACACACACACACACACACACACAAACACACACAAACCACTTTCCATCCGTAAAATCAAGGTGACCTCAATTTCCTTATTAGGCTATCTCTAATTACAATTTACGGGTAGAAAGGTACAAGAAAACACATTTGGATCTGTCAATACTGCATCCCTAACCATTATCGCCCAAGGGAGTAAGTTCCATTAAAAGTGTCGAGTTTTGTTCTAAATGGATCTGATCATTGATCGTGTCAGTAATTAAATCCAAACACGCAACACGTCGGTTAAAGAAGCATTGCTCTCATGAGTTGATCTTTTTGAAAATCACCTTGGATACATCAAGACTTTCATCTTGAATAAATCACAGAAGTATCAAGAAGTGATTCCTTCCACATCGAGACATACCAAAACTCAACAACGAGTGCTCTCTGTGCAAAGCGGGAATTTTGAGATGAATCAATTTTGAGATGAATAAATTTTGAGATGAATCAAATTTGAGATGAATCAATTTTGAGGATTGACAAATAGTGTGCGTAAAGAAATGGATTTATCGAACAGTCAGGGTGTTGCGTTGTTGGTATGTCTTTCTTTCTTTCTTTCTTTATTTGGTGTTTAACGTCGTTTTCAACCATTCAAGGTTATATCCCGACGGGGAAAGGGGGAGATGGGATAGGGGAAAGGGGGGAGATGGGATAGAGCCACTTGTTAATTGTTTCTTGTTCACAAAAGCACTAATCAAAAAATTGCTCCAGGGGCTTGCAACGTAGTACAATATATGACCTTACTGGGAGAATGCAAGTTTCCAGTACAAAGGACTTAACATTTCTTACATACTGCTTGACTAAAATCTTTACAAACATTGACTATATTCTATACAAGAAACACTTAACAAGGGTAAAAGGAGAAACAGAACCGTTAGTCGCCTCTTACGACATGCTGGGTAGCATCGAGTAAATTCTTTCTCGTCCCAACCAATATGGGACTCCCCCTAACCCGCGGGGGGTTTGTTGGTATGTGTGCAGGCGGAAGAATGGTCATGATAAATACTGCAGGGACGGGTGCTGTGGCGGGGTGGTAACACGTCGGCCTCTTAATCGGAAGGTCGAGGGTTCGAATCCCGGCCGCGGCCGCCTGGTGGGTTAAGTGTGGAGATTTTTCCGATCTCCCATGTCAAATTATGTGCAGACCTGCTTAGTGGCTTATCCCCCTTCGTGTGTACACGCAAGCACAAGACCAAGTACGCACAGAAAAGATCCTGTAGTCCATGTCAGAGTTCGGTGGGTTATAGAAACACGAAAATACCCAGCATGCTTCCTCCGAAAGCGGCGTATGGCTGCCTAAATGGCTGGGTAAAAACGCTCATACACGTAAAATTCCACTCGTGCAAAACCACAAGTGTATGTGGGAATTTCAGCCAACGAACGCAGAAGAAGAAGAAGAAAATACTGCAGGCCAGATCTGAGATGGTTCAGACGGGAAGAATTGTGCCTTTGAAGTCCCCTTCCTTCCCGTGTTAAGAACTTGAATATCACTGTGGATCCATCCGAGTCTTTACCATGGATACCGCCAACCGGAAATGACGTGTACGCAACATTTGTGATGTAGCACTTTCTTATATGGCACGAAGCGAATGTGGTTGGTTAAAAAAGCCTGTACTAAATAAGCCTAATGTCAACGTATGTGTAGACCTGCTTGCGCCTTATCCCCCTTCGTGTGCACACGCAAGCACAAGACCAAGACGACTTTTAGAAATGTTTTTGAATTGCCAGCGTAAGGGTCACCCAGATTGTCGGACCAAAACTGTAATTTTTTTATTCAGTCACTTGCAATCAATGAATTGGCTTGATGTTTGGTAGTTTTCTTCAAAAATCATTATATTTTCAGAAAACATCAAGTTTGAATACCTACATTAAGTAGAACAACTGACAAAATTATTTAATTCGTAAAATAATGGGCAAAATAAACCTGCAAAAATGCTAATTTTAGCATTTTTGAATGCTCTCTTGGGGAATAACTATGTGTCCAATTGAAAAATAAATTGGCACTCATATTTAAAGCATCATTACCTACTGTATGCTCTAAAAGCTTTCTGTTTTGTTGGAAATGTTGCTTTTAGTAGCATTAGCAAAAGAATACTATAATTCTATATTATTATGATATATCACACAATAAAAAAAAATCTATTTTTCTGATTATCAGCTTCATTCTAGAACAAACAATAGCCAGTCAAGTGAACATTTGATGTGCAAAGTTTCAATGGAATAGGTGAATATTTAAAAAAGTTTTTCATTCAGACAGTGCAGCTGCCTGTGATTTCGCGCGAACTTTCACCACATAAAACAGCAAAAAGTTCAACATCTATCAGTTTATGTCCTTTATGGGGGGGGGGGGGGGGAGGGGTCATCAAGAGATTAGAATCAAAACTATCTTCACTTGAGCTACTGTCTGATTCATCATCTGTGTCTGACTGTTCTGAGCAGTTTTTGGAATCAAATTCATCATCAGAACCGATAATTTCATTCAACAGAGGCCTTGATTAAAGGGATTTTTAATTCCCACCAACCTACTTTGACCACTTATTGCAAGAAAACTATGTATGCTAGAGACAAAATGTAAACTGCACATGAAAATAGAGATATTGTTCTAGCTTTTGGCAACATCATAATTTTAGTATATCTGAAAAACGATTTTTTTCCAAATTCTGGGTGACCCTTACGCCTTAAGTCTATACATATCATGTGATACTGTTGTTGATTCTGTTCCCTCTTATTTGATAGTTTAATCATCGTCGTATCCGTGCGCTTAAAGCTAACGTGATGGAAAAAGGAAGAGGGAGTGAGAGAGAGGAGGGGGAGAGAGAAGGCGAAGGCGAATTTGTATGTGTATGTACAAGGGGGAGGGGGGGGGAATAATTCACAGGTGAACAAAGTGGACGCCAACTTGACCGTCCTGAAGCAAAGCAACATTAAAATCAACACATGGAACAAGAAGCAAAAACAGAAAGCAAATACAGCAAGATAAAGACAAGGGTTATTGGGTTTTACAATCACACCCGTCCATTTCACAATTGTTTTTCTTTTTCTCTAAACGCATAGAACACATAATTTGACAATGCAATTTGTTGTCGGTCTGTAGAATGCACAACGATGAGTTGGAAAACTGGTCAAGGTCAAAACAAACACCAATGTACTTTTGACGAATTGCTTTGTAAGCTGGGCATTTAAAGAGAACGTGGTTTTCATTTTCTTCTGTTGATTTACAAAACGTACAATTTCTGGATTCAGCGCACTCGGGATTATATAGCGCAGATTATGTACCTTCAATGGTGTAATGCCAAGTCAGAACGTTGTGTACATTTTGCGTATGTACTGGTTTTCAATGACACCAAGATACTTTTCTTTTTCAAGTTCTCCTTTAAACATCCTGTATACATCAAATCTCACACTTGTCTCAAGTTTACAGTGCAAGTTTTGCTCAAAACAGTCGTGAAGACGTTGCTGTAATGTTCTAATAAACACACATTCCCTACCTACAGACCCGTTCAACCACACATCTCCAAATCCATTCATGCAAAGGAGGCATTTAAACTTGTGAGACCCAATTTTGCTTTCCCCTTTCAATTGCGTTTTTTAACATGATGTATGACATCTTTGCATATCTCGAGTCCGGCATACAGTTCAGTCTCAACCAGTACTTTACGCTTAGGATATTTGCTTGGATTGACAAAGTGCATCTTCCAAGTTCCCCATAAACCATCTGGTTTGGACTGTTAGACGAGATCCCGAGTAGTCTTTTACAAGCATACATGTGAACTTTTTCAATCTGTGAACAGTCAAAACATCCCCATATTTCTGAGCCATAATTATAGCAAAATGGGAACAATTTGCGCATCAAATAATTTGAAAAATATGTCCATCTCGTAGCATCCTATATTCCATAAGACTTTAAAATGTTCAATAACACCTTGTTTGGCTCTGGTGATTGCGTCATTGAAAGAGAGATTCAAACGGGCTTGGGTTGTGAATGTCAGACCAAGATACTTGTAAGAGCTATCACTTGATACTTGCGTGTTTCCGAGAACCATTTCTCACTTTTGGCTAAATGACCACCGTTTCCAAAAAGAACGACTTTGGTTTTATTCATGTTTAGCCTTAACACAAGACGCCTTGAAACGTTATATTATAAGATGTACAGTTGGTTTTGCAAACCCACTATGGACGATGATAGCAGTGCAATGTCATCAGCGAACATCAAAAGAAACTGTTCGATCTCACCGGGAAGCATTTGAATTCCGTGTCTGCCCTTACATATTATTTCTGATGCAAGCTCGTTTATAAGAAACGAAAAAAGCGTTGGGCTCGCTAAACAGCCCTGCTTCAGGCCTTGTAGGGATTCAAAATAGTCAGTATTGCCAGAGTTACATCGGACGCAAGAAAGAACGGATAAATACATTGACCTAAGCATGTTAAACATTCTTCCTTTTACACCAATTTTTAATAAAACATTCCACAAAACATCCCAGGGGGAGAGAGAGAGAGAGAGAGAGAGAGAGAGAGAGAGAGAGAGAGACAGAGAGAGAGAGAGAGAGAGAGAGGGGCGTAGAGAGAGAGAGAGGGGGCGGCGTAGAGAGAGAGAGGGGAGGGAGAGAGAGAGAGAGAGAGGAGGGGAGAGAGAGAGAGAGAGAGAGAGAGAGAGAGAGAGAGAGAGAGAGAGAGAGAGAAAGGGGGGGGGTGTGTGAGAAGAGAATGACAATTGTTTCATTTACGAGGGTAATCCGCACCTCACCTCACCTACGCCTGTGACCCCGTCTGGGGTATAGGCCGCCAACGAGGGTAATGGTATATGGGAAATGTTGTTTTGTTTGTTTGTTTTTTCTTTCAAGTGATGCTTGATTTTAAAATGCAATCATTCATTCAAATGCAGACATCATTGTTCGAAGGACTTGGTCCGTCATATTAGACTCATTGGATTGTTTCGGTAAATATTCGTAAAAACATGAGTCACTGAATTTCTGAGTTACATGTTCGTAAATACTTGCTTGTTCGGAGCTCATCAGTTTCAGGGCATGCAACCTATTTGTTTTGTTGTTTAAATTACATTTGACGAGCATACATTGTCTTACGGCTGCTGTTGAAACAAAGAAATCAGTCCGCGTGACTCCTTGTAGTCAAATATTCATGTGCCTAACGTGGTTGTTATTGTTGTCAGAGATCGTGTGTATGGGACACACACACACACACACACACACACACACACTAACATACACACACACACACACACACACACACACACACACTCACACACACTCACACACACTCACACACACACACACACACGTACGACACACACACACACACACACACACACACACACACACTAACACACACACACACACACACACACACTGACACACACACACACACACACACTCACACACACTCACACACACTCACACACACACACACACACACACACGTACGACACACACACACATACACACACACACACACACTGACACACACTGACACACACACACACACACACACACACACACACACACTAACACACACACACACACACACTGACACACACACACACATACACACTCACACACACTCACACACACTCACACACACACACACACACACACGTACGACACACACACACATACACACACACACACACACTGACACACACACACACACACACACACACACACACACACACACACACACACGTACGACACACGTACGACACACACAAACACAATGAAGCTTCAAAGACTTACTTTCATTGTGTCTCTTGCCCCGAGAGGAAAACTCCTTTGAAAGTTTTAGGTGAATTTATTTGTGTTAGTCCAATCGGAGCTTCTTTAAAAAGGGTGATATATAGCTATTCTGATGGACACGAGGGGGAATTCCGGGGCTGTGATTGGCTGGTCTCTTCCGATCATCAAAGCATAATGCTAGGGAAGTCGGCCATTTTTGCCAATATCCAAAAGCATATTGGCAATAACAAAGACGCATGGTTCCGGTTTACCCATCTGTACCACACGATGTTTTAATCGACAACAGCATACACTGACAACTTGATTTTCTTCTCGGGAATGTTTTTCAGCTTTACAAATGTCGATAGCATACCCTTTTCTGCTAACTTCCCGATGAAACAGGACTAAATCAATTATTTTCTGTCCCTAAACACCACAAAATGCCCAAAGTCGAAAGATGTAGTACAAACAGGGGAGTAAAACGGAACAGCCGTTTTTGTGTGCCTGTGTCAGTTGCCGACTGACACAAACTTTCGCATTCGGCTTTTCTTATCTCGTAACTCCACACTAAATACCCAACTTCCCATCTGAAGATGTACAACCCATGGCACTAACATTCATGTGGTCGTTTATAACTGAAGTTGACAAATTCGCTTCATGACGAGACAAGTATAAATTCCATTCACCCAAACTGAAAACTTCGCTGCCGTCTGCTCGCGATTAGCTGTTCTCTTCTCCTCCCCTTGTTGCATCCTAGTTCTTCAGTTGTTTCTAGTTTTCTGTTTATGTTGTGTTTTGGTCTTCTTCATAAGTAGTCTTGTTTAAAATTAAAAAGATTCAAACTTCTTTTTGTTGTATTCGAATGAACTAATAAAATGCTGTTTAACAGCTGTGTTTTCAAATCGAGTTTTTTTCCAAAGTCAGTGTGGCGCCTGCGCAAAACTAATGCGCGTAAGAAACGGCGTCTGCTATCAAAAACTGAGATCAACGCATCGACGCAAAAACTGTCATTTTGTAAGTTTGGAACAACAAATCAAGGTCAGAACAGCTATATAATCGCTATTGTGTTTTCAGCGTAGCAATAGGGTCCGATATTTAGACTCGAACAAGTACACCCAGCCCTCCGACCGTCCCTTTCGTTCTGCTGCTGACCCACTCCGCCTTCACATCCCTCGCTCGAAACTCGCATCTGCTGGTCAGCGTGCATTTCCCTCCGCGAGCCCCTCCGTCTGGAACTCCCTGCCGCTTTAGCTTCGCCAGAGCCCCTCTCTTGACGCGTTCAAGAGTAGGTTGAAGACTCAGTTCTTCCCGTAGCTGGCTGCGACTTTCATGTTCGACAGTGATGTGTTGTGCCCCAAAAGACATTCTTGTGCTGTGCTCTGTGAGAGGTGTTTTCTTTGTCGGTTTGATATTATTTTGTTTGGACCTAGCTATTGCTGTGTACATTGTTGTTAAACAGTTGTTTGTTGTATGTTTATCAGGGTTTGCTAGTGTGTGATAGGGTTTGTGTTCTGTATCCAAGAGTTGTTTTTCCTTGGTTTGTGTTGGGTGACTTCCCTTTCCCCTTTTTGGTTTAGCAGCGCCATTTGTACTGGTCAGCCAGCACCAGGTCCCGCTTGATTCTGAAACATCTTTAGTTTAATGTACGCTCACATGTTGTAAGTACAGTCATTTTATTTCTAAAGGTTTCTTTGAGGTATTTGTTCGATAATTTGTTTGTGTGAGGTGGAGTGGAATGCGTGTCGTTGGTTTTACTTTTGGGGTTCATCGCCACAACGTGCTCTTGCTTTTGTTCAATTTCATTTTACGTGCTCCGATATTTGGATGCTCAGTGGGGCGGTAACGGTGGAGTTTGTTTTATTGGTGTGTGTGGTTCCGTGGTACGGACTCGTTTGCCAAATAGTGTTTTGGTCTTATGTTATTATTGTTGTTGTTTTTCAGTTTTTCACCGCAATGACGCATGACGGGAGAAGCAATACTCAAGTCAATTAAAATGGTGACACTATCTGCGCACAGTTTGTTGTTGAGTTTCTGAACGAACGTGGAGGCAGAACAGTGAAAAAAACATACACAGCTACATACTGAAGATGTCGAAGAATTTTCTGCAGTTGCCCCAACTGTAAGCGGACATCATGTCAGAGGATCATCTGTCAAACAGAAGCCGCACCTCGGCCACAAGCAGCTTTGCAGCGCGTAAGCGGGCCAAGGCAGAGGCCGCACGTGCACGACTCCAATTCGCACGCATAGAATTTGACATTATGAGAGAAAGAGCAAAGAATGAACGCATTAAAAGCGAATGCGACGCACACTTGAAGCTCCTCGAAGAAGAGAAAGAAGCAGCAGCTGCTGAAGCAGAAGCAAACGCTTTAGAAGATGAGAATAGCATTGGCAATCTATCGCATGCAAGAAGTATCTCTCCTACTTTGAAACTGCCTGCTGAGAATGCTGAGGAGAAAACAAGAAAGTATGTGGCTAGCCTCTACAGCCAACACAACACTGAAGTTGATGTGTCTGATCATCAGAACGCAGCAGCAGGGACTGGCGCGCAGTTTGACTTTACCAAGTTCCTACTGAAGAAGGACCTACTTCTCTCCAGGTTGACAGTCTTCAATGAACAGCCTGAGTCCTTTGAAGTTTGGCGCAATAGTTTTTCCAGTGTCATGAAAGACTTGGATCTTACGCCGCAAGAAGAACTGGACTTGCTGGTTAAAAACTTAGGACCTGAGTCAAGCAAGTACGCGTACAGCCTGCGTTCTTCAAATCCTGCGAATCCTCAGCGAGCGCTGCAACTCCTGTGGGAACGTCTGGATGACCGCTACGGTTCGCCGGAACAAGTGGAATCATGCTTGAAGACAAAACTAGAGCGTTTCCCTCAACTGACGTCACTGAACAAAGACAGTAGGAAACTCTACGAACTTTGCGACATTCTTGATGAAATTCAGTGTGCCAAGGAGAATCCTAAGCTGTCATTGCTGTTTGCGCTGTATGATTCTTCAGCAGGGGTGAACTCTATTGTTTGCAAACTACCCCATGCCATCAGGCAGAAGTGGATCACACAGGCCTCCAACTACAAGCAGCAGCATGGAGTTCCTTTCCCTCCCTTCACTTTCCTTGTTGAGTTTCTGAGGAATGTGAGCAAAGTGTACAATGACCCAGCTTTTCGCTTTGCTGCTGAGCCTGACAAAAGAGGTCACGATCAACGGGAACAAACACGTCACAATGTTTTCAATCGAAAGTCGACCATTGATGACAATGGAGATAGTGCTGATGAATCATCCGTCAAGTGCCCCATACACAAGACGCAACACTCTCTGACAGAGTGTAAAGCTTTCAGAGCCAAATCTTGGCAGGAGCGAAAGACTTTCCTCAAAGACAATAATATTTGTTACAAGTGTTTGTCGTCGAACACACACATAGCAAGCAAATGCTCAGCAGTCGTCAAGTGTGGCAAATGCGACAAAGGCCATTTGACAGCAATGCACCGTGAGCCTTCGCGACCCCAAGCCCCTTCTTCGGAGTACGGCGGGGAGGGCCAGAGAGAGGAGGTCGTCAAGTCCAAGTGCACACGGCTGTGTGGAGATAACAGTGGCAGCAGGTCCTGTGGCAAGGTTATCTTAGTCCATGTGTTTCCAGAAGGCCAACCAGAGAGAAGCCAGGAAGTTTACGCAATCATCGATGACCAGAGCAATAGGTCACTGGCCGCTCCATCTTTGTTCAACCAGCAACAGGTGTCCTCACAAGAAGTCTTGTACACCTTGTCTTCGTGTGCAGGACAAAGCACCATCAGTGGGCGTCGTGCAGACAGATTGTGCGTCCAGTCCCATGACGGGAGAAAGACTATGAGGTTACCTCCCCTGCTTGAATGTGCAAACATCCCAAATGACAGAACAGAAATCCCCACACCAGAAGTAGCTCAGCATCACCCCCATCTCCGAAACATTGCCCACAACATTCCACAGATTCACGGCAGAGCTCCCATTGCCTTGCTTATTGGGCGTGACTTGCCAGAAGCGCATCATGTGACGGAACAAGTGACTGGTCCCCCTATGTCTCCCTTCGCTCAGTGCCTGCCTCTTGGTTGGGTGATAGTCGGAGACGTCTGCTTGAATCGGATGCACAAACCATCATCACCTTCAGCTGTTCGTGTGAACAAAACCTCAGTCACATCTGACCGAGGGACCATCTTCGAGCCGTGCACAAACGACTTCAAGGTCACAGAGGCTGACTGCCTTGGTGATACGGTCTTCCAGAGAACTAAGGAGGATGAGAAGATTGGACTGTCTGTCGAGGACAAGCGTTTCCTAGACTTGATGGATCAGCAGTTTCAGAAGAATGACAGTGGTCGATGGTCAGCACCCCTGCCATTCAGATCATCAAGATCCATCCCCATGAACAACCGTTCACAAGCCGTCAGTCGTGCCCATGCCCTCGACATATCTCTGAAGAAGGATCCAGTGAAGAAAGAACACTCCAGTGAAGAAGATGTGAAGAACTTTGTCTCTCGTGACTTCTACATCGACGACGGGGTAACTTCGCTGCCCCAGAAAGAACAAGCTGTCAGTCTCATCAAGCGCACCCAAGCCGATCTGATGGAAAAAGGCGAAATCAGGCTTCACAAGTACGCCTCGAATGACCGAGCCTTTCTGCAAGACCTGTCTGCTGACGATCTCTGCGCAGAGCTACACTACGTGGACCTCTCAGATCGTACAGCCCCCCTCCCTGTACACAGCTGTCTAGGTCTACCCTACCTGGACGAGGAAGGTCTGCTTCGTGTTGGAGGCAGGCTCTGCAATGCTAAAGAGACCATGGGGCTAGCCAGTGTGCACCCTGTGATACTTCCCAAGAACCACCACGTGTCAACTCTGCTAGTTCGACACTACCACAAGAAAGTGAAGCACAAAGGTCGGCATTTCACGGAAGGAGCACTTCGATCTAACGGTTTCTGGATCATCGGTGCAAAGCGGCTTGTGCAGTCCATAATCCAGCAGTGCTTCTTGTTCAAAAGAACATCGAGGAAGGCGATCTTGTTCTTCTCAAAGATGCAGAGACTCACAGAAATTACTGGCCAGTTGGTTTGGTGATTCGCACTTTCCCCAGTGACAGTGACACTTTGGTACGGTCAGCAGAAATTCGTGTGATCAAGAACCAGGAGCCTGTGAACTATACCAGGCCTATCACAGAGCTTGTGCCCTTGTAGGCCCCTCATGAGTTGAACTCAGACAATGCTGTTATTCGCGCTGTCTCTTTTAAAGCCTTTTCAAGCTTTATTTTGACTTTAAACTGTGCGTGTGTTGTAGCTTAAAGCTATTCAGTCGTTTTTTAAGTTTTGAGTATATTTTGAACTCTAAGAATAGTGATATCAAGAAGATATCAGACGGGGAGTGTTCTGTATCCAAGAGTTGTTTTTCCTTGGTTTGTGTTGGGTGACTTCCCTTCCCCCTTTTTGGTTTGGCAACGCCATTTGTACTGGTCAGACAGCACCAGGTCCCGCTTGATTCTGAAACATCTTTAGTTTAATGTACGCTCACATGTTGTAAGTACAGGCATTTTATTTCTAAAAGTTTCTTTGAGGTATTTGTTCGATAATTTGTTTGTGTGAGGTGGATTGGAATGCGTGTCGTTGGTTTTACTTTTGGGGTTCATCGCCACAACGTGCTCTTGCTTTTGTTCAATTTGATTTTACGTACTCCGATATTTGGATGCTTAGTGGGGCGGTAACGGTGGAGTTTGTTTTATTGGTGTGTGTGGTTCCGTGGTACGGACTCGTTTGCCAAATAGTGTTTTGGTCTTATGTTATTTTTGTTGTTGTTTTTCAGTTTTTCACCGCAATGACGCATGACGGGAGAAGCAATACTCAAGTCAATTAAAATGGTGACACTATCTGCGCACAGTTTGTTGTTGAGTTTCTGAACGAACGTGGAGGCAGAACAGTTTGTGTCCGTCTGTAGATGTTAGTTTCTTTGTTAGTCCTGTGTTGACAACTCTTCGACAAGCGCTTAGAACTGTACCCACGGAATACGCGCTATATAAGCTTCATATTGATTGATTGATTGATTGATAATGCGACTCGTCTTCGACTCGTCGGCATTATACTTGTCTCGTTTAAATATCGGACCCTATTGCTACGCTGAAAACACAATAGCTGTTAATGATAGCCCTATGTACCCTTGCGCGCACTACAACCCAGCCACAGAGAAATGGCTTGTCTGCTTTTAACACGGGCGGGATTTTCCAGCGCATCCGTGTGCCCAACCCATCGATATTTGCAAGGGGCGAGATAGCAGGTAGACTTTTACCGTCCGGAGTTAACGCCGAACGATCAAAGACTGCAAGTTCGGCTGCCGTTGTGAAATTGATGAATTTTACATGTCTGTGTGGTGAGCTGTGAGGCGATAGTTCCAAAACCACTTTGAAACAGAAAAAATATCTGAAGAGCGGTTTGAAGTGTGCGTCTTCAGTTTCCATTTCACTGTGAAACTGATGAATTCTACATGTAAAGCTGTGATGGGCCATGACTTTAGCACGGAAACTAGTTTGAAATAACGTGTTTAGCGGTTTGAAGTGTGCGTCTTCAGTTTCCATGTCACTGTAAATCTGATGAATTCCACATGTAGGTAACTGTGATGGGCCGTGACGTTTTAGTTCGGAAACCACGTTGAAACAGGCAAATGTCTTTAGCGGTTTGAAGTGTGCATCTTCAGTTTCCATGTGACTGTGACACTGATGAATTCCACATGTAGGTAACTGGGATGGGCCGTGACTTTTTATGATAGATACCAGTTTAAAACAGGCAAATGTGTTTAGCGGTTTGAAGTGTGCGTCTTCAGTTTCCATGTTACCGTGAAATCGATGAATTCTAAGCTGTGATGAGACGTCACATAAGAACTGAAACCAGTTTTAAATAACAAAACGTGTTTATCGGTTTCGAGCGTGCATTGGTAGTTTCACTGTCAATGTGCAATTGATGATTTCTACAAATTCATGCATATTCTGTCCTGAGTTATGGCTCTACAGACAAATGACATGTATAAACGTGACTGTTTGCGACTGTACTGAAACTAGTCTGAGGCAGGCAAATGGATATGACCGATATAAGTGTGGCGTTTTATTTCGTTTCGCTGTTACTGCATGGGAATTGCCGAAGCATGAAACATGCACAGTGCATGTGACAGTTTTGAGCGCTCGGTTTCGCATTCACTGTTCCCGTGAACAGGACTGAGACTGGATGGAAACTATTCCGAAACATGCCACAGGAATCATGATATAAAGACTGACAGATCAGAAACCTATCCGAAACATGCCAAAGGAATCATGATATAAAGACTGACAGATCAGAAACCAATCCGAAACATGCCAAAGGAATCATGATATAAAGACTGACAGATCAGAAACCAATCCGAAACATGTCAAAGGAATCATGATATAAAGACTGACAGATCAGAAACCAATCCAAAACATGTCAAAGGAATCATGATATAAAGACTGACAGATCAGAAACCAATCCGAAACATGCCAAAGGAATCATGATATAAAGACTGACAGATCAGAAACCAATCCGAAACATGCCAAAGGAATCATGATATAAAGACTGACAGATCAGAAACCAATCCGAAACATGTCAAAGGAATCATGATATAAAGACTGACAGTTCAGAAACCAATCCAAAACATGCCAAAGGAATCATGATATAAAGACTGACAGTTCAGAAACCAATCCGAAACATGCCAAAGGAATCATGATATAAAGACTGACAGTTCAGAAACCAATCCAAAAGATGCCAAAGGAATCATGATATAAAGACTGACAGATCAGAAACCAATCCGAAACATGTCAAAGGAATCATGATATAAAGACTGACAGATCAGAAACCTATCCGAAACATGCCAAAGGAATCATGATATAAAGACTGACAGATCAGAAACCAATCCGAAACATGCCAAAGGAATCATGATATAAAGACTGACAGATCAGAAACCAATCCGAAACATGCCAAAGGAATCATGATATAAAGACTGACAGATCAGAAACCAACCCAAAACATGCCAAAGGAATCATGATATAAAGACTGACAGTTCAGAAACCAATCAGAAACATGCCAATAGAGATATAGAATGACAGATCGGAAGCCACCAATCTGAAACATGCCTACATGCCAAACGAATTACAGTGTGACTGGTGTAACCCGATCTAAAACTTGCCAACACATTTCAAGCTTTGAAGCGTGCAGTATCAGTTTCTCTGCTATTAGGGAGGTTTAGAAACTGCGTCCCTATCAGCTACGTCACCTACCAGGACACCTATCTCACATGCGGGTCGCGCTGCGTGTGGTGATTAGGTACGTGTTCACGTAGCAAACCCTTCCGTACGTCAGCGCAACGTATGTCAGATTTTATCAAGTCCAACCATCCGAGAAGGGTGTAAGGATGCTCAATATTTTCTGGAATCTTTCCTTCACGCTTCAGTCCATATTTCATAATTCTGGTTTGTATACATCGTAGTCGCCGATGTGTCAAGAGCATGACCCCACGAACGACAAGGCGCTGAGACTTACGTCGCGTATCCTTCTGTGGGCCTATTCAGTGTGCTCGCCTCGATTCACTTCGAAAAGCAGACACAGAAAGCAAAATACCGCTCTTTCAAATGTATTTTGTAGTTAAATCTGTTCAGTGGAATGAATTCAATCCCTACGGTAGAAAAAATAATGGAAAAGCTCCCCTAGAATGGATTTTAGTGCAAATGTGTCAGTTTCTCGATAATACGTGAACACTGTGACCTTCTTTTTGACAACTTCTGAGCGTTAGATACCACGTTACGTGCATACTACACCGCCCCTATCACTGCGGGTATTCCCACTGTCGATCGCTGTGCGTGCTTCTGATACGGGCGTGATCACGTATATAAAACAGTTTTTATACGTGAAGGCAACGTATCTCATATTACTTTAAAATCTAAATATGAACCATTCAAATAAAGTATGAGACCTCCTCTTACAGCATTTTCCTATATCCTGGCGCATAAACCACATTTTTTAGTTGTGTGGTTGCTTGACTAAAATTAAATAAATCGGGTGACCTGTTCCAACGGCTCTGCGATATCACAGCAAACCATGAAGCACGCAAGGACGACCCAAGCTAAATTTAGAAATGTCATCTCGACCAAAATACTCCCAGGAAGCGTATGTTCAAAAAGACTGAAAATTCAGCATAACAGTAACCTTTTCCCAGGAACAGATCAAGTCTGCTTGGTAACCCAATGCACACGTGTATCATGTTTGTGTGGTGGTGGTGGTGGGGGGTGTTAATTGTTTAGTTTTGGTTAGTAAAACTGCCTAGCAAGAATGTTTTGTTTCATAAAGACTTTGTAAACGACCATAAAGTAATGTTCCGTCCAATTCATTTGAATTGAAGGCTAGGTTTGGGTACACACATAAAGGCATGCGCGTACGCACGCACACACGCACACCCACAAACACACACACAGACAGACAGACAGACACACACACACACACACACAAACACACACACACAAACACACACACACACACACACACTCGCACACACATGGCGTCGCCCATTTACACAGACAGACAGACAGACAGACAAGCAGACAGACATACAAACACACACACTTATACACACATACACACACGCACACGACAGTCAGAAACACAACGACGCCCACTTACACACAAACACACACCCTCATAAGCGGGGGTGAAAGCGTGGTGGCCAGTGACCCAGAACGAACACAAACCAACGCTCGAAGTTCGATTGCCCTACTTTTCTTTTCTGTTTCCTTAAAAAAAAATCATTGACTTTACCTGCTGGTATGATCTGGGTCAGTGGAACATAACTTTCACGTGCAGCACACAGCGACACCGACACAATGACAGCAGCAGTTTCAACACTGGCTATTGTTGCAGACTTTAGCGCGCTGTCCACGATTTTTTAAAGCACGAGTTTTTGAGTTTTGCCCTACTTTGATAGGTGACGTGGTATCTAACGAGCAGTTTTTACAACTTTCCTATGCGTGACTTATCTCGATAGGGATAGGTGAGGTCGGGGTACGTAACGCAATATCTAAACCTCCCTATTGTGAACCGATCCGACACTGGTTGAAATCTGCACAACTATGCATTTGGTGGTTGAGAGCTTGCATCGTCAGTTGCACTATCACTGTGAATAAATCAGACTGAAAAGGGTCAGAACCCAATTTAGAACATGTCAAAGGAATACCAGCGTTACTGACTGGTCGGAAACCAATACATGTGGCATGCTATTCATGAATTCACCGCTTTGAAATGTGCACTGTTAGTTTTACTTCTTCTTTAGGTCGTGAAGGAAATTGCCTTATACCAGGAAAAGGAAAGTGGAGCAGTCTCAAGACGACGTTCGTTTCTGTAAATACTTCATAGCGAAGGACGAGCGTAAATGTGTTACTGCAAATAACTGGTCCCGCTTACAGTTGGGCGATTTCTGTGCTTGCCGGCTATGACATGACGAAGGGGGGGAATCATACGGACAAAAGCGTAAAATCTACATTTGGTGGATTTCACTTATTTCTTTGAGCGTCGTGCACAAAAAAAGAGAAGATCATGCCACCGCATAAAAGAGCAGGTTTGAATTTGATTCATTTTTCTTAGTGTCATTATTTATTTTTCATTAACCAGAAATGTCCGATATGAGTAAGTGTTTACAACACCAGAAAGAAACAAAAATCCAACTAAAAATTAATTGACAGTCGATGCGACAAAAACTCTTATGTGTGCTTCTTGTTTTGTCCAAGCCCAGACTACTGCAATGCTCTTCTGTCTGAACGCCATGTGTGTATAATGGGGAACAAATCAGAAATTACACAAAATGCGGCAGCAAAACCACTACTCCGCTCTCTCCACTGGTTACCTGTTGAAGCCGGTGTAACACGAGAAAATGACTCCCACGAGATTTGTACTCCGGAGTAAACATTTCGTACGAAAAAGTTACTCCCTTTACGAAAAAAGCACTCCCCCATTCCACGAGAAAATTACTCCCCAAGACAGGTGAGTTCCGAGTAAACATTTCGTACAAAAATGGTACTCCCCTGACGAATAAATAACGAATAAATTACCTCACCCCAACACGAGCAATTTAACTTCCCATGTCAGGTGTACGAAATTTTTACTCCCTTGTCCCCTGTTAGTCTTGGTGGTGGAAGGGGTGGAAGGAGGGTAGCGCGACAGTCGTGTGTGCGAGATCACTTATTGGCATTATCCCTTCGCCCGCATCCCATTTTTGCGTACGAGATTTTTACTGGAAGTAAAAAAAAATGGGGAGTAAAAATTTCGTGGAGGGAGTAATTTTTTCGTGCCTTGGGGAGTTCTTTTCTCGTACGAAAAGTGTACTCGGAGTAAGAATTTCGTACGAAATATTTACTCCGGAGTAAATTTTTCGTGGAGTAAAAATTTCGTGTTACACCGGCATTAACTACAAACTGTGTACTCTCTGTCATAGTTTTTTCTATCAGACATCTCATGTTTATTTCTCTGATCGTTTCACTGTGTATACTCCCTCCGGACAGCTTTGCTCCTCTGTTGATTTCCGACTTTTTCGCATTCCCCATGCTAGAAGTACGTATTACTTTTGGTCACAGGTCCTTTTCCTTTGCTGCCCCCAAACAATGGAA
>NC_090254.1:21958731-21961125 GCF_037325665.1 Littorina saxatilis
TGTGTGTTTCTGGGTGAATATATGTGCATGCGTGTGGGAGGGTGTGTGTGTGTGCAGGGCCGGACTACCGGGGGGGTTATGGGGGTTGCGCAACCCCCCCCCCTAGCCTGAACATGTACCTTACTTATTTAAAACATTTTTTATTATTGCTTATTTTATGCCGGTTCATGCAAGGAGCGACCATTTTCTTATCTCAGAATATGACCTACCCATCAGCTAAAGGGGGCTTCGCCCCTGACCCCCACAAGGGGCTCTGCCCTTTGACCCCGCCCAGGGGCGGACGATGGGGGAGGGGGGGTTCTAGGGTTTCCGGACCCACCTTATAAATATAAAAATATAAAAATATAAAAATATTGAATGAGGGATGCATTTCTTTATTTTACATTGAGTTTCAATTTTGGGGGTTATAATCAGTGACAAAATCTGCTGCCTGAAACTGGTAATGATCATCCTCAGAATGCACCAGATTGCACCATTTTGCATCCTTTTTTCCAAATTTTCCGGGGGGGGGGCATGCCCCCGGACCCCCATAGCAAGCTAGGCGCTTCGCGCCGTCGGCTCGGCGCTTCGCGCCTTCACACCCTTATCTTCACAATATACTTTTGAACCCCCCCCCCATAAAATGAACTGATCCGCCCCTGCCGCCAGGGGGGATATCCCCCTGGACCACCTCTAGCAACCCCCCACCCCCCTCCTCTTAGCCTAGTCCGGCCCTGGTGTGTGTGTGTGTGTTGCTTTTTTCACGAGATCGAACTTATGATTGAAAAGGCTGACGACCCTAAACATTCACCAGGGCCGGACCAAATGAGTTGTAAGGGGGGGGTTCCTCCTTTTTGGGGGGGGCAAATCAGCGAAGTGGCGAAGCCACAAGCGCGCGCCTGCTTGGGTCCGGGGGCATGCTCCCCCGGAAAATTTTTGAAAAACGGTTAAAATCTGTGCAATCTGGTGCATTCTGGGCCTTGTTTTGAGGGTTAAGAGCAGCATTGTTTTGGTGCTAAAACTAGTAAAAGTCAAAGCAAGGTACATGCTTTTTCCAGGGGTGGGGTTCCGGAACCCCTGGAACCCCCCCCTGGGTCCGGCCCTGTTCACAGAGAGAAGAATGCGTGCAGAAAGTGACCTTTGCGGCTGATTGTGATAAGGCATAAAAGAGAAAGAACTCTCTCTCTCTCTCTCTCTCTCTCTCTCTCTCTCTCTCTCTCTCTGCTCTGTCTCTCTCTGCTCTGTCTGTCTGTCTCTGTCTCTCTCTCTGCTCTGTCTCTCTCTGCTCTGTCTATCTCTGCTCTGTCTCTGTCTCCCTGTCTCTTGTCTCTCTCTGCTCTCTCTCTCTCTCTCTCTCTCTTTCTCTCTCTGTCTCTCTCTGCTCTGTCTCTCTCTCTGTCTCTCTCTGCTCTGTCTCTCTGTCTCTCTCTCTGTCTCTCTCTCTCTCTGTCTCTCTCTCTCTCTGTCTCTCTCTCTCTCTCTGCTCTGTCTCTGTCTCTCTCTCTGTCTCTCTCTGCTCTGTCTCTCTCTCTCTCTCTGCTCTGTCTCTCTCTCTCTCTCTCTGTCTCTCTCTCTCTCTGTCTCTCTCTCTCTCTCTCTCTCTGTCTCTCTCTGCTCTGTCTCTATCTGTCTATCTCTCTCTGCTCTGTCTCTCTCTCTGCTCTGTCTCTCTCTGCTCTCTCTCTCTCTGCTCTCTCTCTCTCTCTCTCTCTCTCTCTCTCTGCTCTCTCTCTCTCTCTCTCTCTCTCTCTCTCTCTGTCTCTCTCTGCTCTGTCTCTCTCTGCTCTGTCTCTCTCTGCTCTGTCTCTCTCTCACTGCTCTGTCTCTCTGTCTCTCTCTCTCTCTGCTCTGTCTCTCTGTCTCTCTCTCTCTGTCTTTCTCTGCTCTGTCTCTCTCTCTCTCTCTCTGTCTCTCTCTGCTCTGTCTGTCTCTCTCTCTGTCTCTCTCTGCTCTGTCTCTCTGTCTCTCTCTGCTCTGTCTCTGTCTCTCTCTCTCTACTCTGTCTCTCTCTGTGACCTGTCTCTGCTCTGTCTCTCTCTCACTGCTCTGTCTCTCTGTCTCTCTCTCTCTCTCTGTCTTTCTCTGCTCTGTCTCTCTCTCTCTCTCTCTCTGTCTCTCTCTGCTCTGTCTCTCTCTCTCTCTCTCTGTCTCTCTCTGCTCTGTCTCTCTGTCTCTCTCTGCTCTGTCTCTGTCTCTGTCTCTCTACTCTGTCTCTCTCTGTGACCTGTCTCTGCTCTGTCTGTCTCTCTCTCTCTCTGCTCTGTCTCTCTCTGCTCTGTCTCTCACTCTCTCTCTCTCTGTCTCTCTCTGCTCTGTCTCTCTCTCTCTCTCTGCTCTGTCTCTCTCTCTCTCTCACTCTCTCTCTCTGTCTCTCTGCTCTGTCTCTCTCTCTCTCTCTCTCTCTGTCTCCCTCTG
>NC_090254.1:21961325-22163442 GCF_037325665.1 Littorina saxatilis
GTGTACACTACATTGGGGTGTGCACGTTAAAGATCCCACGATTGACAAAAGGGTCTTTCCTGGCAAAATTGTATAGGCATAGATAAAACAAGAAGGGCAAAGCCCATACGACTCACATGCTTTACACATTTTTCCTACCAAAATACATGTGACCTTGACCCAAGGTCAAGGTCATCCAAGGTCATGCAACACAAAGCTGTTAATTCAAGACATAGGAAGTACAATGGTGCTTATTGGCTCTTTCTACCATGAGATATGGTCACTTTTAGGGGTTCACTACCATATTTTGGTCACATTTCATAAGGGTCAAAGTGACCTTGACCTTGATCATATGTGACCAAATGTGTCTCATGATGAAAGCATAACATGTGCCCCACATAATTTTTTAAGTTTGAAACAGTTATCTTCCATAGTTCAGGGTCAAGGTCACTTCAAAATATGTATACAATCCAACATTGAAGAGCTCCTGTGACCTTGACCTTGAAGCAAGGTAAACCAAACTGGTATCAAAAGATGGGGCTTACTTTGCCCTATATATCATATATAGGTGAGGTATTGAATCTCAAAAACTTTAGAGAAAATGGGGAAAATGGGAAAAATAGCTGTTTTTTAAGCAACATTTATGGCCCCTGCGACCTTGACCTTGAAGCAAGGTCAAGATGCTATGTATGTTTTTTTGGGCCTTGTCATCATACACCATCTTGCCAAATTTGGTACTGATAGACTGAATAGTGTCCAAGAAATATCCAACGTTAAAGTTTTCTGGACGGACGGACGGACGGACGGACGGACGACTCGGGTGAGTACATAGACTCACTTTTGCTTCGCATGTGAGTCAAAAATGTCCACCAAAATACCCGTGTGACTTGGAATAATAGGCCGTGAAAAGTAGGATATGCGCCGAAATGGCTGCGATCTGCTGGTCGATGTGAATGCGTGATGTATTGTGTAAAAAATTCCATCTCACACGGCATAAATAGATCCCTGCGCCTTGAGTCCGAGTCTGGAGATACGCGCGCGATATAAGACTTCATATATATATATGTGTATGTGTGTGTGTGTGTGTGTGTGTGTGTGTGTGTGTGTGTGTGTGTGTGTGTGTGTGTGTGTGTGTGTGTGTCTGTCTGTCTGTCTGTCTGTCTGTGTCTGTCTGTCTGTCTGTGTGAGCCGGAGAGAGAGAGAGAGAGAGAGAGAGAGAGAGAGAGAGAGAGAGAGAGAGAGAGAGAGAGAGAGAGAGAGAGAGAGAGAGAGAGAGAGAGCGGTGAGAGAGAGAACGAACGAACGAACGAACGAACCAACTTTATTTTTCGAGGGTAATGGAGTAGATACAGCAAAGATCTTTTTTCATCCAGCCCTCGCCCAAGAGGGAATTAACTAAGTAGTGCATAATATTAAAGCAGAAGAAGAAACAAAGCAAAGACATAAAAACATGGTTATTAAATCAGACAAAGAGAGAAAAAAAAATGTTCATAGCATAGGCCCTACATGCCAACATGGTCATTGGTAATGGTATACATTAAAACACACACTTTGACACACACGGTCACATGCACACAGACACACACAGACATACATGCACATACAGACACACACGCACACACAGACACACGCACACACACATACACAGGCACACACACACACACACACGCACGCACACACACACACACACACACACACACACACACACACACACACACACATGTACACATTGTACACATAATCATAATGTATGTGCAAAATCCATGAAGAGAACAACGTAAACAGAGAGAGAGAGAGAGAGAGAGAGAGAGAGAGAGAGAGAGAGAGAGAGAGAGAGAGAGAGAGAGAAAAAAAGAAAAGAAAAAAAAACCCTTAACTGAAATGATTATACTAGTAGATCTTCATGTACTTATCAAACAGCAGTACCTGATCGAGGCATTAAGTGCCACACGACGATGAAAGCATATACAAAAAAAAGTATGTCTTCTAAAACTGGCAACAGAAAGTGGCTGTCTGAGAGAGACTGGTAAACCATTCCACAGAAATGGACCTGAATATGCCAGACTAGTTTTATACAAGTCAATTCTAGGGAGGGGAACATTTAGTTTCTTCGTGCGGCTTGATGAAGTCTCAGTTAATAATATTCTTTTAGTTAAATAGTCTGGTACATGTCCAAGAACTATTTTATGCATAAACCTTGCCTTGTTAAACGCTAGTCTGGATGAAAGTGGAAGAATTTCAGCTTTTTTGTAGTCATGATTAGAGAGGGTGCTGTTTTTCAGCAGAACAACTTTTACTCCTCGTCTGTGCAAAGATTTTAGGGGTCTTAAAGCTGCATCACTTGCAGAATCCCAAAGGGTTGATGCATAGTCTATTCCAGACTGCACATGCGCTTGAAAAAATGTTCTGCGCGCATCAAAATTTAGAAAATGTTTAATCTTTGCAGACTGATGAACTTTTTTTGCTGTAGATTTACATAAGTTACTTACATGAGGGCCCCATGTTAGATTGTTGTCAATAGTTACACCCAAAATTTTGTGTTCACTAACCTCGTTTATCAGCTGACTATCAACAGAAATGCACTTCTTTGGTTCCGACATGACTTGTCGTTTTTGACGCGTAGTAATTAGCATATAGTACTTTGTTTTTTCTGGATTGAGAGACATGTGGTTTAAATGCGTCCATTCTACAGCATCATCGACACACTTCTGAAGCGTGTCGACTACCGAAGTAATATCATCACCTGAGGTATGAATAGTAGTATCATCAGCTAGCATATCACACTGTCCAGAGGATATGTGTAATGGTAAGTCATTGATGTAGACAGAAAATAATAAAGGTCCGAGCCTTGTGGGACCCCATATAAAATTGGCATTGCTTCAGAGCTCGAACTGTTAAAGGTAACTTTTTGTGTTCTTCCCGACAAAAAAGAGGCTATAAAAGTCTGTGTGGGCTGTGGTAGTCTATAAATGGAAAGTTTCCGCAAAAGGAGGGCGTGATCAATAACATCAAATGCCTTTGCAAAGTCCATAAACAGTGCTCCACATAACTTATTAGAGTTGATTTTTGATAACCAAGAGTCCACCAGTTATGTCAATGCCGTATGGCACGAGTGTTTAGGTCTAAAACCAGACTGAGTTTCATGAAACAAATTGTTTGATGTAAAGTATATCATAATATGGTCATTGACATGTTTTTCCAGTAGTTTTGACAATACTGGTAAAACGGATATCGGTCTAAAATTTGAGGGATCTGTTTTATCACCTGCCTTAAAGAGGGGGATCACTTTAGCTTCCTTGAAAGCTTTGGGATAAACACTTTTTTCAATACAGAGATTGTAAATATACGTTAGAGATTCCGCTATATGTGGGGCTGATAATCTAAGAATTTTGCTGTCTATTTCATCAGTTCCCTTTGTGCTACTTTCTTTCAAGTGAGTTAGAGAATTATATACTTTGGAGACTGACAAAAAAGGTATAACTTGTGCCTCGTGTTTAATTTTGGTGTCACAGTACTTGCGCAAAATGTGTAAATTGTTTTCATCGGATTTGTCAGTTTTTATATTTAGTCAAGTTTTGACTAAATATTTTAACATCGAGGGGGAATCGAAACGAGGGTCGTGGTGTATGTGCGTATGTGTGTGTGTGCGTGCGTGTGTGTGTGTGTGTGTGTAGAGCGATTCAGACTAAACTACTGGACCGATCTTTATGAAATTTGACATGAGAGTTCCTGGGTATGAAATCCCCGAACGTTTTTTTCATTTTTTTGATAAATGTCTTTGATGACGTCATATCCGGCTTTTCGTGAAAGTTGAGGCGGCACTGTCACGCCCTCATTTTTCAACCAAATTGGTTGAAATTTTGGTCAAGTACTCTTCAACGAAGCCCGGGGTTCGGTATTGCATTTCAGCTTGGTGGCTTAAAAATTAATTAATGACTTTGGTCATTAAAAATCTGAAAATTGTAAAAAAAAATAAAAATTTATAAAACGATCCAAATTTACGTTTATCTTATTCTCCATCATTTGCTGATTCCAAAAACATATAAATATGTTATATTCGGATTAAAAACAAGCTCTGAAAATTAAATATATAAAAATTATTATCAAAATTTTTTTTTCGAAATCAATTTAAAAACACTTTCATCTTATTCCTTGTCGGTTCCTGATTCCAAAAATATATAGATATGATATGTTTGGATTAAAAACACGCTCAGAAAGTTAAAACGAAGAGAGGTACAGAAAAGCGTGCTATGCAGCATAGCGTAACCACTACCCCGCTCTTCTTGTCAATTTCACTGCCTATGCCGTGAGCGGTGGACCACGAGTATACGGTCTTGCTGCGTTGCATTGCGTTCAGTTTCATTCTGTGAGTTCGACAGCTACTTGACTAAATATTGTATTTTCGCCTTACGCGACTTGTAAATACAAATTTGTTATCCCCACGATCTATTTTGGAATAGGGTTTGCATTTTATCAGCTGTGATGGGTACGTAAACACGGACATACGCAGCCACAGACAGACAGACAGACAGACAGACAGATATACAGACAGACAGACAGACAAACAAACAAACAGACAGACACACACACGCACGCACGCACGCACGCACGCACGCACGCACGCACGCACACACACATACACGCACGCATGCACCCACCCGCCCACACACACACACACATAGACAGACAGACAGACAGACACACACACACACACACACACACACACACACACACACACACACACACACACACACACACACACGCACAATATTCAGTCCTTCCTGGCATCGCTGGCGCGTTATTTTGTTCACAAGTTTTCAACATGTGTTTTATCTTACGCCTTGGTTTAACTTTTTTAAATGTTTTTACATTTAGTCAAGTTTTGACTAAATGCTTTAACATAGAGAGGGAATCGAGACGAGGGTCGTGGTATATGTGTGTGTGTGTGTGTGTGTGTGTGTGTGTGTGTGTGTGTGTGTGTGTGTGTGTGGGTGTAGAGCGATTCAGACTAAACTACTGGACCGATCTTTATGAAATTTTACATGAGAGTTCCTGGGTATGATATCCCCAGACGTTTTTTTTAGTTTTTCGATAAATGTCTTTTATGACGTCATATCCGGCTTTTTGTAAAAGTTGAGGCGGCACTGTCACACCTTCATTTTTCAATCAAATTGATTGAAATTTTGGCCAAGCAATCTTCGACGAAGGCCGGACTTCGGTATTGCATTTCAGCATGGAGGCTTAACAATTAATTAATGACGTTGGTCATTAAAAATCTGAAAATTGTAAAAAAAACATTTATTTTTTATAAAACGATGCACATTTACGTTCATCTTATTCTTCATCATTTTCTGATTCCAAAAACATATAAATTATTTTTTTATAAAACGATCCAAAATTACTTTTATTTTATTCTTCATCATGTTCTGATTCCAAAAACATTTAGTCAAGTTTTGACTAAATTTGTTAACATAAAGGGGGAATCGAGACGAGGGTCGTGGTGTATGTGTGTGTGTGTCTGTGTGTGTGTCTGTCTGTCTGTGCGTGTGTGTGTAGCGCGATTCAGATTATACTACTGGACCGATCTTTATGAAATTTTACATGAGAGTTCTTGGGAATGATATCCCCGGACTTTTTTTTTAAAAATCGATAAATGTCTTTATGTCGCGACACCACTCTCACATTTTTACACATATACACACAACTTCCATCCTCATACCGCACCATCTAAAACTTCACCCTGATAGTAACATTTCCAACATTTATTGAGCTGGTATATACACATGTGTATCCACACGTCCACAAACTCCCCTGACTGGGGTTCAAAATTCCACGAGCAACAAACTTGCTGCTGTACATTCCTCTTTAAGCAAAAAACCCCCCTGACCAGGGTAAAAAGTCTATCCAAGTACAATCAAACATTTAGCTGTTCTGAGTCACTACTCCTCAGCCACAATTACATAAGTTCAAAACAAACATATTGTTGTTCAATCAGGTTAATACTTTTTGGCATAATCGGGCGCAGAGTGGGGAGATAGACATAACCACAGGCAGCAATTATCCACTTTTTTAAACACAAAATTTAGAAATGCACCCCCTCCGCTTCTCTGTATCCAATTGCCCTCATCTGTACCAGCGAATCAGCAGGCCCCTGGCTGACGTCTCAGCTCTGTTTTGCCCATTACGTACTATACTTGCAGAAGTAATCTGGTGGAGTCCACCAACCAAATCACTCTGTTTAGCACGCCAACCCCTGGCTCTCACAGGGTGAGAAAGACTAGCAATGGATACAGGTCGGTAATGGTGCAGCCACAGGACCCTCCTCCACTGAACCAGGCCACAACAACATGGCCTTTTGTAAGGGCTCAATCCTGGGAGGATCCTGCAGATATCGTTAAAGTTACTGAATAGTGTGTGCTTCCAAGCAGAATTACTTTCGCCTGTGGCCATGTCTATCTTATGCCCCCACAAAGCACCGTAACACAACAGTAATGCAAAAACACAAGCTATAAAATGATTAAAATTCACAAAAACAACAAGCAAAAACAAAACCAAAACACGTTGTAATGAGATTCAACCCCTTTTACTTAATTGACTAAAATAAAATTAAAATTATCCTTAACTTATAGAAGGGTGGGTGGGTGGTTTTAAATTGAAACTGCTATGCTACTGTTGTAGGTCGAGCAAAACCAAGGTGACTAGTATAGCTAGACAAATTGAAGAAAACTGGAGCTATAAATTGCGCCACAATTTCGGTGCTGGTCTAACATCCAGGGTGTTTTGTCTCCCGACCAAGCTGTTTGAGAATAACCCAAAATGCTGACACAGTAGCCTGCTGAATAGGAATAAAACCAATTCAGCATACAGGGGTACGTCGTTCGCCCGACATAACAACATTTAAGATTGAGGCTTAAATGTCTTTATGTCGCGACACCACTCTCACATTTTTACACATATACACACAACTTCCATCCTCATACCGCACCATCTAAAACTTCACCCTGATAGTAACATTTCCAACATTTATTGAGCTGGTATATACACATGTGTATCCACACGTCCACAAACTCCCCTGACTGGGGTTCAAAATTCCACGAGCAACAAACTTGCTGCTGTACATTCCTCTTTAAGCAAAAAACCCCCCTGACCAGGGTAAAAAGTCTATCCATGTACAATCAAACATTTAGCTGTTCTGAGTCACTACTCCTCAGCCACAATTACATAAGTTCAAAACAAACATATTGTTTTTTCAATCAGGTTAATACTTTTTGGCATAATCGGGCGCAGAGTGGGGAGATAGACATAACCACAGGCAGCAATTATCCACTTTTTTAAACACAAAATTTAGAAATGCACCCCCTCCGCTTCTCTGTATCCAATTGCCCTCATCTGTACCAGCGAATCAGCAGGCCCCTGGCTGACGTCTCAGCTCTGTTTTGCCCATTACGTACTATACTTGCAGAAGTAATCTGGTGGAGTCCACCAACCAAATCACTCTGTTTAGCACGCCAACCCCTGGCTCTCACAGGGTGAGAAAGACTAGCAATGGATACAGGTCGGTAATGGTGCAGCCACAGGACCCTCCTCCACTGAACCAGGCCACAACAACATGGCCTTTTGTAAGGGCTCAATCCTGGGAGGATCCTGCAGATATCGTTAAAGTTACTGAATAGTGTGTGCTTCCAAGCAGAATTACTTTCGCCTGTGGCCATGTCTATCTTATGCCAACAAATTGCTAGCAATTTACCCCACATCTGCCCGCCCTAATTATACCTATGAGCTGTCTCTCTAAGTTCGCAACAAAGAGTGTGTTGCCCCACTCGCTGAGGTGTACACCATCTGCGGCGAGGCACCGGCTGTCGTTGCTTATGTTACAGCAACTGCTAGATTAACTTAAAATGAAAAGTTATTCTATTATACGCCTAACTTACCACCTTCCCCCCCCCCCCCCTTCAGATGAACACTTGTTATTGTTGCGAATTGGTTTTAACAACTTGTCCAATTTACGAAACCTGTGAAAATCCGCCATCTTGTGTCACTGGGTTCCCTAAGTTATTCCCTTATGTATACCCGTACGGCTTGTGATTTCCACCTTCCCAATATCTTTATCTCTTCCATTGTCCTACCGCTTATGACAGCTGTAGTTGCAGCTCCAATACGGAACGAAGGAGAAGAAAATCGGTTTACCTGCCAGCCCAGGGTGGCCGCACCCTTTTTCAAAACTGCCTGAAATTGGTACCTTGTTAAAGGAGCGCCACTGAAATGCTTAAACAGAAGACCTGGTCCGGCTGGTCTCGCACTTATGTAGGCTCTCATGCACCGAACTGGGCACACCTGGCGATGACTACCTACTGTCGTCAAATGTATCACTGAACCTATCTGATGATGTGTTGGTAGCCTCCCCTTTCTTGCGACAACTGACTTCTCCATGGGAGGAGCTACCACAGCTTGAACAGGCGTGTCTGTATGAGCAGTTGTCGCGAGTGCATCCCCTTTTTCTGTTGAAATAATGGCACGCGCCCCCACCTCTTTTGGCACTGTCCCCCCCTTGGGCCGACTGAGCTGGAGGTGACCTAACAAGGGATGAGGTCACACTTGGTGGCTTACAGAACAGCTGCAACCACAGCTGGTTGTCGATGTTTCCCCACGGTCGCGTTGGGTCTGCTTCCTTTACTGTGCGGAATTGCTGGTCATAGAGCAACCAGCCATTGCCCGGGAAATCCCGGGCCGCGCCTCTGATTAATTCCGCATAAGCCAGCATGTCCTGCAAACATTCAGGGTGGACCACCAGGTATACCGACATGTAAATGTGGAACGCACTGGTCCACTGCGCCAAGGACATTTCTCCTTTTCCCCTCTTTTCTTCCTTTGGGACCAGGCGCCCCTGGTCGTCCAAGACATAGGCCACTGTCTGCCTGTCCTCTTGCCTGTCCATAAAGGATTTGGCAAGGAGAATTGCCAGGTCGATGGATTTCCCCTCCACAATCTTTCTTCTGACATCATGTGCCACTGTTATAGAGAGGTGGTCCATTCTATGACCCCTGTGTCCTCCCGCCCCTTTCTCGAAAGCGTCTTCCAAAAATCTCAGCCTCTCACGTAATTCCCGTATACTTGGATCGGTTCCGCTCGTGGGCGCTGAAGTGCGGGCATCCGACGATGTTGTCGCATCCTGTCTGGTCTCTCGCCCATCATCCCACCAGTCTCGCTGGCTCGGGCCAGGCTGCCCATGGCCACCGTCTCGCTGGCTCGGTCCCGGCTGCCCATGGTCCCCGTCTCGCTGGCTCGGTCCCGGCTGCCCATGGTCCCCGTCTCGCTGGCTCGGTCCTGGCTGCCCATGCCCACTCGGCCCTGGTTGCTGCTGCACTGGGCTGCGTGACCTCAGTCTGGCTGGTCGCCTGCCAGCCCCCCGGCGTTGAGGTCGTCCTCTCCCAGACATCTGTAACACTCAGACTATAACTAGTTGAATTACCGTGTTAGAACCCAGTGTTGTTCTTCCTTCTGCCGTTTCTGTAGCGGCAAGGTACAGCCTGATGTGACCACAGCTTTAGGCCCCCCTAATTATTTAAGGTTCTTGCCCAAGTATTTTTTAGTAGAACTTGTCCCCCCTAAATTCGACAATTAAAACATTTCTGCGTTTGATATTAACCTTTTCAAACTTATTGTGATTGCTTTTCCTTCATTATTAGTAATCACTGTCAAGTTCTGTCCTCGAATTCCTTAGTTCCCATTGAAAACAGTACAGCACTACATGGGAGGTAACTTGTGACCCCCTATGAAGAGTACTCTGTTATCCGGTAGTTACCTCCCTTCCTTTAATTTACCCTTACATCCATGGCAAAACGAAACCGTCATGTTTTCCAAATTGTCGTGCTGTACCAAAATTGACTGCGTTGTCAATCTCCTATCCCTGTAAACGTGACCAGGCAAATTACAACATGCCCCCGGCCTTTACTAGCACCAACTTCCCCCCTTTTCTGCGACTATTATGAGTGGCTGCTGACTCGGTCACTTCGACAGTGTGCGTAAGACGATCAGCTCCCGGCATGTATCACCCCTTTCCAATATGCTGACCGAATTTTGCTACAAAATACACGAGCTACAAGGCGACTGCTGAGAAAGTTGTGGTATCCTAGAGATAGGATTCCCCATGAAGAAGTGTCAGTCAAAAGTATTGCCTACCGTGAACACTCACCACACCCCAGCAAAAAGTAGGTCACGGTGTCGTGGCCGCCGGTTCCGCGGTTTTCCTTTGTCTTTCCCTCGACTCCGATGTGACTCGTCAGACACTACCAAAACTTCGTTCTCCTCGTCGAATCGATGTAAAAAGTGAATTGCTTTTAAATTGAAACTGCTATGCTACTGTTGTAGGTCGAGCAAAACCAAGGTGACTAGTATAGCTAGACAAATTGAAGAAAACTGGAGCTATAAATTGCGCCACAATTTCGGTGCTGGTCTAACATCCAGGGTGTTTTGTCTCCCGACCAAGCTGTTTGAGAATAACCCAAAATGCTGACACAGTAGCCTGCTGAATAGGAATAAAACCAATTCAGCATACAGGGGTACGTCGTTCGCCCGACATAACAACATTTAAGATTGAGGCTTAAATGTCTTTAATGACGTCATATCCGGCTTTTTGTAAAAGTTGAGGCGGCACTAGTACTGTCACACCCTCATTTTTCAATCAAATTGATTGAAATTTTGGCCAAGAACTCTTCGACGAAGGCCGGACTTCAGTATTGTATTTCAGCTTGGTGGCTTAAAAATTATTTAATGACTTTGGTCCTTAAAAATCTGAAAATTGTAAAAAAAACATTTCTTTTTTATAAAACGATCCGAAATTATGTTCATCTTATTCTTCATAAATTTTTGATTCCAAAAACATATAAATATGTTATATTTGAATTAAAAACAAGCTCTGAAAATTAAAAATATAAAAATCATGATCAAAATTAAATTTTCTAAATCAATTTAAAAACACCTTCATCATATTTCTTGTCGGTTACTGATTCCAAAAACATATAGATGTGATATGTTTGGATTAAAAACACGCTCAGAAAGTTAAAACGAAGAGAGGTACAGAAAAGCGTGCTATCCTTCTCAGCGCAACTACTACCCCGCTCTTCTTGTCAATTTCACTGCCTTTGCCACGAGCGGTGGACTGACGATGCTACACTCTACGGTCTTGCTGAAAAATTACAGTGCGTTCAGTTTCATTCTGTGAGTTCGACAGCTTGACTAAATGTTGTATTTTCGCCTTACGCGACTTGTTATTACTTTACTTGCAACTGAACAGAAGTGATTATTAATTTCATCTGGCGAAATATCGTTTTCGTTCCATGATGTGGTCTTTACACATTTATTAGTTAAAAGATTAATGGCTTTCCATGTTTCCTTGGAACTCTTGCCTTTCTTAAGAATGTTTTCGAAGAACTGCTTTTTTGACTGTCGAGTCATATACTGACATTTTGCTTTCTGTGTTTTGTACTCTTCAGATTGGCGGTCGATCCGGCATAGATAATCTCGGTAATGTTGGGCTTCTATAATTTCAGGAGTGATCCACCCTGGCCGATATGAATACTTAATTCTTCTTGACCTTTTAGGTGCATGTTTATCTAAAACTTCGCGAAATATAGAATACCATGTTTTTAAAGCGTCATCAGGATTGGTCTTGTTATATATCTCACTAAACGGTGCAGAACGCAGGTCTTCAAGAAAAAGTACTTCATTAAACTTAGCAAATGACCTGTACGTGAGGACAGTATGACCAAGCTTAGGAATTTTCACACCTTTTTTTGACCATGTACAGCAAATAGGGAAATGGTCGCTCAGTTATGCCTATGACAGGTACACAGGTTTCTATTACATGTTTTGAGTCGGTAGAGTATAAGTGATCAATGATGGTACTGGATGAGGGCGTGACTCGCGTTGGCGTATTGATCAGTTGGGACATATTAAATACAGTAGTAATATCTTTCCAAGATTTATTAGATTTCGTCATGTCAATGTTAAAGTCCCCCATGAGAAGAATCTCTTTTGATTCTAACCAAACTAAATCCATCATGGTTACAAACTTGTCAACCCAGTTCGCTGGTTCAGCTGGATTCCGATAGAGAAATCCAATCAAAATAGGAGATGCATGCTTTAACTTCACCTCTGTCCATATGCACTCCACACCAAAATTTTCAAACTGAGGTAAGCGCTTGAATGTTATATGTTCATTTATATAAACTAAAAGGCCCGTTTCTTTAGGATTTTTTGGGTCCCTTCGTATAGTTTGTAAACCGTTGATAAAAATTTCTTTATCGTCTATGCAGGAGTTAAGTCTAGATTCTGAGAACCCAAAAATATGAAACCCCCTGCCATAAGACTCACTGTTCTGAACAACCTGGGAAACATCAGACATTTTGTTTACAATATGATTGATATTAAGGTGTCCTATACGAAGGCCTTCAGTCACAGGCCAACGATTGTGGTCATATAACTTAGTCATCACGTTAAAAGTATACAAAGCAACAACACAAATGAAACAAAATAATTAAGCAAACAACAAAAATTGTATGAAAGGAAACAAAAATGTTAAAAAGATGAATACTATTTAGTAGCAAACAGTGCTCAATTCAACTTCCAGGGAACAATGTAAGAACACACAAAACGCTGGAAATAAAATTGTTGAACAAAGCGATTGGAAATGAAACATTAATTAACCAAGAAACAATGCGGTTGACACACAACGATGCTATGATGAATATCAACTCGAATTCCGTAGATACAAAAGTTACTGACAATCCGAATACACAGTGGGAAAATTACAAAAATTGAGAGAGAGAGAGAGAGAGAGAGAGAGAGAGAGAGAGAGAGAGAGAGAGAGAGAGAGAGAGAGAGCGGTGAGAGAGAGAGCGGTGAGAGAGAGAGAGAGAGAGCGGTGAGAGAGAGAGAGCGGTGAGAGAGAGAGCGGTGAGAGAGAGAGCGGTGAGAGAGAGAGCGGTGAGAGAGAGAGCGGTGAGACAGGCAATCCAGCAGACAGACGGATCGAGACAAACAGAGAGTAACACTCAAACAAACAAAACAAGATGACAAATACGAACAGAACAAAGAACTGATCATTAATATTGTTATGTCTGCTCGGGATCCCTCCTTGCCATTAAAGACACAAACCCCTCTATTCTTCTTTTCGCTTTCAGAGGAGGTACGCCAGAGAGTTAGCAGAAGGCGTTCTTCTTGTCATAGGAGGGGCCAGCACAGAGTTCTTGTTCAAGGAATCTAAAATCAAACGAACCTACAACGACAGCGTGGACAGGGTGTTGTGGCGATCGAAGCAGAACCTCGACTACGCAGCGATCATCGAGTTCTGCACCAACCTGTCCACGTATTACCTTCACGTCGAAGATGACGTCGTCGCGGCGCAGATGTATCTACGTCACCTTCGCGATTTCATCAAGGCCAACGCTAGGACTCCCTGGGCCATGTTAGAGCTCTCCCCGCACGGTTTCATCGGGAAGCTGTTCAAAAACAAAGACCTTCCCAAGCTGGTGATGATCTTGAGGGCGTTCTACCTCGAGCAGCCCTGCGACTTCCTCATCAAGCCCTACTTCATCAACATCATGACGCAGAAGAAACCCATCGTGCGGAAATCAGCGCTCTTCTTTCATAAAGGACAATTTTCTTCCCTGAAAAACGTCACGCGGAAAATTGACAAATATTCTGGTGGTGCGGTGGTTAGAAAAAACGCGGAATCAGCCGTGAGAAAAATTGCCATGGTGACACGGGCTCACAAAAACCCTCCCGCCAAAGTGTACGTTAACATGACGGAGTTCAACGGTAACCATATAAGCGGCGCCTACGATCCTATGACGCTAGGCTTCTTCTGGGCCAGAGACGTCAAAGCGGGCCAATACGTCCGCATCTTGTTTAACACGCCGCAGAAGGTGGAGCGGCTTGTCGTGGAAACTGGGTTTTCTGACAAGGTAAAGTTGACACTTTTTGTTAAAGAGCTCGCCTCGTTTCAGTCAGTGTTTCTGTTGCTACAGATTTTAGTTTCGTGCGATCCCTCATAAAGACCTTAGTCTATTCGAGCTAGGTGTATTATTCATTTAAAAAAATGAGTTCCGCTATTTCTCTCTCTCTCTCTCTCTCTCTCTCTCTCTCTCTCTCTCTCTCTCTCTCTCTCTCTCTCTCTCTCTCTCTCTCTCTTTTAAGTAAGCCCTCTTTAGGGCGAGAGCTAGATGTCAAAAAGCCACTTAATACCCTCGAGCGTTAAATAAAGAATTGTCATTGTCCTTGTTTCTCTCTGTGTCACGTTTGCAGTTGAAGGCGACATTTGGAGATTTGAGAGTGCTCACTTTTCCGTCACATACGTGACGCGCGCGCGCGCACAGTGACACACACACTCGTACTCAGTCATACGCACGCGCGCGGGCGGCTTGATAGATTCACGATTAAATATTTGGTCCTTTTTATTCATGATGACTTTTCTCACGAGAGATGAGTCTAAGCTACTGTTTGTCTGAATCATATGTTGCAGGAACGAAAAGACATTCTGCGCAAGGGTAGCGTAGAGATGGGACTGGATGTACCAAACATGGCCGCCGGGACAAACCGCTGCCCGAACACACACAAAATGGGTGAATTCCAAGATGGCAGCTTTGACGCTACATTAACGCTAAAAGATGACGTCAGATGCATCAACATCGTTGTCGACCAGACGCAAACAGAGTGGTTGATAATTCGTCAAATTTTAGTTTTTGTGACAAAAGTGCCAGTGCCTCCAAAAATGTAGCCAAACGGGTGATATACTTTTTTTCGCGCTGTGAGATACGAAACTGAACATACTCAGACTGTGATGTGTGTGTGTGTGTGTGTGTGTGTGTGTGTGCTCGCATGGTGTGCGCGCGCGCGCGCGTGGGTGTGTGTATGTGTCTGTGTCAGTACATGCGCGCGCGCGCGTGTGTGTGTGTGTGTGTGCCGGTGTGTGTGTGTGTGTGTGTGTGTCCCCACGCGCGTCCGTGCGTGCGAACGCATTTCCGCATTTATGAGTAGTGTTTACTTCAGTCGAATATTTTGTAGCAAAATGATTTTCCTCTGCAGTACGTTTTCTGTTTCTTTACGTTTAGGACTTGTTTTTCGCGTTTAACATAAATATATGTCACACGCTTTCCTTCTTTGACACTACTAAAGCAAACGTGTGCAAGATTGTATGTTACACGCTTTACTAGGAGCATGGCACAGGGCCGGACTACCGGGGGGGTTATGGGGGTTGCGCAACCCCCCCCCCCCCTAGCCTAAACATGTACCTTACTTATTTAATTTTTTTTTATTATTGCTTATTTTATGCCGTTTCATGCAAGGAGCGACCATTTTCCTATCTCAGAATATGACCTACCCGTCAGCTTCAGGGGGCGAAGCCCCCTGACCCCCACAACGAGGGGTGGGGGGTGGGTTCTAGGGTTTCCGGACCCCCCCCCCCCCCCCAAGGCAAAAAATAAAAATATTGAATGAGGTATGCATTTCTTTATTTTACATTGAGTTTCCATTTTTGGGGTATTAATCAGTGACAAAATCTGCTGCCTGAAACTGGTAATGATCATCCTCAGAATGCACCAGATTGCACCATTTTGCATCCTTTTTTTCAAAATTTTCCGGGGGGGCATGCCCCCGGACCCCCCTAGCAAGCTAGGCGCTTCGCGCCGTCGGCTCGGCGCTTCGCGCCTTCACACCCATATCTTCACAATATACTTTTCAAAAAAACCAGTCATAACATGAACTGATCCGCCCCTGCCGCCAAGGGGGACATCCCCCTGGGCCACCACTGGCAACCCCCCTCCCCCCCTCCTCTTCGCCTAGTCCGGCCCTGTGGCAAGAACGGATTCAAACTCAAAATCGTCCCTCCAAAAGTTAACAAATGCACACACGACTTTTATTTCTCTTTCTGTTATCGTTTCTTCTCTTTACAAATTCTTCAACGCTCAGAATACTGAAAACGGCATCAGTCCCAGACGAGATCAGGCGAATTTAGCTTCCCTTGGAAAGTGGCTCGCTCAGGAGGCCTGTTACACTATAAGGACAGAGTTCTGAACATAGATGACAAAGATTCTGGAATGAACAAACATTTCGCGGATGCAGACACAGAACTTGAAGACGTCATGAAGAATGCATGCTTCAAAAGATACAGACTGTGACGATGACTGTGATGTCATTCACATATACCGAGACATCATTCACAGTTGTTCGGTCACTTCCATCAAAAAGTAGATCTCTCCACAATGGCTGCTCCTGTGTTTAGGTTTGTCAAGCTTGAGTACACAAAACATGTTTGTTCTCTCCTCTGTTGAAGCTGTGAGACATAAATGCTATTCCGACTTGGTCGTGTGACAGAGTTTTCTTCCACACTCGATTAGCTGATGTCTAACTCAGCCTGACAGCTTCGTTAGACAATCAACGTAATCTCGTGTGAAAGCCGGAAAACGTGTCACACGACCAAGTCGGAAGTAGCAGGTAATGTCACACGCTTTCCTTCTTTACCACTACTAAAGCAAACGTGTGCAAGATTGTATGTTACACGCTTTAGCAGCATGGCAAGAACGGATTCAAACGGCTCAGAATCGTCCCTCCCGAAAGCCAAAAAAATGCACACACGACTTTTATTTCTCCTGCTGTTATCGTTTCTTCTCTTTACAAATTCTTCAACGCTCAGATTACTGAAAACGGCATCCCAGACGACAGTACTGTTTCCGACCTTCGCCAATTTAGCTGCCCTTGGAAAGTGGCTCGCTCAGGAGGCCTGTTAGTCTGACACTATAACTGAGGACAGAGTTCTGAACATAGATGACAAAGATTCCGGAATAAACAAACATTTCGCGGATACAGACACAGAAAGACGTCATGAAGAATGCGATGCTTCAAAAGATACAGACTGTGACGATGACTGTGACGTCATTCACATATACCGAGACGTCAGTCATTCACAGTTGTTCGGTCACTTCCGTCAAAGAGTAGATCTCTCGTGTTTGTTCTCTCCTCTGTTGAAGCTGTGAGACATAAATAGTATTCCGACTTGGTCGTGTGACAGAGTTTTCTTCCACACTCGATTAGCATCATGAACTGACTCAGGTCATAATGTCCTACGCGAATCTATCAAAACAAGGAATACAGAGTTAGTCCCATAATGGTTTTTGCGAGCACTGATCTAAATTTGAGATGAGTGTTCGCGAGACGAAAATGATTGCAGATTGGCCGACTTCGACAGTGATCTCCGTTCTGTTCTTCACAGTTATGATAAAGACATCGTTCTAAGGTCAAAACAAGTCGAAATTTTGAGACTGCTGCCGGAAGGAGACCATAATATATGGTTACATCACCGTACAGAAAAAATCGTCTGCTTCAGCGAACGCCGAAACCAAACGGTTGATTATCACGTGACACTTTTGCCATATTTAGAGTTGTTTGCACAGTAAATACAGCCGCGAAAAAATAGCTCCCTTGAAACTGTCTTACAAATCAATTCCTTTGTAATTTAAAAATTACACAACACCATGAAAAATCATTATCGACGATCGCGAATCTGCTTATAATACATTACAAAAAGCTCTAAATATGTAAAAAAAAAATAAAAGTTTAAAAAAAAATCGGTTTCCTTGCCAGACAAGGAAACTCAAGGCATCCTGTCAGCATAGACCTATATTATAGGTATAAATATAGGTCCCTGCTGTCAGAGAGAGAATGAGCCGAACTCATTTTGACCTGAGTTCAGGATGACTCGATTAGCTTCGTTAGACAATCAACGTAATCTCGTGTGGAAGAAAACGTCTGTCACACGACCAAGTCGGAATAGCAGGTAATATTTATGGCGTGAGCACAACAAATATATACGTTATAATCGATCTACGTTTTAACCGATTTATTTTTAGTGATAAATAACATCAGCGCTGGCCGGGAAAAAATAAAATGTACTTTATAACCGATCTACGTTATAACCGGTTACGTTATAACGAATTCCGACTGTAGACAAACCCTTTCTTGCTATATATGCATCCTGATTATAAGACACTGGTATCACATGAACCTTATGTAAACTCTTCTGCAGAATGTATGTGCATGTGTTTGTGTCCGCCCTGATATGGCCCTTCGTGGTCGGCTGGGCATTAAGCAAACAAACAAACAAATGTGTTTGTGTTGTGCATGAATAATTATGTGGTTGTGTTCTGCTTGAATCAACATATCATCTTTTATTTCAATAAAGACTTTAAAACATCATTCAATACTTTGTTCTGAAGATTTAAGTGATAGAAAAGTGTATATTTTTTACTGTAAGTGTGTGTGTGTGTGTGTGTGTGTGTCTTTGTGTGTGAAACTCCTGTCAAAAGCAAATAACTAAACGATCAAACAGAGCACTTCAAAAACAGGCAATTCCTCTTCAATAAACATCTAAAACAACAATGTTCATACTCAATAAAATCGGATTACTTTATTCAACATAGTTCCCACAAACACAAATCATATGACAACAAAATCATTTCATTGCAACCAAGACGCCAAAACAATTTTTGTTTTCCTCAAAAAACAAATAACTGAGATTGCTTTATTACACACATTTTTGACCAAAAAAAAAGTTATCCGGCACTTCTTCATACAGTGTTCGATCATGCTGGCTGTACAAAATCTTCAGTCTGCATGCATTCACAAAGTCAACAGTCTTCTGACGGGACCCATGTTTGATATTCAGGGCAATGGTGTATACTCTGGCCAAACCTGCTGACGCACACACACACACACATCTGTTGCCAATCTTCCGTCTCTCTCTTGTCAGGCATGAAAACTGAAAAAAAAAAAATATTGAAAAAAAAATTCGAAGGCGCGTAGCGCCAAGTTTTGCAGGCGCGTAGCGCCATGTTTCGCAGGCGCGAAGCGCCAAGACTTCTAGGGGGGTCCGGGGGCATGCTCCCCCGGAAATTTTTTTTTTCAAGGGTGCAATTTGGTGCAATCTGGGGCTATCTGAGCCTTAAAATTGGATTCAAACATGGCCCCAAAACTATTTTACTATAACTATGACTAGGAAAAAGAAAAAAAAAAAAATAAAAAAAAAATTAAAAAAAAAAAAAAAAAAGGAAAAATACGGTTTATTTTTTTCAAAAATACGGAAAATACGGAAAATACGGAGAATTTTCATGCCTGCTTGTTCTCTCTCTCCCCATAATAAATTAGTTGGGCGAGTGCTGGACGTTAAGATCAGAATTATCTTGTCTTGATATTGTCGCTTAATGTTAACAGCACTGGAGAATGTGCCACGGGTTGTGTTTTTCTCCGCCACATTCACACTTGGCTGTATCCTTGAGACCCATTCTGAGATAAAAACAAAATCAATCAGTTCACATTTTTCGGAACTTCCCCTCAGCTCTACTGTACAATACTAGGTTTATTTACAAGACTTTTCTCTGCAACAAACCCGTACATAAATCACAATTACTGAGCTTAATTTGAAAAACAACAGATATCTTTATATTTTTCAGCACATAATGACAAAGCAACATCACAGTAGCATGCAATGTGGGATATACATAACTTCCTGATTGTACTTCATACTTATTTTCATCTATCCAAACAAGAAGGGCAAAGCCCATACGACTCACATGCTTTACACATTTTTCCTACCAAAATACATGTGACCTTAACCCAAGGTCAAGGTCATCCAAGGTCATGCAACACAAAGCTGTTAATTCAAGACATAGGAAGTACAATGGTGCTTATTGGCTCTTTCTACCATGAGATATGGTCACTTTTAGTGGTTCACTACCTTATTTTGGTCACATTTCATAAGGGTCAAAATGACCTTGACCTTGATCACATGTGACCGAATGTGTCTCATGATGAAAGCATAACATGTGCACCACATAATTTTTAAGTTTGAAACAGTTATCTTCCATAGTTCAGGGTCAAGGTCACTTCAAAATATGTATACAATCCAACTTTGAAGAGCTCCTGTGACCTTGACCTTGAAGCAAGGTAAACCAAACTGGTATCAAAAGATGGGGCTTACTTTGCCCTATATATCATATATAGGTGAGGTATTGAATCTCAAAAACTTCAGAGAAAATGGGAAAAATATGAAAAATAGCTGTTTTTTAGGCAACATTTATGGCCCCTGCGACCTTGACCTTGAAGCAAGGTCAAGATGCTATGTATGTTTTTTGGGGCCTTGTCATCATACACCATCTTGCCAAATTTGGTACTGATAGACTGAATAGTGTCAAAGAAATATCCAACGTTAAAGTTTTCCGGACGGACGGACGGACGGACGGACGGACGACTCGGGTGAGTACATAGACTCACTTTTGCTTCGCATGTGAGTCAAAAATGAACTCAGACCCAGTTTTCTCTCCCTCCATTTCATTTGTTTATTTCACAAAAAATATGTACATTAGCCAGAACCATAACCCGACAATAAAACACATTTTCTCTCTTTGTACATTTTGGCATAAAACTGGTGGAAGAAGCACCACAATAGTGTACACACACAAGCAGGCACCCCCACACACATTTACACATACACACACACACATATATGCAGGCATCCTCACACACACACAGGCATCCACACCCACGCACACACACACACACTCACTCACCAACATGTACTCGCACAGACAAACACACTGAAATCACCAGTTCTACACAGGTAATGTTTTTGACACTGTTTTTGAGGCGACAGCATAAAAGATGTTAGAAAAAAACTTGAGCCCTGTTTGTCCCCCTGGAATGTAACTCACAATGTACCTGAAACAGAAAACAAAACATCACATATTTACCAATTCACCCCTGTATCTCTATGCAATGTTCGCCTTGCAGAAGATGTAATGGATTTGTTTGCAGAAACACATGGCATGAGCACACAAAAAGGCACTAACATATATTTTGGAATAGAGTAACATTATTACAACAACAAACAAGTCGCGTAAGGCGAAATTACTACATTTAGTCAAGCTGTGGAACTCACAGAATGAAACTGAACGTAGTCCGCCGCTAGTGCAAAAGGCAGTGAAAGTGACGAGCCTGTTTGGCGCGGTAGCGATTGCGCTGTGCTTCATAGCACGCTTTACTGTACCTCTCTTCGTTTTAACTTTCTGAGCGTGTTTTTAATCCAAACATATCATATCTATATGTTTTTGGAATCAGGAACCGACAAGGAATAAGATGAAATAGTTTTTGAATCGATTTCGGAAATTTAATTTTGATCATAATTTTTATATTTTTAATTTTCAGAGCTTGTTTTTAATCCAAATATAACATATCTATATGTTTTTGGAATCAGAAAATGACGAAGAATAAGATGAAATTGTTTTTGGATCGTTTAATAAAAAAATAATTTTAATTACAAGTTTCCGATTTTTAATGACCAAACTCACTCATTAGTTTTTAAGCCACCCAGCTGAAATGCAATACCAAACCCCGGCCTTCGTCGAAGATTGCTTTGCCAAAATTTCAATCAATTTAATTGAAATATGAGGGTATGACAGTGCCACCTCAACTTTTACAAAAAGCCGGATATGACGTCATCAAAGGTATTTATCGAAAAAATGAAAAAAACGTCCGGGGATATCATACCCAGGAACTCTCATGTCAAATTTCATAAAGATCGGCCCAGTAGTTTAGTCTGAATCGCTCTACACACACACACAGACAGACAGACACACATACACCACGACCCTTGTCTCTATGTTAAAACATTTAGTCAAAACTTGACTAAATGTAAAAAGTAGGGTCGGTAGGGTGAAGCATTTGTTGTCTGCCTGAGCAGCCATTGTCATTTTATTTCAAGGGAGGATAGTACCACTGCTTTATTTCTTCCTTTGATTACTTCCCTTGCTATGGAGCACCAAATCTGTCATTGTCTGTGAAGCTTGGTTATGTTTTTTCAGAGTGTTAGAGTGTTTACATGGTTTACATGGTTGTTGGTTCTGTGATTGTCTTTGTTTTCATAGTCGTTTGTTCAGTTACGTGTTTGTCTGTAGCCATCCTGACGAAATCTCCAGACATTCACTTATAACAGACTTATGTACTACAAAGATTACACACAAACTATTCAAAAATTCAGTGACTCACACCATTCGGCTTTACACTTATTTGATAACCCAAACAGGAATATACTTTTATGTGTCGATATGTTTTGAGAGTGTGTTTTTATGTGATGTTATTTTGTGAACGAGCCAAAAGAAAAAATTCTGTTTGCTGCATTCAGATAATAAAGTGTTATTGAATTGAATTAAATTGATAATACCAGAATGTTTTTCCAATAAACATTGCTCCTTAAAACAGCCACATGAGTCCCAAACAACAGAATTACTCACCAGACAAGAGCAACAATTTGTCCGATGGCACAAATCACTGTAAACAATGTACTGTGAACCTGAAAACAAACAAAAATTAATGTGCATGTCAACATCCTTCCCTTGAAATCGGAGTATGACTGCTTAAATGGCGGGGTAAAAACAGTCATGCGCATAAAAACCCACACATGCAAAAAAACACAAGTGTATATGGGAGTTTCAGCCCAAATACGCACAAAAAGAGGAAGAAGAAGTCAAGATCCTTTCAGTTTGGATCTTTTAAAATCAAAATCCGCACGCTGCCTTATCAAATCCTTCAATTCACAAGTAAAATTTCACCTTGATATTTTACAAGATCTGACGCTGCACAGGAGATTCTTATAAGTAGATAATATATATTGGTGGAAATTAATCTAATACTTTACCTTTGAAAGTAAGAGTGTATTTTGCTTAGCCAGTTAAAGGGCATAGCACACACAGACTTTGCCTCATTATCATTTTCACCCAGAGTATAAGTCTCAAACAGATTTGATCTATTCTAGACCAAACAAACAAACAAACAAACAAACAAACAAACACAATTACTGGTCTGGGTGGCCGAGTGGTAACGCACTTGCGCTCGGAAGCGAGAGGTTGCAAGTTCGACCCTGGGTCAGGGCGTTAGCAATTTTCTCCCCCCTTTCCTAACCTAGGTGGTGGGTTCAAGTGCTAGTCTTTCAGATGAGACGATAAACCGAGGTCCCTTCGTGTACACTGTTATGGAGTGGTATAGCCCGGTTTTTAGACAATCATAAATGTCTCTACACCACTCTATAAGTTTAGTATTTGTTTACAGACTTGAATGTAATCTGAATAGTTGTCCGCTACCGTAGCTTACAAGGCACAAGCGCACACGCACTCACACACGCAAAAACCTGGTGTTAAATGGATCTTGACACTGCCAAGACTAATTATTATTAGTTTACAAAGCTTTTTACATCACAAAATCATTTCCGGGCTTCGACCAGTACTCTAGGTCGACAACACCGCAAGAAACTCTACAGTCCAAGACGCAGACACCTTTTGGCTCAAACAAAGCAGCTTAACAGGTAAGACGAATAGGTATTCTACTGTACGTTACCCTACTGCCATCTTTCGGCTTTCAAGATGTTGGTATGGCTGTAAGTCCTTCAGACGACTGACAAGGGTGCACCAGTCCTCACGACACCGCAACCATTGCTTGACGTAGTCCTTGATCCTTCCAGTCCGTCTCGGCGGCTAACTGTAGAACTCTGCCAGCTCTCCATGCCATGGTCATGTACACCAAGCCGCAGTTGACTGGTTCAGTTCAGCCTCCGTCGATGAAACCCTCCAGTTGGAACACTGTAAAGTTTATAGTCCATAAATCAACTTGTCTTTAGTTTCTTTCACTCGCACAATAAAAATACTCACTCGTCCAACATATTAAGCTGCATGAGCCAATATAATTATTTACACGTTAATTCCTGTTTTCTAAAGCCAAGAAAACGTTACGTAAAACCCTCACATGTTTAAGCAGTGTAGCACAATAGCTTAGGCCTACACAATAACGTTAAACACAGAAACAGTCACTCTTCTCACATACGACAACATGACATGAAAATATAACCGGTTTCAAACATACCTCAAAAGAGTGTAAAGCCAACATTTAGTACAGTCGCCGGCCTGGCATGAATATGAAAATGGAAGATATCACGTAGACTGATAGGGAAAGTTCGTCAGTCTTCATCCTTCTTCAGTCAGATACCTAAAACAGGAGCCCGTCTGCTAACGTGTTACGAAAAACATGAGTCGAGCTTGGCTCCTTGACGGCGACTGATTTTACAAAGTCGTTCTTGCTATGACATTGCCAGTGAGCTGTCGTCTGCATTACTTGCACGTGAAAAACCTTGTCAGTTACACAAAGGTTCAACTGCGGTCAACGTGACGGTATGCAGCCTATAGCCCTTTCCAATGTCTGACCATCGCTATAGTCTATTCTATTTACAACAATACACATTACCACAAATACGAGTAAACCGCTTCGTAACATCACCCCCTTTCCTCAAAAGAAAATGAATTGTTGAAAAAACGATGAAATTTTCTGAATCTCGATCAGAGATTATCCAAAAAGTCAAAAGAATTATATATAGGTCATGTTCAGAAGCTGTTTAAAAAAAATATGAATGAAACTCGAGTTAGACCTTGGCCTTGCAAGAATATACCAGTCAACACATCAAATCAAAAATCAAATCAAATCTGAAAATGTTACTGGACAAACAGGACAAACAAAACAATCATTCACACCCGTGTAAGCGCACGTGCCTTGAGATACAAAACAATACTGCTAAAGGGTCAAACAAACAAACACTATTGGGCGCCATTTGTTATGGAGTGGTATAGAGACATTTATGATTGTCTAAAAACCGGGCTATACCACTCCATAACATCTGGCGCCCAATAAGGGACTATACCACTCCATAACAAATGGCGCCCAATAAGGGAGTGGTATAGCCCTTATTGCGGCAGATGTTATGGAGTGGTATAGCCCGGTTTTTATACAATCATAAATGTCTCTACACCACTCTATAAGTTTAGTATTTGTTTACAGACTTGAATGTAATCTGAATAGTTGTCCGCTACCGTAGCTTACAAGGCACAAGCGCACACGCACTCACACACGCAAAAACCTGGTGTTAAATGGATCTTGACACTGCCAAGACTAATTATTATTAGTTTACAAAGCTTTTTACATCACAAAATCATTTCCGGGCTTCGACCAGTACTCTAGGTCGACAACACCGCAAGAAACTCTACAGTCCAAGACGCAGACACCTTTTGGCTCAAACAAAGCAGCTTAACAGGTAAGACGAATAGGTATTCTACTGTACGTTACCCTACTGCCATCTTTCGGCTTTCAAGATGTTGGTATGGCTGTAAGTCCTTCAGACGACTGACAAGGGTGCACCAGTCCTCACGACACCGCAACCATTGCTTGACGTAGTCCTTGATCCTTCCAGTCCGTCTCGGCGGCTAACTGTAGAACTCTGCCAGCTCTCCATGCCATGGTCATGTACACCAAGCCGCAGTTGACTGGTTCAGTTCAGCCTCCGTCGATGAAACCCTCCAGTTGGAACACTGTAAAGTTTATAGTCCATAAATCAACTTGTCTTTAGTTTCTTTCACTCGCACAATATAAATACTCACTCGTCCAACATATTAAGCTGCATGAGCCAATATAATTATTTATATGTTAATGGAAAATTTCCTAAATAAATTTTCATTTAATTAATATACTTACCCGAATCACATTAGCATTGAGTCACCTGAGATGCTTATCACTGAAAAACGCTTACCCGGCTAAAGAATTTAAAGGGAAGCAACCCCATCACCAAAACGAAAGTGAAAGTAGCTTTGGTAATGGGCCAGCACACCGGGAGTTACCTCCCATACGGGTGTATGCCACGTCACTTCCTCTAGGAACACGTGCCTATTCTCATACGGCTTTAAAAAATCTTAAAACCATAAGCGGGGCAGGTGGGAGGGAATACAGTATGTGATTCGGGTAAGTATATTAATTAAATGAAAATTTATTTAGGAAATTTTCCATTAAATATCATATTCTTACTCCGAATCACATTAGCAGATAACATCAACAAGGCGGTGGGCTAGAAATGAATCAAAACTCACCATCAAGTTCTGGACAGGAACTGGCCTGCTGCTATGAGCGCTGGAAGGCCTCTGGAGCCATCCTGTCGAAGAGCTGTGACGTCCCGAAGATAAAAGTTTATAAAAACATCTTCGGAACGCCAATACGCAGTTGTCAGCACCTCCTCTAGACGTCTGGAGCGCAGAACTGCCAGAGAGGATGCCCACGCCCTCGTTTCATGGGCTCGGGCCGAGTCAAGTGGCAAGGAGGGCATAACCCCCCCCCTCTTTGTGCGACTCCACTCATAAGCCTGCTTGATGAGCGAGGACACCCACCGGGCCAACGTTACCTTCGACAAATCTTTCTCGCGCCTAGTAAGGAGAGAGATAAACAACAACTTCTGAGAACTAGACCGAATCGGCTGAGTCCGGGCTAAGTACAGACGAAGTGCCCTCACAGGGCAATTGACCGAATCGGGGTCATCCGGGGCCAACGCGCTGGTCAGAGCCTTAACTCTAACCAGCGGAGAGGCCTGCCCCGGAGACTGATTCTTGGCCAGGAAATCAGGCCGGAAACGCAAAGATGCGGAACCGTCCGGCTCAAAGGAGATATCTCCAGGCTGACCCGACAGGGCGTGGACCTCGCTACCCCGTCGGGCCGTAGCCAACAAAAGGAGAAACAGCGCTTTGCGAGTGACATTGAACAGACTGGCCTCGCTTAAAGGCTCAAAATCCGCAGAACGAAGGAATTCCAGGATTAAAAACAAGTCCCACTTGGGAGCGGGCAAACGAGCTTTAGCTTCCTTAAGAGCAGCCCCTTTAATGACTGCAGCTATAACACCCCCGACTCGAACAGAACGACCAATCTGCTTAAGAGTCGCCGAGATAGCGGAGCGCCGGACCCTCAACGAGGAGACTGAGGCGCCCTGCGAAGACATGAAAGAGAGGTGGTTAGCGACCTGAATAGAGCGCGGAGCCACCGAACTCACCCCTCTAGCTGAACACCAGGCAGTCCATGCCTTCCAGTGGGAAGCATAAACTGAAGAGGTGGACGCTCTATGCGAGCGAGCCACCAAGTCCAGAGTCAAAGACGACGCCCCAGAGCGCTTCAGCGAGTCCCGAACAACTTCCACACGTGAAGCTTCAGAAGACTGGGCTCCTCGTGTGGAATGCCTGTTCGGGGCTGCACTAGTTCCCCTCGCACGAGTGCGAGAGGAATGGGGGGCCCTTGGGCGAGCCGAAGAAGATCTGGAAACCAGACCTGCGACGGCCACAGAGGAGCGACCAGAAGAAGAAGGGCCGGCTCCTCCATCTCCGCTTTCCGGATTACTCGGCTGAGTAACGGAAAGGGAGGAAAGGCGTACGCCTCCAGACCCGTCCAGGGAAAGTCCAGAGCGTTCACTCGCCATGCCTGAGGGTCCGGGAATGGCGAGACGAACACCGGAAGCCTCTTTGAGTACCTTGTGGCAAAAAGGTCCACCAGAGGCTTTTGGACCTGGGCCCAAAGGCGAAGCAGTGCCCCGTGAGTGATCGTCCACTCCGACTGAAGCACTGTACCGGAACGACTGAGCGCATCCGCCAAAGTGTTCAGCCTCCCTGGAAGGTACCTGGCCGAGATCGTGATATGATGCTGAAAGCACCACACCAGGATCTCGCAAGCCCTCTCCGAGAGAGACGGGGACCGCGAGCCTCCCTGCTTGTTGATGTACGCCGCCACTGTCATGTTGTCTGTAAACAGACGAACATGTTTGGCGTACAGGGAGGGCAGAAACTTGGCAAGTTGATGTGCCACAAGGACTGCTCCGTCGTCCACAGACCGGAAGTAGTCTGAAGATCTGTATGTGCCCCCCAACCCTCCCTGGACGCATCTGTAAAGAGGTCCAGGTCGGGGAGGGGCACGACGATCGGAACACCTCTGCAGACCCACTCCGTGTCCAACCACGGAAGGGTCGCAGACTGGAACCATCCCTGCAAAGGGATGAGGGCGTCCCAGTCCACCAGAGGAGAGTCCACAAACGGCTTCAGCGCGAACTGAAGCGGACGTTTGTGGACCCGGCCCAGTGAAACCAGAAGAGCCATAGACTCCATCTGCCCCAAGATGGAGGCGAGCGAGCGGATGGAAGCCATCAGGAGAGGTAAAGTGGAGCGAATCTGGGCTTGGAGCTTGTCCACCCTTCTCTGAGAAGGCTGGACAGTCCAAGCGACCGTGTCGAAAGACATCCCCAGATAAGTGAATGTCTGTGACGGGGTCAGCTCCGACTTTACCCGGTTGATCGAGAACCCCAACGAGTTGGATTCTCGAAGAACCGTCAGGGTATCCTGCGAACAGCCGCTCTGGGACTGGTTCATGATGAGCCAGTCGTCCAGATAAGCCCGCAGACGGATACCCTGGGACCTCACCAGTGCACAGACCTGTCTCACCACCATGGTGAAAATCCATGGTGCGAGAGACAGCCCGAAAGGGAGTGCGCGAAACTGGTAGATCTGATCTCCCCACCGGAAACGAAGCCATTTCCGGTCGGCCGGATGCATAAGAATGTGAAAGTATGCGTCCGTGAGATCGATCGAGGTCACCCAGTCTCCTGGGCGGAGAGAGTCTCGGACAGAGGCTGGCGTCTCCATCTTGAATTTTATCTCCCTCAAGAAAGTATTGAGGAGAGATAAATCCAACACGGGACGCCATCCTCCTGATGCTTTGGGAACAGCGAACAGACGCCCGTAAAATCCCAGGGAGCTGTGGACCCGAACTCTCTCCACCGCGCCCTTCTGCTCCAGGGAGGCAATTTCCGACTGCAAGACGGAACGTGCTTCCTGCGAGAAGGGGGGCTTGAACCGCGGAGGCACTCGGGTAAGAGGCGCCTTTTCCTCCCGCCAGAGTAGACGGAAGCCCGATCTCACCACTCCCACAATCCATTGGCTGTCTACTACCGACATCCAACGAGAAAGTGCCCGGGAGGGGCCTCCCGCCATCACCAAGGTGGAGGGCGGGAGGGAGGTGAGATCGGGAGCGCTTCATTGGGGGTGTGGCTTACTTCCAGAGCCGCCACGCCCCCTCCCCGATGCCGTCCTCTTCTTCCCACCACGAGCGGCCGGCGGAGCCTGCCGCTTCTGAGCTGGCTTGGGGTTAGACGATGTCTGAGCCTGCTTCTGTTTAGAAGGCTGAGACTGTTTCACCCCCTTCAGAGTGTAGTCAAGGAACTGACTGTCCTTGTTTGACTGAATCTCCTTCTGTCTGGCATCCAGTGCCAGCGGACAGAAGAGAGACTCCTCTGAGACCGGGGAGACTCTCAAGGTCTCCCTAGTAGCCAGTTCCGTGAATTGGGACTGCGAGAGGAAGAGATCCCTCCTGCAGAGTACCGCTTGGGTGTACTGCAGGGAGGAAAGACGCAATTGTTCCTCATTGACCTTGGCCAATGCGGTCAAAAGCGCAGAGACATCGTCCGCATTCTGTTCTTCACTGAGAGTGAAAGGAACCAGCGAATCGGTCAACGCCCGAGACAGAGCCCGAACGAGAGTCTCCGCAATGGAGGACAGTTCGATCTGCCGACGTCCAACCTCCTCAGCAGAGAGGAGGGAAGCCTCGGAAACCGGCAAAACCGAATCACGCTTGATCGGTTTAGTCAGAAGAGGCAGCAATTCCCGGGAAACCGGAAGGGTAGCCCTAGGGAGTGCAAAAGACGCCAGCCAACTCTGGCTCTGATTGGGCATGCCAAGCTTCCTATTGGCCGTAGGCACGAAGGAAGAGGCTTGGGCAGCTGAAGCCACCCACTGCTGAGCTGATTCCGGAACTGGACCAAAAGGAAGCAGTAACGGAACAGGCACTGGCCGAATACCACTCCCCGCATGTGCTGGACGAACCAGTGAATGCGAAAGTTGGTAAGCCACTGACGGAGACTCGGCGAACCGGAAGGAAGAAACATCTTCCTGTGCCGGCCGGAAGTCCGCCATGGCAGAAGGAACGAATGATGCGGAAGAGTCCGCAGCCACCACCCCTTCAGGAAAATAACGAGACGTTACTTCCGCCGCGACGTCAAGAACAGCCTTGAGCTTCGACGGAAACACGCCCCGCGACTCCTCGCTGACCACTGATGGAGCATCAGAATAGTCACACGTGGAACCATGACCGAAGTCACCAGTTCCGGAAGCAGAAGCATGCCCTGGCAAACCGGAAACCGGAAAAGCCTGAGCACTAACGTCATCCTGCCGCCCAAAACCCTGTGAAGGTAACGGGTAAGCAGGACGACCATCCGCAAAAACCGGAGCTGGATGAGCTGACGTCACTCCCCCGACTGAGTGGAGTGATGCCTGCTCAAGCCTAGGCGCTTGAAAGCCGGAAGGCGCACGCTGTAATCCACTATCTGGTATCCGGAAGGAACCACCAGAAGAGGAAGAAGCGTTTCCGGCCGAAACCGGAAGTGTAGTCAACGGAACCGCAAAATGCGGAAGTGAAGACTGCACTGGTTGACTTCGCGATCCGGAAGGACCGGAAGTCAGTGAATACTCCATCCTGCCGCGACCGCCGTAGCGTGCCGGAGCGGACGGATCATCACTTCCGGCAAGTGCCGGAAATGCGGCAGTCGAAACCGACTGCCGCCGCTGTTCGATCAAGTCCGGGGCCTCGTAGGTTATCGCCGGAAATGAAAGATCAGCAAGGTATCGGTCGTGACCCGATGCGAAAGAGCTGTCCCCCGAAGGAGAACGTCCAGGCGCCTCACGAGGGCTATCGGACCAGCTCTGCTTACCAGCCGACGCTGAAGAGGGAGGACGCTGCTCCAAGCCGGAAGTGGAGGACAAAGACACGGAAGCCAATGCCCGGACGTCACTGCCAGATGCCGGAAACGCCGAACTGCTGGCGACGGAACGCTGAAATTCTGCCTGCACCAAGCTGCGGATTTCCGGAACCAGTGACTTTAACAGAGAGGAAACCAACGCACCTTGTCCAGGTGCTAACAACGATGACGAAGTCTCCGATGTAGAGACAGGTGCAGAAGTAACAGTAGCGCTAGGCGCCGCAAAAGAAGCAGAAGTAGTAACAGCGCTAGGCGCCGAAATTGGTACAGCCAACAAAGTGTTACGCTCTTGGTCTGTAACAAGTAACGTTGCTTTGGAAGAGGAAGACTTAGGCTTAATTTTCCCCTTGGGGTCCGACTTGCCACGGCGCTTGTCTGAATCAGACATGTTGACAACAACACGTGGCAACGCGAAAAAATTTACTGAAACATAAGTCTAAACGACTGGAAAATTCAGTAAACACACGCACTAATGCGTTTACAAAATACTATAGCTAAACTTGCCCCACAAAAAGCAGAGGCACGGAGAGCTACGAACAAAGTCACACGAGCTAGAAAACTAACTCACACAACAAAATGGCGACACGCAAGACACTGACACGAACGTCAACAACACGTGGCAAAGTAAAAAGATTTACTGAAACGTAAGTCTAAACGACTGAAAACACAGTAAACACACACGCTTACGCGTCAACAAAATACTAAAGCTACACTTGCCCAAACAGAAAGAGGGCACGCAGAGCTACTAGCAAAGTCACACGAGTTAGCTAACTAACTCACACAACAAAATGGCGAAACACGCAAGTCACTGACACACAAGTCCGTAAAAAACGGACAACGTACAGTAACGAAACAGCGCAAACAACCAACAACAAACGGGAACGAGCTCACCAAACTGTAGGCAAGGCGAGCAGAAAAGCTGGGTAACGTGGCCGGCGGGTGTCACTCAAACACACAAGGTCAGCCACAGAGCGTCAAAAAGTGAACCGTCCTCTCCGAGGTGAAAAAGACGTATGAGAATAGGCACGTGTTCCTAGAGGAAGTGACGTGGCATACACCCGTATGGGAGGTAACTCCCGGTGTGCTGGCCCATTACCAAAGCTACTTTCACTTTCGTTTTGGTGATGGGGTTGCTTCCCTTTAAATTCTTTAGCCGGGTAAGCGTTTTTCAGTGATAAGCATCTCAGGTGACTCAATGCTAATGTGATTCGGAGTAAGAATATGATATTTAATTCTGTTTTCTAAAGCCAAGAAAACGTTACGTAAAACCCTCACATGTTTAAGCAGTGTAGCACAATAGCTTAGGCCTACACAATAACGTTAAACACAGAAACAGTCACTCTTCTCACATACGACAACATGACATGAAAATATAACCGGTTTCAAACATACCTCAAAAGAGTGTAAAGCCAACATTTAGTACAGTCGCCGGCCTGGCATGAATATGAAAATGGAAGATATCACGTAGACTGATAGGGAAAGTTCGTCAGTCTTCATCCTTCTTCAGTCAGATACCTAAAACAGGAGCCCGTCTGCTAACGTGTTACGAAAAACATGAGTCGAGCTTGGCTCCTTGACGGCGACTGATTTTACAAAGTCGTTCTTGCTATGACATTGCCAGTGAGCTGTCGTCTGCATTACTTGCACGTGAAAAACCTTGTCAGTTACACAAAGGTTCAACTGCGGTCAACGTGACGGTATGCAGCCTATAGCCCTTTCCAATGTCTGACCATCGCTATAGTCTATTCTATTTACAACAATACACATTACCACAAATACGAGTAAACCGCTTCGTAACATACACTACATTGGGGTATGCACGTTAAAGATCCCACGATTGACAAAAGGGTCTTTCCTGGCAAAATTGTGTAGGCGTAGATAAAAATGTCCACCAAAATACCCGTGTGACCTGGAATAATAGGCCGTGAAAGGTGGATGCAGCGCCTAAAGGCAGTCGATCTACTGGCCGATGTGAATGCGTGATATATTGTGTAAGAAATTCCATCTCACACGGCATTAATAGGTAACATGCGCCTTGAGTCGCCTTGTGTGGTGAGATATGTGCGCGATATAAATCCTCGTAAATAAATAAATAAATAAATTAAGGCTTACAATGCTATCAAACATATCAGGAATCCTTACTAAATATAGGTAATGTTTTTAACAGACTTTACGATGATCCTGGTTTGATTTTCTCAGGGAGTTTAAGTTTTCACATCTGCTCACATGCTGTTTACAAGACAGCAGCAAGCTGACTAGAACAAATCAAATCAACAGACATTTTCAAGAAAAAGAACATCTGTGGACTTCAATCCACAGCTCCGCTAAAGTACTGACCCACATAGAGAAGTAGATGGTGGCGAACATGGTACCAAAGTAGACAGTGGTGAAAGGGAGACGACTCAGGGAAAACAGGTGTTTCACATGGTGGTAGGGACCCCAGAGGAATGCAAAACTAAAAAAAAAGATAACAATATAATAACATTGTTCATTTTGAGTGAAAATCAAGCAGCTGAAATGCAGCGTACTTTTCTCTTAGAGATCATAAAGTGTAATTGTATTGTATTGTATTGTATTGTACTGTATTATATTGTATCATTTTCTATGAATTGTAATGTATTGTATAAGACTATTATGGTATTAATCAATCAGCCGAGAATGAAATCTTCAGCGGAATAATCTAAAATAAAGCCCCACTTTCCCTTTTTTCTGCTAAAAAGCTCACATCATCGGTACCTCAACTGTCTCCCAAAAGTAGCACAAACAATATAATACAAATCCGGAAGATGCTGTTCTAAAGTGAAACTTAAAACCATGGACAAAAAACACAAAAATATCCAGTACCAGGAAATAAAAACCACGGTCTATGGTAATTATGGATATTTTTTGCTTTACTGACAAATAAATACAATAGTGGAAATGGAACTATAGTAACCGTGTAAGACCTTCAGTTTAAGATTTCCTGTTCAATCATAGGCTTCTTAAAGTTAAACTCCATTTTTAGATTCCCTTCTTTGTGATCTCCTTTGCTCAAATGTTCAAGCTTTAAAAAAAAAAAAGAGTTAATAGGACTAGGTGGGTTCCATGGTGATGACAATAATGCCATGTTAATAGTAATAGTAAAAGTTTTCCACATTTATGACAAGATTACCTTGAAATGACAAAGAGACTGCCAAGAGTGTACAGCATGGCAAACTTCCTTGCCTTCAGAATCAGCATGGGTATGTACAGTGAAGCCTGAAATATTCACAATCAGGTACTGTCATCAGTGATAAAACAGTACAACTTAAAATCAGTTATATAAAATACATCCTTTCCTTCTTCCAGGTCATTTCCCTGTAAATGTTCACGTGACACATTTTTTAACAAAGACGAAAATAAATAGTAATCACTTGCAACAAAGGACAAGTAAACATACAGTAAACACACACATACACACACACACACACACACACACACACAACAAGAAGGTTTTATTTGCTAGTGGACAAAACGAAACATTTACAATAGGTGACTGTAACCATCATCGTTGACGGCCACTTAGAATTTACTGAGCGTTTAGAAATATTGCTTAGTATATCTAAACAGTACGAAAATTTAGAAGAGTAATCAGATTATCAATCAATAAATCTTAACTTGTAATGCTATTACTGAGTAATACTAACCAGACTGAAGCAAAATGTTCCCATAAGAATGCACATCACAAATCCAAGGATCCTCTGCTTCTTAGTCTGTGGAAAAAATAGACATACTTATGTAAATTACACATAGATTACTGAATGATAATATTCATTAACTGATTGAATGATTCAAGCTTTTTAAATACTATATAGTTTCATTTTATACTTTATTGTTTAATTGACGGGAAATTCCAGTCACTTCCTCCCAGTGAAAAGGTGTGTCTAATCTAAACTACAAATGTCCCACTCACCCGACAATCTTAAGGCCCGGTCACACAGCCCAAAAGTCGCGTAAACGCATGAATCACGCATAATATTTGGTTGTGCGTGCTTGTCGGTCGAGAATTTGACCATTTTCGCTGATTTACGCGATGAAAATCACCAATGAATTGCGCAAGAACTACGGAAAGATCACGCAAAAATCACTAACAAACCACGCATTGGCACGCAAAGGTCCACGGAAAACCACGTATAATCTGCGCAGTATCACTAATGAACTGCGCATGATTCGCGCATGAACTGCGCAAGAATTGCGCGTCAGCCAGCGGCGCCTTGGCATTCCCGTTTCAACAGTCGCGAACGATCACTGATTTTCCACGCATATTTCGCGTATTGTTCGCTTAAGCACTACGCAAACTACGCAGAAATTACATAAAACAGCGCAATACTGCGTAAACTCTTACGCAAAGCCGAGTTTTGAGCTGCTCAATACCTGGAATCGCGTAAAGCGCCGATCATCGGCGGACAACTACGGAGGTTCCACGTCAGATAAACTGATGAAATGCGCAAATTGCGCATGTATCGCGTAAGGATCGAATTTCGTGCGTGATTCATGCATTTACGCGACTTTTGGGCTGTGTGACCGGGCCTTTACAAGATGCAGTATTATGGCTCACCTAATAGTTTTAACCTTATGATTTTATGCAAAACTAGACAATCCGTACAGTTACATTGACAATGTTCTTACTTTTCTTCTTCTTCTTCTGCGTTCGTGGGCTGAAACTCCCACGTACACTCGTGTTTTTTGCACGAGTGGAATTTTACGTGTCTGACCGTTTTTTACCCCGCCATTTAGGCAGCCATACGCCGTTTTCGGAGGAAGCATGCTGGGTATTTTCGTGTTTCTATAACCCACCGAACTCTGACATGGATTACAGGATCTTTTTCGTGCGCACTTGGTCTTGTGCTTGCGTGTACACACGGGGGTGTTCGGACACCGAGGAGAGTCTGCACACAAAGTTGACTCTGAGAAATAAATCTCTCGCCGAACGTGGGGACAAACTCACGCTGACAGTGGCCAACTGGATACAAATCCAGCGCGCTACCGACTGAGCTATATCCCCGCCCCTTCTTACTTTTCAATAGACGAATTCCGAAATAACTCCTGTCCCGTCCACATGTTTCGCACACACCCCACGCTAGTGATTAGCCCCTCCAATGTTCAGCAGAGGTTTTGCAAGAAAAGGTCTGACTCTTCCACAACCCATACAAACCCAACAGAAGTATTTCCTATAATCGTCTATTGGGAACTCAGTCAGACATATGGTGAGTCAGCTTTACATTTTACATCAGCTTACGGTCAATTTCTTTATTTCTTTATTTGGTGTTTAACGTCATTTTCAACCACGAAGGTTATATCGCAAAGGGGGGAGATGGGATAGAGCCACTTGTCAATTGTTTCTTGTTCACAAAAGCACTAATCAAAAATTTGCTCCAGGGGCTTGCAACGTAGTACAATATATTACCTTACTGGGAGAATGCAAGTTTCCAGTACAAAGGCCTTAAACTTTACAGTCACTGCAATTAGCAAAACTTAAATATTAACAGCTATTGTGTTTTCAGCGTATATTTAGACGAGACAAGTATAATGCCGACGAGTCTCATTATACTTGTTCGAGTCTAAATATTGGACCCATATTGCTATGCTGAAAACACAATAGCGTTTATATAGCTATTCTGACATTATATTCTGTGTTAAAATCATGTTTTTGTCAGCAACAACTACCAGAATGGTCCATGTCGTTGATTGCAGACGACTGTTATAGTGCGCATATCCCTTTGCGCATGAAGCCACGGAAATCACCGAACATTGAAAAACCCACGGACATGTATTACGGAGAAGACTCGAGATAACCGGATGTTTAGCATTACGTCAATATGCTAGGAATCATATGACGTCATGACGTATTATGCTTGCTTAGTATATTCTATGTTCGAAAGTCTGACTTCTATTGGGGATTTGCGTGATGAAGACTGCGGTAAATCTGTAGATGATAAGAGAACAAGGATTGTCTCAGAAGAAACGACTAATTGTTTCAGATCGGAAACTTCATTTCAACATTGCACTATACAATGGACGTTCTGTGTGACGGGAGAGTTTGCTGATTTTGTGTTAAACATAGGAAAGATCGTCTGCTAGAATCAGAGATTGCAGCTTCTTGAACTTTGCAAGGTTTGTTGCCTGTTAAAGAACTGGATTTTACACGTAATGTATGTCATGTACAGTAAGCAACATATATACAAAAAACACACACACAAAGCAAATGGCATCGTCTGTCGACTATTCACAGAAACAAACCTGGCGAGGTATGCGTTTACTTTATACACGTGGAAGAAACCGGAACCATGCGTCTTTCCCAAATTCCCCCACGTGTCTATCAGAATAGATATATATATTGCTTCATAATGGTACACTAGCACATGTAGTAGTATATATATTTACTCATTTAGTATAAAGAATCTAGGGACAGACTATACATGACTATGACATGAGCCTTGGCCTTGCTGTGTCTAACTCTAAAACGCCCCCATCTTTGACTTCATTCGGATTCTGTTCTTGTTCTCCAAGCATGTCCCCTCCTCGACCAACTGCGGATCCAGACATGGCCTGACCCAACAGATCTGAGGACCAAAATGTGGGGAGCACTGGAGGACCTGGAAAGAACGTCCATGTTCATGGCATCCTCCAGATTCCGAGTCTGACACAACCGTCGTACGAAGAAGAAGAAGATTCGGATTCCTTTTTTAGTTAGGGTCTGATATATATGCATGCATCTTTATTATATTTCTTAACAACAACATTAAAAAACTTAACAAATTCTTTGTCTCTGTCCACCTTTCCCATTTTGTTGTTGTTAATGTTTAAGCTGTTTTAACTTTGGCAAAGGCTACACGCACTCTGAGTGTATACAGGATCGATAGGTCTTTATACACTCCGACAATGAAAAGCTCTGTTACAACTTTAAGCCAATGAAATGCGCCCTTACAAGTTGTAAGGAAGTAGTCAATGAAAATCAATCTGATGTATTGACTTCCGCAATCTCTTTTTCGGAGTGCACACTCACGTAGTATACAACCACTTCTAGGTCGATACACACTCCAAGTGTGTTCTAAACTCAGACAATAAACAGGCGTGTAGCATCAGTTATTGTGTGTGTTTGTTTGTTAAAAAAATAGGTGTGGTTACGGTAACCCGACCTACCCTATTTTTAGGGGCCGACCCTATAACTTTTTATTACATTTGTCCAAAAAAAAACGAGTGCAGAAAACGCAATCGCACACTTATTTCCCTGTCAAGTAGGTTTAATTTGTACACATTAGAAAAAAAAGTTTAAAAAAAAAGTGATTGCCTACCTTCCTACCCTATTTTTTTGGGCTATGTTACCTTAACCACACCTATTTTTTTTTTTTTTCCTTATTGTGTGTGTTTGTCCCTAGCGTACTTTGAATCAAAGTTTGATTCTATGAATCGAAAGTGAAACGTTCCTTCGCACAATGGCATCGAATCACACTCTGAGTTGATGCGGTTCTCTGATCTTTTGTGTGCACTCCGAGAATTTAATCTACGTTACAGTAAAGGCCGTGCAGCATCAGATTTTGGTTTTGGTTTTTGTACTCTGATTCATTCGCTTGCGGTTGCGTAGCAGGCGGTAAAAACTTGGATCAAGATAAGTTGTTGTTACTAATTGTTTGTCTGTGCACTTAAAAGACCGTTGGGTCGATATATTTGTGAATGTAACGTTTTTTGTCAATATCAAATGTTCCAACAACTTGTTTTTTGATTCTGAAAATTGGAACGTTGGCAGTTTCTTTGTTTTTGGATGTACTCTGATAATCAACTGCTCTGTGTTCCTATCGCAAAGTGGTGTCAAATGGTAAATTCGCTTTGCGAATGGAAGTTAACGTCGGAGTGTATACAGGGGGCAGACTCATGTATACACTCGAAGTGCCAGTGCCTTTAACTTTTATGCTTGTAAGACTATGGAACTGTAAGTGTGTTCCAGTGAGTAGCAATACTAAGTGAATGTTTATACTTATTGGTATTAAACTGCCAAATGAAAATTGTCTTCATTCTGTCCTCAAACTTCAGAAAATATTGCTGCCAAGTCGGCAAGTGCAACGGTCACAGCAGAAGAGACAAAGCTGCCATGAATCATGTTGAATGACAAAAACGTTAACAATTCTACAGTGCTTACTGCTTTTCAAACGTTCTTGGGCAGGGTTCTCGGAATGTTGGTAACACCAGAGACTATAGAGTATACAGAGACGCTTCATCCTTCTTTGCGCTGCGGTGCGAAAGTGAGACCGGCCAGCCAGCGCGCGGGAAAAGAGCCACTCCCTGCCGCACAAGGAAGTTCGCGTATAGCGGCTGCTGTCGGCTGTGTTTATATCACGTTTATATTAACATACTGTCTGTTCTGTCCGGCTGACAGTGCTGCAAAAAGTAACTGAACGAAAAAATATGTTTGTTTGTGAACATCCTTTTTAAATGACCATAAAAACACCGCAGAAAATGGTGTAGATTAAAATTAAATCAAATTTACTTAGGCGGCAATAGTGACCCGCTGCATCGCTGTAGTTATGCAAACATGATTCAAGTCAGTGTCTTTTCACGAACTAACCGTCGTTATTTTTGTGTGTTTTAGTCAAATACAAATACATACTGTATACATGGTCACTTAAGCCTGAGAAAATATGTCAGGAATAAATCGTTAACGAAATAGTTCCCGGTCAAATCGGTAACTAAGGCATTTAGTCAACTTAGCGTCGTCCCAGCACCTCTAAAGTGAAATGGGTAGTCAATTGCACGGTGCTAAGAAATTATCATGTAAGGAAAACTGTAAAATACAGCAACTTAAACAACATTATTGTGACCTAGCTGACTTTAATTAAAGAATCTTGATCGATCGATGATTGTCTTATTTCTTATCGGTTGCTTCTTTCTTGTTCAGAAAGCTCTCTCTCTCTCTCTCTCTCTCTCTCTCTCTCTCTCTCTCTCTCTCTCTCTCTCTCTCTCTCTCTCTCTCTCTCTTTATTTTTTTCCTAGTCATAGTTATAGTAAAATAGTTTAGTCCCTCTTTAGGGCGAGGGCCAGATGCAAAAAAGCATATCTATGCTTATTCTTGTCACCCTCGAAAAATAAAGATTCAGTGTCATTGTCATTGTCATTGTCATTGTCATTGTCTCTCTCTCTCTCTCTCTCTCTCTCTCTCTCTCTCTCTCTCTCTCTCTCTCTCTCTCTCTCTCTCTCTCTCCCCCCCTCTCTCTCTCTCTCTCTCTGAGTCAGTTACACACACACACACACACACGCACGCACGCACGCGCGCACGCACACACACACACACACACACACACACACACGCACGCACGCACACACACACACACACACACACACACACACACACACACACATGAATTGAGATGAATTAACGAGGTACGGACCGACTGGATGACACTTTGAACAGCATCGTCACAAGTATTCTAGTTTGAGAAGTTTTCGACTTTTGCGCTTGGACGAAGAATAGAATCAATTGTTCAGTTGTCCTTCAAAACAAAATTAAGCCTGATGTTAATTAAACAACTGCGCAATCACATTGTTGAGCTTGTGTACAGTGTGTGTTTTCTCTGTTCTGGTAGAATACACGCAGTTCGACGCTACACTTTTTACTGATTTTCCGACATTTAACGAGAGAAAAAAAACAAAAAAAACAATCCTCACTTGCTCTCTTCCTCAGGAAATTTGAACATCCTGAAGCCTTTGGCATGTGAGTTTGAGCAATTGATGGCCAAAGACCATGCCCCGCTGTGTTTTCTTTTTGGTGCGGCCATGGTTGTGCTGCACGATATCGCTACTGCTGTGGAAAGGGAAAGTAGGTTTTTACATGTTTCCGCGTGGTGGCGCCACGGGGCTTCCTGTTTCAATTTTCAGCGCCGAATGAAGCGTCTCTGTGTACTCTACAGTCTCTGGTAACACTGAAACCGAAATCCGACCCCTGTCATAGTGTCAAGAGAATTTCACCGAAGCCTAGTCTCTAGCGAACAGTGCAGAAACAAGTGATCTCACCAGACTGGGCAGAAGTGGGTCCTTTTGAGCGTCAGAAAACCAGCCGTTTGCCACTTCGTTGGCTTCTGAAGAAGTATCGTTCTGAAACCAGCCGGAAAGGTATGATGATTTTGATTCAGAGTCGCCGTTTAAGCCACTTTTCTGCGATCGAGACAAGTAGTCCTTCAAACTCTGATTCAAGTCGGCCATCTTGATACGTTGTCACTGACTGAGCAATATTGGAATACTGTACAACTGAAGATAAACCATATCGAGATCTTACCCATTTGAAAATAAGATCCGGCTTTTCTAGTGAGTTTGCACCGGCTAAACAGGGGCAGAGGCACTTGTATGGAACACGTGTTTTGTTAATACATTTCCATTCGAGCGATGCACCTTTAAAATTTTAATTGTGTTCTGATAAAGTGTAATCACAGCATCTGTCTGTCTGCCTACCTGGCCTGTGACAACAGTTCACTCTCAACACATCCTCCCTGCACGTGCATAACGAGTTTTTCATCTTTCCCGCCCAGGCTTGCCCTCGCGCCAGCGTAAACATGGTCCACTTTTTGCAGTTTGGCAGTTTCTGTCTCGTGCCCTAGCCAGGCCTCCGTGGATCCCGAGCAAGTTTCCTGCTAACACAGCATTGCTCACCCACTGGTGTGTACGGCCTGACAGCCATTTGGTTTTATAAACTGGCTGAAGAACAAGGAGTTTGGCACAGATGAAGTCAGCTGGGTTTTTTCAAGGGCGGTCCCTAACTTTTGCTGTTCAGCCATTATGAAGTGCAAAGTCAGAAACATCTGGCAAGGAATATTTCACGCTGTTTCTCTTGCAAAACTTATAAGGGCTACTACAGGCTATTGTGCAGCTGATAAAATATCATTACTCTGTGATAGTGTGTGTGTGTGTGCCACGGCTTAGTGTGAGCATAGACCTAATATAGGTCCCTGGTGTGAGTGTGCTAAGGGGTGCTTAGTGTGCTTAGTATGCCGTGCTCAGCCGTGTGCATAGTAGTGTGAGTGTGTGTCAGTGTCAGCACGGTGTGTGTGTGTTGGTAGTAATAGAAGTAGTACCGGCGGACCCCCCGCGGGTTAGGGGGAAGAATTTACCCGATGCTCCCCAGCATCATGAGCATGTCGTAAGAGGCGACTAACGGATTCTGTTTCTCCTTTTACCCTTGTTAAGTGTTTCTTGTATAGAATAGTCAATGTTTGTAAAGATTTTAGTCAAGCAGTATTTAAGAAATGTTAGTCCTTTGTACTGGAAACTTGCATTCTCCCAGTAAGGTCATATATATTGTACTACGTTGCAAGCCCCTGGAGCAATTTTTTTATTAGTGCTTTTGTGAACAAGAAACAATTAACAAGTGGCTCTATCCCATCCCCCCCCCTTTCCCCGTCGCGATATAACCTTGAACGGTTGAAAACGACGTTAAACACTAAATAAAGAAAAGAAAGTACCGGCGGTACATATAGTAGTAACAGTAGTAGTAGTAGACAGTAGGCGGCAGTGTACGTATTCACATGTAGCTAGTATGGTACATGTAGTAGTAGTAGTTTTAGTAGTAGCTAGGGTTGCTGGTGGTGGTCGTCGTGGTGGCGGTGATGGTGCAGGTGGTGGTGGTGGTAATAGTTAGCGGCGCTGGCGGCAGTATTCTTCCTGCTCCATGCATGCATTTTTTTTCCTACTTTCGATATCTCTATTTAGGTCGTAATCTCATATGGTACGACCTCATCTCGCACTGAAAAAGAGCAAGGTGAAGGTCGCAGGTTAGTTCACGACCAAAGAGCCGGATTCTGTGACTCTGCAGTTTGTCTTGCGTTGGCTTCGTGCGGAGAGGGAATAAATCGGCGAGCTCTCGTAAAATACTTCCTTTTTGTTGAAACATTCACCATGTCGTCTCCTCAGTAAGTATCTTTCCGCTTATTTTCTTTCGTAGCAGACGACATTTTCGGCAGCTTCTTCCGACACTTTTTGTGAGCACTGCCTCCAGTACAGCTTCAATTAATAAATCGTTGTCTCTTCACATCGCACAATGTTGTGTTGTGGCTGCCGAACGGGCACAGTTATAGCACCCGACTTAGGTGGACAATCTTCTGATCTGGGGACATCTTTAAAGTAATAAGACTACATGATACTCAGAAAAGGGCTGATCGTTGAAGGAGAGACCATGTTAATCATTCTAATGGCAATAATTTCGAGACAAAACTTAGGGTGATTTGAATAGCCTATATTACTTTAAATGAGTGACATTTTAGAGGGAGAAGAGAGGGATATACATTCTTGGAAATTTAGATTTAAGATAATTTATTGACTTTGTATCAGACATTTAAATATATATATCAATTGCCATTTGGAAATTGGTATCAAGAATTGTATCACCAGCTTCTTGCCAAAGAAACCATAAACAGGAAATGTAACACGGTTTGTAAACATATGAGCCCAGGGCATTTACACATTTTTTTATTTTCTGTTTAAGCTGGATAAAAGTGCATTTGGACCATATGTTACAGAATCAGGAACTAGCAGATTGTAGGATTAATTTTATACTCAGTCAGTCAGTGCAATAGAAATCCGCGTCCTGTTAGTGGCTGCTCCCTCCAGTTTGATCCTCCTGTTTGTTGGAACTGGCCACTAACTGTCTACTTCCTTGATCCTGTTTAACCTAAGTACTAGGACGTGTGTCTACATGCTAGTTATTTTAAGCTTTGTCAATCGCCAGTAGAATAATTTTAATAGCAAAGTCATGAAGTGTTCACTGTCAGTGTAGAAAATACAGCATTTCAGGACTTTTCCACAGTACTCCCTTCCTACACCCTTCACCCTTCACCCACTGTCACCCCCACCCCATTGGAGTAATGATAAGTTACATTTACAGCTTAGAATATACCCATTGTGAAGCACATGTCAGATCTGTACTGCTATGGATATTTTACCAAGAGCACATTATGGAACAGAAAGATGAATGTATATATAAGCTGACAAGAGCTAATGATATTAACTGTTGAGACAGTGACAAAAGGTCAGGTGTCATGTCTACTGTCCCGAATGACACACGATTGCTGACATTTCACCATTGCCAACAGAATAAACAAATAAGAAATAGGTAGAAAATGAATGTGAAAACTGACTTTAATTGTTGATCAGTATTTTCTATATCATTAACAAATAATCTACTTACACATAGCTGTTTGGCAAATGTATGTTGCATGGGACACACTGACATGAAAGTGGAAGATGTTTTTCCCTCTAGAGAAACTACATATCAAGTTACACTTTTTGTGCTCTTCCATTCCAGTTGGCAATCAATTGTTAACGCATGTTATTAGAAAAAATAGAACGAAAACAGATTAGATAGATTGAAAAATGTACTGGTGATGTCATTTGGGACATACTGACATGAAAACGTCACCTTTTGTCATTGTCTCTGTTCTGTCTTATTAATTTTAGGGTTGCTTTAAACAAGACGACTTTGTTTTTCACCCCCCGCGGGTTAGGGGGAAGAATTTACCCGATGCTCCCCAGCATGTCGTAAGAGGCGACTAACGGATTCTGTTTCTCCTTTTACCCTTGTTAAGTGTTTCTTGTATAGAATATAGTCAATTTTTGTAAAGATTTTAGTCAAGCAGTATGTAAGAAATGTTAAGTCCTTTGTACTGGAAACTTGCATCATCCCAGTAACTTGAGTAAGGTAATATATTGTACTACGTTGCAAGCCCCTGGAGCAAATTTTTGATCAGTGCTTTTGTAAACAATTGACAAGTGGCTCTATCCCATCTCCCCCCTTTCCCCGTCGCGATATAACCTTCGTGGTTGAAAACGACGTTAAACACCAAATAAAGAAAGACTGTTTTTCTTTTTCAAATTTAAGAAACTTTTTGGACATTAATGGCAAATGTTGTTGCATGTTCAAAACACTTCCAGGCGTGTTTGAAAATCTGTCTAAAATATTTGTCCATGCACAAAGATTATAAAATGAAAAGGTATCATATATATGTTGTATATTTTTTTCACAATATTTCTTGGTTTAAATGTGTTGGGCTGCAAATCACTATATGATCTACTAGCTTCGACTGGGCCATTAACCTGATGATGAGTCAGACATTTTATTGGTGCCTGGGGCAGGCATTTCTGCTTGAGATCAAAGATTTTATCAGTCAAGTGTCCATATTCTTTGCACAAAAGAATGATGAGATAGATACTGTAATCAAAACTGTCACACTTTAGCATGTTCTTTGTACATGTATTGTCCCAGAAAGAGGGTAAAAAAGAACAAAAAATACTGGAAGTTTATGTTGATCATAAACGTGTGTGCGTGCGTGCGTGCGTGTGTGTCAGACTCTCTCTGTGCATCAAATGAGGGTAACTTTCATCTTATGAGATTAACAGTATGAGAAAACATGATTTGACATTAATGGCATTTTAATGTTATGATGAATTATTCATCCGAGCATTTTCTCCATCAGAAATGTGTACATTGCATGAGCGAACGAGAAGTGTCTGGCTATTTTTGATAAAGTAAATAGATCCCTGCGCCTTGAGTCCGAGTCTGGAGATACGCGTGCGATATAAGACTTTATATAACAAAACTCAAACAGTTATTTACTCTCCATTTCCACCTGACCGTTCAGATACTCTCTAAAGAGGGGGGGGGGGGGGGTGTATAAGAAGCTTAGATAGTTTTAAGGCTATTCTCAATAGGCTTGTTTTAATGATACAGTCGGACCTGTCAAGAACGACCATGACAGGGAGCAAGCAAAAGTGGTCATTAGAGACAGGTGTGTGCTGTGGAATGGTGGATTAATTATATGGACACAAACACTTTGGGGATCCTTTTGGGTGGTGGTTGTTGCGGGCAGGTGGACTGGGTGGCCGAGTGGTAACGCACTTGCGCTCGGAAGCGAGAGGTTGCGAGTTCGACCCTGGGTCAGGGCGTCAGCAATTTTTTTCTCCCTCCTTTCCTAACCTAGGTGGTGGGTTCAAGTGCTAGTCTTTCAGATGAGACGAAAAACCGAGGTCCCTTCGTGTACACTACAGTGGGGTGTGCACATTAAAGATCCCACGATTGACAAAAGGGTCTTTCCTGGCAAAATTGTATAGGCATAGATAAAAATGTCCACCAAAATACCCGTGTGACTTGGAATAATAGGCCGTGAAAAGTAGGATATGCGCCGAAATGGCCGCGATCTGCTGGCCGATGTGAATGCGTGATGTATTGTGTAAAAAAAATTCCATCTCACACGGCATAAATAAATCCCTGCGCCTTGAATATGTGCGCGATATAAATTGCATAAAATAAAATATAAAAAAATATTTAAAAAATCCCTGCGCTTATAACTGTACCCACGGAATACGCGCGATATAAGCCTCATATTGATTGATTGATTGAGGTGGTTGTGATTGAGAGGTGGTCACCAGGGCAGGTTTGACTGTTCAGTGATCGAACTTTTCAGAACCTCCACAAATCTGAAAAAATTATGTCTTAAAAAGAAGGGAGTCTAAGGTTTAACGGTTTTTGGCTCACAAAGTGTAGCCTATGCGATCGTAACTTTGTCTGTCTGTGCGTGCATGCGTGCGTGCGTGTGTATGTCTGTGGTAGAAACTTTAACATTCCGTCATTTGAAGACGTCACATTATGGCGTAAGAGGGTTAGACGTCACGCGAAGGAATGTCTCGGTCATTGTTATTTTGAGCGGGCCGAGACTAGTTGGCAGTCGTGTCTGTAAGTAGGCTACATGCAGACAGACAGATCTAGATCTAGTGTCTCGCTTTCTTGCACAGTGTCACCTATGCTTACTGTGTGTATGTGTGTGTGTGACAGAGTGATTGAGTTTGTGTTACTGTTTGTCGATTTCTTGCGTGAGCCTTGAAGGCTTCGCCTCTTGTTTTTATGGTATTTGGGTTTGAAACATACATGCCTATATTATTTGCACTTATGTTAGCTGTGTTTTTCAAGTTTTAACTTCTTCTTTTTTGTGTCTTCTTGTGTTATCAGAGGTGATATCGCGCTGATCGGTCTGGCGGTGATGGGGCAGAACCTGATTCTGAACATGAATGATCATGGCTTTGTGGTAAGTAAAGCATTAACATCAGTGGGTTCGAAGTTTTGAGTTCAGAAGATTACTTTTGAGTTCTGTACTTATATGTATTCATTTTTCTTCTTGCTGTATAACTTTTCTTTCTTTTTTTCATGGGTCCTGTACCAGGAAGAAAATTAGACTGATTCGGAGTAAGAATATGTAATTTAATCATTTATATTTATAAGCATGAGCCCCATAAGTCAAAACTTATTACTGAATAACAGTTCTGGCTCATTTTCAGATGGTTTTCAAGCACCAAATTCTGGGTCTAATTTTCTTCCTGGTACAGGACCCATGAAAGAAAGAAAAAAAAGTTATACAGCAAGAAGAAAAATGAATACATATATATATAAGGACAGAACTCAAAAGTAAGAATATTAATCAAATGAAAATTTATTATTAAAATTTTTGATTATGGATTTGTGGTAAGTCATCAAGCATCATGGAGTAAAACCTGTAACATTTTTTACTGTTTAATGTATGATTTTTCTTCTTGCCTCACGAGTGTTCTCTATTTCTTCTGTGGTCACTTTCGCTGGGCTTAGACTTAGAGTTTCCCTACCAGGAAGAAAATTGAGACTTAAATGGACCCTGACTGTTATGCAAAAAGTTTAGACTGAAGGGTTTGTGCTTATGTCTAGCTAAAAAGGGCAGTGACTGATATATATACAATAAGTTTAATCATGTTTGCTAAATCAGTAAATGTGTCCTTAAAAATTGACTGAACGATTTCAACTCATTTTCCTTCAGTTTTTCCAAGAACTTTTTCCTTTGAGCAAAAGAAGGGAAAATCTTTTTTAAACAAGGTGGTATTGATCAGGTTGAGGAAAACTTTATCGATTATAATCTGTAACTCATTTTTTTTTCATTTTATAATTTGGGGTGATGTTCAAAAGTCAACACCAGCAGACTGTAAGAGTTAAGGTTACTAATTCAAACTCAATGGTTTGGAAAGATGATCACACTGTGCCAAGGAAAAAAAATCGCGTTTTCCTATAAAATAATGTGACTGAATGAATGATTACCTTTCATTCATTCCATAAAAGTAAGCATGGGAAAATATAAGTGCTTCATGCAAACATGTCACGCCCATGCACCCATTTGAAAGAATGCATGGGAAAAACACTTGTTCACATGAATGAGTTTTTTTTTATGTGACGATTACAGACCCAAGTTGATTGGAGCTAGCAGGAAAACCTGTGCATGCTTTGAGTTCAGGGCTGGGTTTCCAAACTTCACACTGAAGTATATGAAAAGATGTATAAAACTGAGCAAAGTGAGACCGGGCCTGAGGTGCATGAAGCGAAACTGGGTGCCACCCAACAGGGTAGGACTCTGCGGGGCCTGATTGGTTGAAATCACAGCAAATCTTAATTTCAACCAATCAGGCCCTGCGACAGCTCCCACAAAATTAGGTGGCACCCAGTTTTGCTTTGTACACCTAAGCCCTGAGCTCTGTGCAAATTTACATCCTGTAGCTGACTACCTAGTGCTTTCTATGTCTAAACTTAAAGTTCAATGACTAAAATGTTGAGTCATTTGCATTTGAAGTTTGCTTTAGCACAGGCAGTGAATGTGATCAGAATATCACTGCGATGAAGGGTTTCATGCCATAAAACTGAACCAGATGTTACTTACGCAAAATGCTATTGCTAAACATTTGCTGGTCCTCTTTTTTTCTGGTTTTATCCTGTGGTTTTAGTATGGTGTGTGTGTGTGTGTGTGTGTGCATGTGAGCACACTTGTGCATGTGCACTTGTTTACATATATGTGTACGTGCATGTGTTTGTGTATGTGCACTTGCGTGTTTGTTAGTGTATGTGTGGATGTTTGTTTGTTTGTTCGTTTGTTTGTTTGCTGAGCTGAACTTTGATGGTAACTCATGGGCCTGACAGTTCGGAACGGCAACAAGATTAGATTTTCAGTTAGCTGCAGGATCATTTTCTTGTAGTTCCGTAGGGACTGTTTTCTGGTAGCTCATGACTGACAAAGGTCACCTGTTTGTGCACTGCTAAAGCAGGCGAGTGGAGACCAGTTCAGATCTTAATTGTTGGAATTAAAGCAATAATATATCCCCTCCCCCACCTGCCCCCCTCCCTGTAGCTCCACAAGTTGGCTGGTGTTCTCACTGGAAACCGTTGTAACAATTGTATGCTGTTTAAGAGAGGGAGGGTGGAGAGCATATGTGGAAGTGTGTGACAGTCAGACAGACGTCGACAGACAAAAGGTGGCGTATACCGATACATGTAAAGATGACTGCATGTCTGTTGTTTTTGTGTGTTTTTGTGTGTGGGTGAATATATATGTCTTGTCTTTCTATTTATCTGTCTGTGAGACAGAGAGGCCAAGGGAGGTGGTAAATGAATGTGCATGTACTACAGAGTGTGTGTGTGTGTGTGTGGGGGGGGACAGACAGACAGGGATGAACACAGAGGGAATTGCTGCTGTGGACATGTTTAGTTTAGTTTGTGGGGACAAATGGAGTAGGCCATAAAGCCCATAAATTGTCCCATCAAGATTTTGTTTTCTTGGGTCTGCATAACTTATTCAGGATATGTTATTTATGATTCAAATATATAATTTATACATACATTAATCCCATATGCATAAATTTGCATGTAAAGAGAACTCCAGCAGAAGAAAAGGGACAAGGGAAGTATTCAGTAAGACATCCCAATTTAAAACTTCCCAGATTAAGACCTTTTTTTTCCGTTTTCTTTTCATAACCTCTAAATTTAACTCCATTTGAAGACTCTGTCCTTAAAGATCTGATTTTCTCAGATATTCGGTAGTCTTTAAAGAGGGGACCACAGTAGAGCAATAATCCATGTTTTTTACCGCAAATCAATCGGACATCATACGTTATTTGTATTTTTGACCAAAATATGACATTTTATACAGATCAAGACTGAGATCGCGCTGACGGTCGAGGTGAACAGTGACTGTCGAGATCTGTATAAAATGTCAAAAATACAAATAACAATCATTTATGTATCGATCGATTCTGGTTTTCCTTTTGCAGAATTCCTTGTAGTTTTTATGATTGAACGCACACAAAAAGGCATTATTTTGTAGTCTCGGCTTGCTGCCTAAATATGAATATTTGTCAGCCTCTGATGTCACATGGCTCAATGAAGGGAAATCCAGTGTTCAATCGATACATAAACTATTTAAATTCCAGGTTGTGGCATACAACAGAACAGTGTCGAAGGTGGATGACTTCTTGGCCAACGAAGCCAAGGGAACCAAGGTGATCGGCGCCAAGTCCCTGGAAGACATGGTGGCCAAGCTGAAGAAGCCACGAAGAGTCATGCTGCTGGTGAAGGCTGGTGACGCTGTGGACGCCTTCATTGACAAATTGGTACGGTTTTATGGAGGTGTGAGGTGTGAGTGGTGTGAGGGTGTGTGTGTGTGTGGTGTGTGTGTGAGGGTGTGTGTGGTGTGAGGGTGTGTGTGTGTGGTGTGAGGGTGTGTGTGTGTGAGTGGTGTGAGGGTGTGTGTGAGTGGTGTGAGGGTGTGTGTGTGGTGTGAGTGTGTGGTGTGAGTGGTGTGAGGGTGTGAGTGGTGTGAGGGTGTGTGTGTGGTGTGAGGGTGTGTGGTGTGAGTGGTGTGAGGGTGTGTGTGTGGTGTGAGGGTGTGTGTGTGAGTGGTGTGAGGGTGTGGTGTGTGGTGTGAGGGTGTGGTGTGTGGTGTGAGGGTGTGGTGTGAGGGTGTGGTGTAAGGGTGTGTGTGTGGTGTGTGTGTGGTGTGTGGTGTGAGGGTGTGTGTGTGGTGTGAGGGTGTGTGTGAGGGTGTGTGTGGTGTGTATGTGTGGTGTGAGGGTGTGTATTTGTCTTTGTAATTCTAACCATAGAGACAGATTCTTTTCTGACTGATCTAATTCCAGTAAACTGTGCTACCTTGAAAGACTGCACAGATGACGATCAAGAAAACAAACAAGTGCATGTAGTATTACCGTAAAATCCCTAGCAAACGCCCATCCCCCACTTTTGGCCAAAAGTTGTGCAGAGGGGTCACTATACCTAGGAAACGCCCACCCCCTTTTTTTTATATTTTTTTTAAGACATTCGGCCTCCTTTATCTACGATTTGTGCACACTGTTCGATGATTCGCCGTTTTTTTCTTATTTTTTTCTATCACAGAACGTTGATCTTTGTTTGTGTAAACAAACGGTGTGTTTGTTTCATTAAAATTGCATAAATCACATGTTGGATCACTTTTTGACTCACATGCGAAGCAAAAGTGAGTCTATGTACTCACCCGAGTCGTCCGTCCGTCCGGACGTCCGGACGTCCGTCCGTCCGTCCGTCCGTCCGGAAAACTTTAACGTTGGATATTTCTTGGACACTATTCAGTCTATCAGTATCAAATTTGGCAAGATGGTGTATGATGACAAGGCCCCAAAAAACATACATAGCATCTTGACCTTGCTTCAAGGTCAAGGTCGCAGGGGCCATAAATGTTGTCTAAAAAACAGCTATTTTTCACATTTTTCCCATTTTCTCTGAAGTTTTTGAGATTGAATACCTCACCTATATATGATATATAGGGCAAAGTAAACCCCATCTTTTGATACCAGTTTGGTTTACCTTGCTTCAAGGTCAAGGTCACAGGAGCTCTTCAAAGTTGGATTGTATACATATTTTGAAGTGACCTTGACCCTGAACTATGGAAGATAACTGTTTGAAACTTAAAAATTATGTGGGGCACATGTTATGCTTTCATCATGAGACACATTTGGTCACATATGATCAAGGTCAAGGTCACTTTGACCCTTATGAAATGTGACCAACATAAGGTAGTGAACCACTAAAAGTGACCATATCTCATGGTAGAAAGAGCCAATAAGCACCATTGTACTTCCTATGTCTTGAATTAACAGCTTTGTGTTCCATGCTAGGTTTAGTTATTTGACCTTGACCCTGAAGGTCAAGGTCATGTAAAGGTCAAGGTCAAGCATGTGAGTCGTATGGGCTTTGCCCTTGTTATTTCTTGTGAAAATGTGATGACACAGTTAATCATTATATCAATGGAAAGAAAATGTTTGCATTTAGGTGTTTTGAGGGGTTTTTTAATTTGCAAAAACTAAGAATATAGAGATCATTCAGTTATCAGTTTCGAGTTTGAAAAGAGAAGCAGCCCCAAAAGCACTTTCTATAATTAAAGTGCCATTCATTGACTGGTTGACAGTTTATGTGATTGAAACCCAGACAGATATATATGGATGAACTGCAAAGCAATGTCAAAATGGGACATGTATATTTCAGTAAAGTGTAGCTCACTTTGTAGTAGAGGGGTACCTGCGATGTCATACCCTTGGCCTTCCAATTAGAGGACACCTCCCATGAAAGGACACCTGCCAAGAATGGACACCTGTTGTCTATTTAATAACCAAAACCTACCTGTCATGACAGGCCACCTGCAATGTAGGGACGCTTTTGGCTGGTCCCAGTGGTGTCCTTTCATCACACCTAACTTTGTAGCAAGGCTCTTTTGTTGCCTTTGCTGTATAAAATCATTGTGACTGTAATGGGAAAATTGATGTTTCACTGTTGATTGGGTTCACCGGTTCTGCCTGACAGCCTCTAATTAGCTGTTTTGTCAACGTTTGCTATCACTAATTGGGAAATCAATGGCAGCCCGTTTCCTGGAGTTAGTACAGTTTCTCCTGATGTCCGGAAGAGCCCATTGATTAATTCCTGTTGGACTAATGTGGGCAAAGTAATGTACAGTGGTACCTGTGATGAAAGGACACCCTCGGGACCAGCCGACAGTGTCCCTACATAGCAGGTGGCCTTTCATGACAGGTATACTTTGGTGAAGTTTAAATAGACAAAGGACAACAGAAGGTGTCCTTTGTTTGGAGGTGTCCCCTCATTAGAGGGGGCCTGACATTCACTTTACCACGAAGCGATGGTCAGTGCTTCATAGCGTGTGTGGCAGTGGTGTACTCAGTCTTTGTCCCGTAACAATGTTATTATGGTTATTGTATTACCAATGCCGTCTCTTTGTTTTTGGATTCATTGTACAAGTATTACCTATAATGTATTGGTTGTTTTTGATGATCAGTTAACATGTCTTTCCACAGGTCCCCTTGTTAGAGAAAGGTGACATCATCATCGATGGAGGAAACTCGGAATACAATGATTCCATTGTAAGTGATCAAAGAAAGAACATTTTTAGCTAGCCAACAAAACAAGCAAGCAAACAAACAAAACAAGACATAGCTTTAGAGTAAGGAGCATTATTGATCTTGCAACAACAAAAAGTGCTTATACATGCAGTTGTGGAGAGGTATTTGTGTATATATAATCTTTTATGGAGTGAGAATTTAACTTTGACATTGGACTACTGGAAAATGGATGGGGGCAGCATTTAAAAATAAAATGTAATTGATTTAAGGGATGTGACTGAAAGATGTGGAAAAGGCGATGGCACCAAAGCAATTGTGTAACCTGAGAGTTACTGTTGAGAGAAAATATAATTAACTAAAAGCAGAGGGACCATTGATAATGAACAGAACAACAAAATCCGGAAATATTTTTCTCTGAAACAAAGGGCAGGTTATTAGAACAGGAGAATTTCCTGTCCAGAGGATCAGTTGGTCATTGTGAAAATATGATGTAAAAAGCAATTGTCATTTGTGTAATGTGAACACTCCTAAAACATTTTACGGTGCTGTACAGAAGCAGTATAAGTCTGTTGATGCTCTACAATAAATTATTTCTGAATCGAGGTGATCAGGTTTAATTAACTAATTACAAAATTACGCTCTCTCTCGTTCAAGTTCAAGTTCAAGCTCTTTCTCTCTCTCTCTCTCTCTCTCTCTCTCCTTCGCTCTCAAACATTCTCTCTCTCTCTGTCACTGTCTCTCTCTCCAGCCTCTGTTTCGTTCTCTGATAACAAAACTAATGAATGTGATGGTTGTTGTTGCAGAGGCGGTGCAAGGCTCTGAAGGAGAAAGGCATGCTGTTTGTGGGGAGCGGCGTGTCGGGTGGGGAGGACGGTGCTCGTTACGGTCCATCGCTCATGCCTGGCGGTGCCGAGGATGCTTGGTTGGTTCCTTTCCCGTTTTCATTTCTTTGGTTTTATACAGTGGAACGCCCCCTTTAAGACCCCATGCATGCCCTCTAAAACCTTTTTTCCCAGGTGTTCTAATCAATACCTGTGTAAATTTACCTGCATCTTAATACATTGGAACCCTTCTTTTAAGACCTTCAAACATCTGAGAGAATTAGGTCTTGAAAGGGAGGGAGTTTTTTTTTATTTTTTATTTTTTACATGTATATGCTGTACATTACAGGACATCACCTAAACAAAGGGACAGAACCATACAACAGAAAAACACTTGAACAATTACAACATACATGGGGTGGGAGGATGGGCGGGGGAGGGGGGGAGGGATGTTCAGGGCTTGGTGGTCGCAGTATCACAAGGATTTAAGAAAGAAAAAACCTAAGGGTTACATCAAAACATGCATATACAGGGAGGGAGTCTTAAAAAGTGGGGTGCATTTACACCGGTTATGACAACTCCTTTTTAAGACCTATTTTTTGTATTTGGTCTTAAAAGGAAGGTTCCACTGTGTGAGCATTTCACTCTGTGGTATACTTTTCTCAAAACGGTGGCAGTATTATAAAGGAGAGCTGCAGTGGGGGCTAAAGATGGTGTGTGATTTTTTTTGGGGGGAAGGGCCATACAGTCTGTTTATGCCTACCAGTGTACGTGTGAGTTACAACCCACGAACGCAGAAGAAAAAGAAGTAATGAACTTTTCTGAATCAGTTTTGCTGTGTTTATGTAACTGGATGGACTTGTTTTCATTTTTAGCCAGAAACATTATTAGTGAAGAGCTTTGTCAAGAGCGTAGCAGTGTTGGTGTAAGGTAGTCGCTGTGTGGTTTGCAGGCCTGCCATCAAAGACATCTTCCAGTCCATATCAGCCAAGGTTGGATCTGAGCCGTGCTGCGACTGGGTGAGTCTCTTCAACTTTTGGACTTTAACAGCACATACAGTCCTTCCCGTGAAGAAAGTTTGCTTCACTGTCTCCAATCTGCCCAGGGGATGAGACCATCCCTCCACTGTGACACACACCAAAAATCAACATTCATGACTGGTTTCCTGTGCTGCATGGAATTTTTTGGATAAATTAATTTAACAAAGTTAAAACAAAAATGCACACTCTGCATAGAAAGCTCAAAGGCTTTTAATTATTGGTATGTGTCTGAGTGGAGTGATGGTTTTATCCCACATGAAAAAAGCCTAGCCAGATCTAAGGTTGCGAGCTGAATTGCTTTGATCATCTGTACGCATGTCTGCTTAAAGAGGGCAGCAACTGATGATGCTTTCAGGCATCAAGTGGCCAGCTTGCATCACGCGGAGGGGCTCCGGTGATGCCCTCAAGCATCATACGGTTGGCAAGGGTTCAAAATAGCTCTTCTTACCTCAAATACAGAGAATACAACTGTCCCCCTTTCCCCTCTCCCTTCCACCTCCCCCTCGCCCTACCTCCTAACCCCCCCCCCCCCCCCTCTTCTGAGATCCTCCAATTTAAGACTCTGGGTGTTGAAAGAAGTTTGAGTGTAGTGTTCTGTGTGTGGCAGGTGGGCCCAGAGGGAGCAGGTCACTTTGTGAAGATGGTGCACAATGGTATCGAGTACGGAGACATGCAGCTCATCTGTGAAGCTTACAGCTTGATGAAGGATGCCCTTGGAATGTCGCATGATGAAATGGGAAAGGTAAGAGAAGAAAACAAAATAAATATATAGACAGATAGATGCACACAACTATATATGCACCCATATTCTCTGTCTGTGTGTCTGTCTGTCTCTGTCTCTCTCTCTCTCTCTCACACATACACACACTCACACACACACACACACGCACACACACACACACATACACACGCACACACCCATACACACACACACACACACACACACACACACACACACACACACACACACACACACACACACACACTACCACATACAATTCATATTTTCTCTTTCTCATGCTCACACACTCGGACACACACTCCACACATACATACACACACAGTTTTTATCTTCTGTGTTACATTCACATCACAACAAACCTTTCTTGATCGGTACCTCTCACATTTTCATCAATACTAAACCCCATTTGGGATTTTCAGGTATTAGACACCTGGAACAAAAGCGAGCTCGAGTCGTTCCTGATCGAAATCACTCGTGACATCCTGAATTTCAAGGACACCGACGGAAAACCACTGGTAGAGAAAATCCTGGACTCTGCAGGTCAAAAGGGCACAGGGAAATGGACGGCCATCTCAGCCCTGGACTATGGCGTACCTGTCACACTGATCGGTTAGTTATGGTTCAAATATAATGAATGGCAATGGTAATGAACAGAAAGTCTTAAATGGATGTGGGGCTGGGAGAGGGGGGTGGGATGGTCTTAAATGGATGTGTGGCTGGGAGAGGGGGGTGGGGTGGTCTTAAATGGATGTGGGGCTGGGAGAGGGGGGTGGGATGGTCTTAAATGGATGTGGGGCTGGGAGAGGAGGGTGGGGTGGTCTTAAATGGATGTGGGGCTGGGAGAGGGGGGTGGGATGGTCTTAAATGGATGTGGGGCTGCGAGAGGGGGGTGGGATGGTCTTAAATGGATGTGCGGCTGGGAGAGGAGGGTGGGGTGGTCTTAAATGGATGTAGGCCTGGGAGAGGGGGTGGGATGGTCTTGGATGTAGGGCTGGGAGAGGGGGGTGGGGTGGTCTTAAATGGATGTGGGGCTGGGAGAGGGGGGTGGGGTGGTCTTAAATGGATGTGGGGCTGGGAGAGGAGGGTGGGATGTTCTTAAATGGATGTGGGGCTGGGAGAGGGGGGTGGGATGGTCTTAAATGGATGTGGGGCTGGGAGAGGGGGGTGGGGTGGTCTTAAATGGATGTGGGACTGGGAGAGGGGGGTGGGATGGTCTTAAATGGATGTGGGACTGGGAGAGGGGGGTGGGGTGGTCTTAAATGGATGTGGGACTGGGAGAGGGGGAGTGGGATGGTCTTAAAGGGATGTGGGGCTGGGAGAGGGGGGTGGGGTGGTCTTAAATGGATGTGGGGCTGGGAGAGGGGTGTGGGGTGGTCTTAAATGGATGTGGGGCTGGGAGAGGGGGGTGGGGTGGTCTTAAATGGATGTGGGACTGGGAGAGGGGGGTGGGATGGTCTTAAATGGATGTGGGACTGGGAGAGGGGGGTGGGGTGGTCTTAAATGGATGTGGGACTGGGAGAGGGGGAGTGGGATGGTCTTAAAGGGATGTGGGGCTGGGAGAGGGGGGTGGGGTGGTCTTAAATGGATGTGGGGCTGGGAGAGGGGTGTGGGGTGGTCTTAAATGGATGTGGGGCTGGGAGAGGGGGTGGGGTGGTCTTAAATGGATGTGGGACTGGGAGAGGGGGGTGGGATGGTCTTAAATGGATGTGGGACTAGGAGAGGGGGGTGGGATGGTCTTAAATGGATGTGGGAGAGGGGGTGGGGTGGTCTTAAATGAATGTGGGGCTGGGAGAGGGGGGGTGGGATGGTCTTAAATGGATGTGGGACTGGGAGAGGGGGGGTGGGGTGGTCTTAAATGGATGTGGGACTGGGAGAGGGGGATGGGATGGTCTTAAATGGATGTGGGACTGGGAGAGGGGGGTGGGATGGTCTTAAATGGATGTGGGACTGGGAGAGGGGGTGTGGTGGTCTTAAATGGATGTGTGACTGGGAGAGGGGTGTGGGATGGTCTTAAATGGATGTGGGACTGGGAGAGGAGGGTGTGGTGGTCTTAAATGGATGTGGGACTGGGAGAGGGGGGAGGAATGGTCTTAAATGGATGTGGGGCTGGGAGAGGGGGGTGGGGTGGTCTTAAATAGATGTGGGGCTGGGAGAGGGGGGTGGGGTGGTCTTAAATGGATGTGGGGCTGGGAGAGGGGGGTGGGATGGTCTTAAATGGATGTGGGACTGGGAGAGGGGGGGTGGGGTGGTCTTAAATGAATGTGGGGCTGGGAGAGGGGGGGTGGGATGGTCTTAAAGGGATGAGGGGCTGGGAGAGGTGGGGTGGTCTTAAATGGATGTGGGGCTGGGAGAGGGGGTGGGATGGTCTTAAATGGATGTGGGACTGGGAGAGGGGGGGTGGGGTGGTCTTAAATGGATGTGGGACTGGGAGAGGGGGATGGGATGGTCTTAAATGGATGTGGGACTGGGAGAGGGGGGTGGGATGGTCTTAAATGGATGTGGGACTGGGAGAGGGGGGTGGATGGTCTTAAAGGGATGTGGGGCTGGGAGAGGTGGGGTGGTCTTAAATGGATGTGGGGCTGGGAAAGGGGGGTGGGATGGTCTTAAATGGATGTGGAACTGGGAGATGGGGGTGGGATGGTCTCAAATGGATGTGGAGATGGGGGTGGGGTGGTCTTAAATGGATGTGGGGCTGGGAGAGGGGGGTGGGATGGTCTTAAATGAATGTGGGGCTGGGAGAGGGGGGGTGGGATGATCTTAAAGGAATGCGGGGCTGGGAGAGGGGGGTGGGGTGGTCTTAAATGGATGTGGGGCTGGGAGAGGGGGGAGGAATGGTCTTAAATGGATGTGGGACTGGGAGAGGGGGGTGGGATGGTCTTAAATGGATGTGGGACTGGGAGAGGGGGTGTGGTGGTCTTAAATGGATGTGGGACTGGGAGAGGGGTGTGGGATGGTCTTAAATGGATGTGGGACTGGGAGAGGAGGGTGTGGTGGTCTTAAATGGATGTGGGACTGGGAGAGGGGGGAGGAATGGTCTTAAATGGATGTGGGGCTGGGAGAGGGGGGTGGGGTGGTCTTAAATAGATGTGGGGCTGGGAGAGGGGGGTGGGGTGGTCTTCAATGGATGTGGGGCTGGGAGAGGGGGGTGGGATGGTCTTAAATGGATGTGGGACTGGGAGAGGGGGGTGGGGTGGTCTTAAATGAATGTGGGGCTGGGAGAGGGGGGGTGGGATGGTCTTAAAGGGATGAGGGGCTGGGAGAGGTGGGGTGGTCTTAAATGGATGTGGGGCTGGGAGAGGGGGTGGGATGGTCTTAAATGGATGTGGGACTGGGAGAGGGGGGTGGGATGGTCTTAAATGGATGTGGGACTGGGAGAGGGGGGTGGGGTGGTCTTAAATGAATGTGGGGCTGGGAGAGGGGGGGTGGATGGTCTTAAATGAATGTGGGGCTGGGAGAGGGGGGGTGGGATGATCTTAAAGGAATGCGGGGCTGGGAGAGGGGGGTGGGGTGGTCTTAAATGGATGTGGGGCTGGGAGAGGGGGGAGGAATGGTCTTAAATGGATGTGGGACTGGGAGAGGGGGGTGGGATGGTCTTAAATGGATGTGGGACTGGGAGAAGGGGTGTGGTGGTCTTAAATGGATGTGGGACTGGGAGAGGGGTGTGGGATGGTCTTAAATGGATGTGGGACTGGGAGAGGAGGGTGTGGTGGTCTTAAATGGATGTGGGGCTGGGAGAGGGGGGAGGAATGGTCTTAAATGGATGTGGGGCTGGGAGAGGGGGGTGGGGTGGTCTTAAATAGATGTGGGGCTGGGAGAGGGGGGTGGGGTGGTCTTAAATGGATGTGGGGCTGGGAGAGCGGGGTGGGATGGTCTTAAATGGATGTGGGACTGGGAGAGGGGGGTGGGGTGGTCTTAAATGAATGTGGGGCTGGGAGAGGGGGGGTGGGATGGTCTTAAAGGGATGAGGGGCTGGGAGAGGTGGGGTGGTCTTAAATGGATGTGGGGCTGGGAGAGGGGGTGGGATGGTCTTAAATGGATGTGGGACTGGGAGAGGGGGGTGGGATGGTCTTAAATGGATGTGGGACTGGGAGAGGGGGGTGGGGTGGTCTTAAATGAATGTGGGGCTGGGAGAGGGGGGGTGGATGGTCTTAAAGGGATGTGGGGCTGGGAGAGGTGGGGTGGTCTTAAATGGATGTGGGGCTGGGAAAGGGGGGTGGGATGGTCTTAAATGGATGTGGAACTGGGAGATGGGGGTGGGATGGTCTCAAATGGATGTGGAGATGGGGGTGGGGTAGTCTTAAATGGATGTGGGGCTGGGAGAGGCAGACCTGTTTACCCTTACGATTTTGGCGTAATTTATTACGATTTTCTGCAAAAAATACGCCATTCCGCTATCCGTGTCAAGACTACGATTTTCATAAATAAAAAAAATGTAAAAAAAAAATAAAATTTTTTTTTTTTTTTTTAATCAATTCACATGTTTGGCATTGTTTTTTCAATGGCAAAATGGGGTGAAAAAGCACAGGACTGACCAGAGATCATGTCTGTCTGATAAGACGCTGGAGAGCCTTATTCTAGTGGTGGTCTCGCCCTCACTCATTCGGCAAGCAGTAGAGAAGCGCTTGACACACTGAAAAAGGCCTACTACGAGCAAAAGAAAAAGAATCAGTGATGCATGTGCTTTTGATGTGATCTTCGTTGAAATTATGATGACTACAAAAACTGACTGATGTGTTTAGTTTGTGAATGATGGATATATGTGCATGATTGCGTTTCGCAGACACAGTTGTCATGTGCGTTGTAATTGGCGACGAATGCTGGATGATTACTATTTTTGTGCCAGGATTACTATTTTTGGGGCTGAGCATTACTCCAAAACACTTATGGGGGTAAACAGGTCTGGAGAGGGGGGTGGGATGGTCTTAAATGAATGTGGGGCTGGGAGAGGGGGGGTGGGATGATCTTAAAGGAATGCGGGGCTGGGAGAGGGGGGTGGGGTGGTCTTAAATGGATGTGGGGCTGGGAGAGGGGGGGTGGGATGGTCTTAAATGGATGTGGGGCTGGGAGAGGTGGGGTGGTCTTAAATGGATGTGGGGCTGGGAGAGGGGGGTGGGGTGGTCTTAAATGGATGTGGGGCTGGGAGAGGGGGGTGGGATGGTCTTAAATGGATGTGGGACTGGGAGAGGGGGGTGGGATGGTCTTAAATGGATGTGGGACTGGGAGAGGGGGGTGGTATGGTCTTAAATGGATGTGGGGCTGGGAGAGGGGGTGGGGTGGTCTGCGTTATGGTGCACTAACCACTAGGCCACACTCTCCTGTCATATGTGAGAGTTAACTGTTTTCCAATGTCTTCCACAGGAGAGGCAGTGTTTGCTCGCTGTCTGTCGTCTCTGAAGACCGAGCGAGTTGCAGCCAGCAAGGAAATCTCGGGGCCTGACCCTAAGTTCACTGGCGACAAGCAGAGCTTCATCAATGACATCAGACAGGTGAATGAGACATAGACGTAGCAAAACTTTATTATCTCTAAAAGAGAAATTCAGGTGTGGTGTATACATATATCACAGCATCAGACATTAACATATGATATAATTTCCTGCGCTTTTCACTCTCAGGGTCACCTTATTTATAAAGATAATACATATCTATACCGCTTCCCTCAAAGGGGAAGGGGGGGGGGGGGGGGCGGGGTATGCAAGATAATATATGTGGCAGCACGAAGCCAAACTCTTAGTTCCACTTCTCGTAGTTTACCGAAACTACGTGATTTGTGAGATGCGCACACCGCCGGAAACACGCCATTCCCGTACGACTTCCGGCCGCCATAGCAGCTTCTCCAAAACCGGTCTTACTTTATCAGGTTAATCCTTCCTTTTAGGGTCCTTTTTTCCTAACTTGACTGATTTATTCCTTCGGTTAACCATTTGTTTTGACCTGCGGTAAGTGTATTTTCCTTATTTGTTGTCGCAAATGCTTAGAATTTGTTCGAACAATGGACAGCACTGAATCAGTGCCTGAAATCCAAATCCACGCGGATGAAGTGGATCAATTGTTAGACTTGCCTTGTTCAAGTCAAAAGGACAAACATGTGTCAAATGAAAAAGAAGGGAAGAAAAAGAATCAGAAAAAACCTCGGTTAGAGGCAGTGACCATTCCAATCAGTGATTGGAATAACATGAAAAAACAAAACGAACGTATCCTAGCGCTGCTAGGTCAGGGCCAAGGCCAGACCGAAGGCGAATCGCCTGATGATCATGGTTCGAAGATGACACAAAGACAAAAGCGAAAAGCAGAGTCACAAGAATCTGGAGACGAATCTGATTCGTTCGAAGATTATGATGATCAAATAGAATCGATGATCAGAGTGAACGAAGGTGAAACTTGTGGTCAAACTTGTGGCACTAGTAATTCTGACACTGAAATGGCAGAAATAGAACAAGAGTTCGACAATGCTGAAAAGCTTGCACCAGAAATACCGGAAGGTATCGCGAAGCTGGTTGATGAGACCATGGCAAAAGGTCAAATTTCAGAAGAAAAAATGAAAGAAAAAATGAACAAGTATGCCAGACCTAAAAACTTGAAGGTTGTTGTTCCAAAGGTCAATCCGGAGATATGGTCAATACTTGACCGTGCAACAAGAGGTGCAGATTTGAAACTACAGCAGTATCAGAAAGCGTTGTGTACAGCGACCTATGCACTCACAAACATATGGCAAACCATACTGAAAAGTGAATCACCCGAAATTCGGGGACTCATGAAAGGTGTAGCAGATTCTATTGCACTTGTACAGAAAACAAACCATGATCTGTCAATCGACAGAAGGGGGAAAATTTCAAATGCTCAACTGAACAAAAAGTACAAAAAACTTGGTTCTGCTGAAGTTCCAATCACAGATATGTTGTTTGGCAATGACCTGAAAGCTGCATGTGCAAACATTGATACAACAGCTAGAATGGGCCTGGGTCTCAGTCAGTCAAGTGGAGTAAAAGGTCAAAAGTTTTTTCCACAAAACCCCTTTGCAAAAAACGATTGGAATTGGAGGCCAAGAGGTGCAGGAAGAACCTGGACACCAAGAGGCAGAATGAGAGGGAGAGGACCTTACCGTGCACGGGGCAGAATGAACTACCGCGGCAGCGGACGAACCGAGTGGCAACAAGGCCAGCAGTAGCTCCACTACCTTCTCTGCCAAAATCTGTAAGTAAAGATACAATACCTAACCGCCCTTTTGAAGCAGGTAGACTAAAAAAGTTTGTTCAAAAATGGGAAGAAATAACATCAGACCCATTTATTCTTGACATGGTGTGCGGTGCTGATATTCCAATAGATGAGTTTTCTGACTTAAATTCTGAAAATCTTTCTTACTTGAAAAATCAAGTACAAGGAAATCTATGGACAAAAATGGATTCGGAAATTGAAAAACTGTTATCCTTGGGAGTTATTGAAAAATCGGTGCATCAGGAAGATGAAATTATCTCCCCTGTTTTCATGGTCCCAAAACCTGATGGCTCCTACCGTCTCATTTTGAATCTAAAAAAGTTTAATGATTCAGTACAATATGAGCACTTTAAGATGGACAATCTTACGTCAGCAACTCAAATGATGATAAGAGGCTGCTACATGGCTTCAGTGGATCTCAGACATGCATACTACTCTGTACCAATAAAAGCAGAATGCAGGAAATACCTCAAATTCATGTGGAGAAACAAACTTTATCAGTATACCTGCTTCCCAAATGGACTAAGTAACTGCCCTCGTTATTTCACAAAGTTAATGAAACCAGTCTATGCCACACTCAGATCACAGGGATATTTATCCACTTCCTTTATTGATGATAGTTATCTGCAAGGTAATTCTTTTGAAGAGTGTGCAGAGAATGTGTCAAAGACAGTGAAATTACTCGATTCACTGGGATTTATTATCCACACAGAGAAATCAGTCCTCAAACCCTGCAAGAAACTGAGGTACTTGGGGTTTCTTTTAAACTCTGAAGATATGACAGTTACTTTACCCCTGGAAAGAAAGCAAAAAGTTGTGCTCGCATGTTCAGAACTGAAAAGAAAGAAGAGGGTGACCATAAGAGAACTGGCACAAGTTATAGGCCAGTTGGTAGCAACCTTTCCAGCTGTTCAGTGGGGCCCACTGTTTTATAGGAGTTTAGACAGACTGAAATCCACATCGTTAAAATTTTCTGCAGGAAATTTTGAATCGCTGACAAGCTTGACAGATAAGACAACAGAAGAACTAGACTGGTGGATTGAAAATTTAGATTCCTCTTTTTTCCCCATTGAAAAAACTAATCCTGAAGTTGAAATCCAGACGGATGCTGCAAGTTCAGGTGGTTGGGGAGCTGTTTGTGGTCAAATTAAGACTGGAGGGCGATGGTCCGAAACAGAAATGAATTTGCACATCAATGTTCTAGAAATGATGGCAATTTTGTACGCTTTGAAAAGTTTCAAAGAAATGATCACAGGAAAACATGTAAAAGTCTTGACAGACAACACATGTGCAGTCTCCTATATATCCAATATGGGAGGATCGCGTTCTCCAGATTGCAATAACGTTGCAAAACAAATTTGGATGTGGTGCAAGGAAAATGGTATTTGGATATATCAATTTCACATATCCCAGGAATACTGAATACAGAAGCTGACGTTTTGTCAAGACAATTCAATGATCGTACTGAGTGGAAATTGAATCATGATATTTTCTGCAAATTAAAAGATCGTCTGCTGAAGCCAGACATCGATCTATTTGCATCACGATTAAATTTTCAGATGAAACCATTCGTGTCCTGGATACCAGACCCAGAAGCCTTGGCCATTGATGCCTTTACCCAAGATTGGTCAAAATGGTTAATATATATGCCTTTCCGCCTTTCAGCTTGCTGCAGAAAGTGCTCAACAAATGGCAGCGCGACAGAGCGGAAGGAATCTTGATCGTTCCAAAGTGGCCTACGGCAGTATGGTACCCCCAGATGTTGAAAATGCTGACACAAGAGCCTGTTCTTCTTCCAAAGGGAAAGCTTACCATTCATCTACCACATACGCAAGATGTGCATCCGCTCCACAGGACTCTGCAACTTCTGGCTTGTTGCTTATCAGGAAATCCCTCGAAGCAAGAGGAGTTCAAGGTGAGACTTTCCAAGTTATCTGGGCATCGTGGCGACCTTCAACCAGACAGCAGTATGCCTCCTACCTCAGCAGATGGAGCAAGTTTTGTGTGCAGTGCCAGTGTGATCCCCTTCGTCCGACTATAGATGAGGTGTTACAGTTCTTGACTAAGCTGTATGAAGATGGCTTAGGATACAGTGCTATAAACACTGCAAGGAGTGCACTATCTGCAGTGGTTATTCTACCAGACAATAAAACAGTAGGATGTCACCCTTTAGTAATTCGATTTCTAAAGGGAATCTTTGAACTGCGTACACCACAACCAAGATACAATGAAACTTGGGATGTAGACAAAGTTTTGCAGTTTTTCAGAAACATGGGTGAAAATTCTGAACTTTCATTGAAGGATTTGACTTTAAAATTGTGTTCCTTGTTGTTGTTAATTACTGCCCACAGAGTGCAGACAATTCATTTGATCAGGTTGAGAAATATTTGTTTTCATGATGATGGATGTACAATTTACATAACTGAAAAGTTGAAGCAGTCTAGACCTGGCTTTCATCCAAAACCTTTGCAGTTACCGTTTTATACAGAAGACAAAACTTTGTGTGTGGTGACTTGTCTTCGACAGTACATTAATAGTACTGTAGAATTCAGATGTGAGAGTGATGAGACTGACCAGTTACTTTTGTGTTACCAACAGCCACATGGACCAGCGGCGAAAGACACCATAGCTAGGTGGCTAAAAACTGTACTCATACGCGCAGGAATTACAAATTTTGCACCCCACAGCTTTCGGGGCGCATCATCTTCAGCAATGTTCAAGTCGGGTGTTGCTGTTCAAGATATTTTGAAAGTGGCAGGCTGGTCAAATGTATCCACTTTCAAAAAGTTCTATAACAAACCACTGGAAAGTAAAGATAAATCAAACACTATCTTAAACTATTATGCGAAAGTTGGAAAATAAAAATCTTCCAGCTCAGTAATCTAAGTTTGATTACATTCTGATAATTTGGTTTTTTGGAGGGGCTGCTGTGGTGGCCGGAAGTCGTATGAGCAATCGAACTTTGATTACATTCTGATAATTTGCATTGGGACAGTTAAAAAATTCAAGACAAGGGAGCTAACAAATGGAGATCTAGAGACAATTATCTCCCTGGCTCCATGTAAGAAAAGCAAATGTTTTTGTGGACAATTGATCCATTGTTTTCAAATGTGTTGTAGTGTTTATTGTTTCTTTGGTTATGAAGAAATTGCAATTCCCATAATGAATGGAGAATAAATGCATCACTTATTTTTTGTAATACATGGTTGTTTCAAACAATGTATGTTTGGTGTAAAAGCCAAGACAGGTGTTCACTATTCTCATGTTGTCCTTTGAGAATAAATGTTTGACATTTCACTTTAGTGTGACTTTGATTATTCCTTTGTTTGAAATATAATCTTTAATCAACCAACTTTAAAATCTCACAAATCACGTAGTTTCGGTAAACTACGAGAAGTGGAATTCAAAACATAAACGAGTACTCACCTGAGTCGAAGTTTGTGTAGAATTCCACGATGTAGTTTACAGGAACGGAGGGATATGTGCCCACCCTTCAGTTTCACCCTCTCCAATAAAGGAAATAAGCTAATTTATCAAATGTAAATACAACCGAAACATTTTTGGTTGCTTAAAGAAAAATCAGATCATCTGATATGGTTATATCAGATGACCTGTGCTGTGAAAAATGGCGTGTTTCCGGCGGTGTGCGCATCTCACATATCCCTCCGTTCCTGTAAACTACATCGTGGAATTCTACACAAACTTCGACTCAGGTGAGTACTCGTTTATGTTTTGAATTTTCAGAGTCAACCTGGCCCGCTCATCGGGCAAGCAAAGATAAACAAAACGCCCGCCTCTAATGTCAGTGGCTGCTGCGAGGAAGAGATCCGTAGTAAGAGATCAGCGTCTGCCTGGTCTCTGGCAGGGTGATGTAGGCAGGGTGAAACATCACTGACCTGTCCTGTGTCGATCACAACACAGGCCCAGCTACTGCCAGTGCACCGAGTGGCGACAGCAGCTATTTCTCGGTTTGCGATACTGTTGTAAGACTTCATTCTGAACATTTTACCAGGCTTGGGATGCGTCCAAAATAGACGATTTTCAAAATAGCTCTTTCTGGATTTTCAGGGCTTTGGAAGAGTAAAAGCTTCCTTACGGAAGACAAACTTTTCACAACATCCGGAGCATGTTCCACGCTTCTCATCGGCTTTATACTCCTGCGATCGGGGCGAACAACTAGGGCTCTGGAAAACGTCTATTGTCTGGCCCTAAAATTCATGCTCAACATTTACCAGGCTTTGTATGCATCCAAAATTGTCTGGCCTAAAATTCATGCTGAACTTTTTACCAGGCTTTGTATGCGTCCAAAATTGTCTGGCCTAAAAGCTGAACATTTGTGCAGGCTCTGTATGCGTCGAAAATCGTGTCGTACGCCCAAGGCTTCATGCTGATGAGGGAGACAGCCAAAGAGTTCAAGTGGAAACTCAACATGGGGGCCATTGCCTTGATGTGGAGAGGTGGATGCATCATCCGCAGGTATGTGTGTGTGTGTGGCTGTGTGTGTGTGTGAGTGTAAATAATGTGTGCATGCATACACGTGTGTGTGTGTGTTTTGGTGTGTGTGTGTTTTGGTGTGTGTGTGTTTGGTGTATGTGTGTGTGAGAGGGAGACGGAAAGGAGAGGGGGGTATTGTGACTTTGTTAGTGTGAATCTGTATGTGGTATGTGTGTTGATGGTCGATGATAGTATGTTTCATGTGCAGCGTGGCTTGATATGTGTGTGTGTGTGTGTATGGGTGGGTGTGTGTGATACTTAAGCATAAACATGTTTTTCCAGCTGAATGTACATGTCTAAAATCATTATCAAAATCTGTATTTGGTGCACACAAAAAAGAAATTGTCATATAATGTTAAAGTGGAGAACTGACATGTTGATGTGACCGATTTCAGCGTGTTCCTGGGTAACATCAAGCAGGCTTTCGACAAGAACCCCGACCTCAGCAACCTGTTGCTGGACAGCTTCTTCAAGACCGAGATCCAGAAGAGTCAGGTAGGGGCTGCACGGTGGATCCTTTTCTGTTTCTGTCTGGTCCCTTTAATTTCTCATCTCATAGTAAACTCTTCTTCTTAATATGATATGATCTAATTCTTACTATTTTATCGGAACACAAATTATGATACACTGTAATGTGTCTACTACACTCACTCTGGATGTTCCTGATTTTAGCTAAAAGTCGCGATACATCTCCTGGCCCTAGCCAGAAACCCTACCCTCTTATGTGTTTCATGCACTGATTCTGGAGTTGTGTTCTATTTTTGGCAAAGGAATTATCGCCTTATCTTAATCTTAGACTCTCTCGCCCCTTATCACCAACCCTGTTTTGCATGTATACACTCACATTCTTCTTCTGCGTTCATGGGCTGAAACTCCCAAGTACACTTGCATTTTTTCACGAATGGGTTTGTACCTGTATGATCGTTTTTACCCCGCCAGTTAGGCAGCCATACGCCCACTCGCATTTATTATGGTTTACGTTGCAATGTTTCAGGATGCATGGCGCCGTGTGGTGTCGCAAGCAGTGTTGCGGGGTATTCCCACCCCTGCCTTCAGCACAGCCCTGGCCTTCTTTGACGGCTACCGCTCTGAAAACCTGCCTGCCAACCTCATTCAGGTCAGTGATAAGCTATAAACGAGTGCTTCTGCTGGAGTTTTAATCCTTAGCTCATTTTCCAAAGGGGCGGCAGTGTTGAGCTATAAACGAGTGCTTCTGCTGGGGTTTGGATCCTTAGCTCATTTTCCAAAGGGGTGTCAATGATAACTGCCACCTTGCAGTGCTGACTCACTTCTGCTGTTAACTTCTGTGTGAGGCATGCATACACAGTAGGTGCGGCAAGACTTGAAAGCTCAGCTACTTTTATCACCACCAGTGCCTGTGTGTTCTGTCACTTGCACGCTCAAACAAAAAGCTATCCCCCAGTTTTGTTCAAGCCACAGCGAATTCATTTTTCCTGAGTTATGTGCTCTTGCCTTGAAGCGGGAAATCAAAGACAATACACGCTGGAAATCAAAGACAAAACTCAAAGGTTGACTCTTGCTCGTATAGAATGGTGAATTGTAACTCCCTTTGCAACAAATTTCAGAATAACTTACTCAGTGCTAATTTCCTTTTATTTTTCTTCCGTCACAGGCTCAGCGTGACTATTTCGGAGCGCACACATACGAGCGTTTGGACAAGCCAGGCACGTTTGTTCACACCAACTGGACCGGCCATGGTGGAAACGTTTCATCCACAACCTATCAGGCCTAAAGTGTTGCTGGCAGTCTGAAATATATAATTAGGATTGACAGGAAATGCAGCATAGACTGGGTGGGAAAGAGTTAACGGCTCAGTGATGCTGTGACACAGAATGAAGAGATAATAATGACAATGTTGATATAGAGTATGCCCTTGATGACAAAGTTGGTTTAGCTGTGAAGTCAGTTGATTGAACTACTATCCTGTCTGTCGTTGGGTTTGATTTGGTCGGTTGTTTGTTTGTTTGTTTGTCAGAAATACGAGGATATGTCCGGTTAATAGATTTGATGTGCCATGTGGTGTGTTCACTTGATGGTTTGCATATTTGGGAAACAAAACTGAATTGCAATAGCGGCATGCAGTACTGTTTACTTTTAGAGAGAACACACTTTGTGCAGTGTCAGGATATAAGCCCATGAAGTTATAAATAAAACAACAAATGATCAAACAAAAACAAAAGCATTAATTTGCAAAAAAGGGAAACCGTCCCTGCTGATACTCGGGATACACGATCAAAGACAACATTTTTTTTTAAATTAGCTTGAAGAGCACACATATTAAATTTGAATGTTTGGGGACTAGTTGTGTTGTTGACCTTGTAATCACGACATTGATTCATATCATTCCTTTTCATTCACGCATTTTAGTAAAATGTGAAGTCTGGTCATGTTTTAGCAAGTATTATTAGTTTGCTGATGGCCTGTAGTTTTATTTCTTTTTTTCAATGTATGGAAATTTGGAGAAAAGCAACACAAAAAATATTAAAAATTTGTTTATCACAGAGGCGAAATTTTTTACATCCATCCACCATGTGGTAAGGGAAAGAAATGAATATTCATATGCATAGCATGATAAGTTATGAGTCATCACAGTGTTAAGCCTAAGACTATACTGCCGTGTGCTGACAAAACCGAGTAAGTCCACTGACGCTACTTCCGAGAAAAACGACTTTTACTGTTTGATAAAATGTCTCAAAAGTGATGATTATCTAGATCAAACCACCGAGATAATAAGATAAATAGCATTAATTTAAGTTTAAACCCCGATTTTCATAATAATCAGATGGATGGTTTTGGTTTTGTTGGGCATTTTGTGGACTTACTTGGTTGTACCACTTTTCCCCTCAATATCAGATCTAACAAAAAATGCACAGATCTAAGCAAGCAGACTTGCTTGGTTTTACAGTACCAGAATATTTGGAAGAAGTGTTAAGAGAAATGACAAAACAGTGAAAATAACACTACGAATTTGCACAAGATGGAAAGAGAGAGGTCGAGAGAGAGGAGATAGTGAGAGAGAGGAGAGAAAGCTAAGGCGGGGGGGGGGGGGGGGGGGGTTGGATGGAGGGAGCGAGAGAAATAAAGGGAGGGAGGGAGATAGAGAGATGGAAAGAGGGGTGGAGAGAGAAGGTGAGAGGAAGAGCTATGGAGGAAGAGATAAATGGGGAGGAAGAGAGATATAGGAATGGACGAGAGGGAGGGGGGGGGGGGGTGGAGGGATTGAGTGAGAGAAGGGGGAAGGGAGGGAGAGGGGAAGGAAGAGAGGGAGGGAGAGACTTAGTGGGATTGAGGGAGGGAGGAAAGAAGAGGGAGGGAGGGAGGGAAAGAAATAGTGGATGGAGGGAGTGAGAGAAGGGAAGGATGGAGACAGGGAGGGAGGAAGAAGAGGGGGGGGGGGAGGAAGTGTGGGAGGGAGGGAAACAGATAGTAGGATGGAGGGAGTAAGAGAGGGAGGGAGATAAGGAGGGAGGGAGGGAGGGGGAGGGAGGGAAAGAGAGTGGGATGGAGGGACAGAGGGGAGGGGGAAGGAGGGAGGTAGAGAAAAGTCGATTGTTGGCGGTAGGGAGAGAGGGATGAGGGAAGAGAGGGAGGAGGAGAGAGCGAAAGGGAAGGGGGGATAGAGAGAATGATGGAGGGAGGGAAATAGAGAGAGGGAGGAAGAGGGATAGAGATAACGAGAGATGTAGGGAGGGATAGAAAGAGAGATAGAGGGAGACAAAGATCGTCAGGAGAATCATATAGAGAAGAAAAATGTTTGAAATAAAACTCATAAGGTGACGTCATTATGTCTCACCTTATCGAATGACGTCATTTGCGAGTTCTAAACTTAACATGACGTCTTCTGAAAGAATTTTGAAACTACCATTATACGAAAATTGGGAAACCCTTGGACTTACTTGGTTTTGTCAAAACATTCATGCACACTTAAAAAGTTGTTTTTGGTTGTGGACTTATCTGTTCATAACTGCTTATCTAAGCACTCTAAAAAGTAGAAATTAACACAAAAGATGCGCATTGATTTCTTCTTTTTGATGAACAAAAAATATCATTTTTGAAAAAAATGCACTTACTCGGTTTTCTGAACACACGGCAGTATACAATCATGTACTACTAAACTGGTTGGTATGATATACCTCGAGGTCGTTGCATTTATAATTTTTTCCAAGATGTTTTGTAGCATTCAGCATAATTTAAAAAAAAGTTGATTTATTATGTTTGAATGTGTTTACTTTATGTCAGTAACATATTTTCTGTTTGTAAGATCAAAATGTTTGTGTGATAAATGATAAAACGGCTGTCAATGATCTATCTGTCTTACTCAAAAGACCATGCTCGTGCTCGGGAATCTTCCAATTGGGATGACAGTCGCCAACTTTGTACAATTAAGTGGCTCTGTGAGTGTTCAGATACTCCCAATTAACACACACATTACCATGCTGTTGATTCTTAATATTGTGCCTTCAAAATGACCTTGTTCAGTTTGTTTTTATAAGAGAATCCTTCCATGTTTAATGTTTTAAAGTACACTTTTCTCTCTGTGTCTTTACTTGCTCATATTGTTTCTTTACCAGCTACATTAAGTTATAATTATCTTGTTAAAAAAAGTATTTTGTTGATTGTGTGACTACCCCCCCGCGGGTTAGGGGGAAAAATTTACCCGATACCCCCCGCGGGTTAGGGGGAAGAATTCACCCGATGCTCCCCAGCATGTCGTAAGAGGCGACTAACGGATTCTGTTTCTCCTTTTACCTTTGTTAAGTGTTTCTTGTATAGAATATAGTCAATTTTTGTAAAGATTTTAGTCAAGCAGTATGTAAGAAATGTTAAGTCCTTTGTACTGGAAACTTGCATTCTCCCAGTAAGGTCATATATTGTACTACGTTGCAAGCCCCTGGAGCAATTTTTTGATTAGTGCTTTTGTGAACAAGAAACAATTAACAAGTGGCTCTATCCCATCCCCCCCTTTCCCCGTCGCGATATAACCTTGAACGGTTGAAAACGACGTTAAACACCAAATAAAGATTGTGTGACTATTAACTTATTTTTTGCTGTTCTGAACTGTCAACACATGTTTTTATACAATATTTTGTTTTGAAAATGTGTAATGTCTTGCTAAGTCATTACAACATACATACCATGTAAACCTACCAATAACAGAAGCATTTTATTTACTGCCATGCGTTCTTACACAATTGTTAAGTATGCACTAGCCAATTTGCAGGCAGGATTTTGTTTTCATGCTTTTTTGGCATTTGTATGCCATTGAGTTTATGGGGATATACTATTTTCAACATGTAATCAAGATTCATACTGAAGACAAAGTAAAAACAAGAACAGAAAAAGCTCTTGCATGACTTGTATAAAAATTGCATGAGAGCAAAGAGAGACACAGAGAGATTTTTTTGGGCAAGTTTGCATGTTTTCTAGACAAGATCAACTGACGAATGTGCAAAAATAGATTCATACACAGGGAACCGTTACGTGATTTCTTTCAATAAGCTTCACACTCACACTGATTAGTATGTTCACACGTTGTTTTAGATCTGATCAACTCGCAAACATGTCAAAAACAGATTCATACAGAGGGAACTGCATTACGTGACTTCTTTCACACACTCACGTTTGTTTTTTAGATCTGATAAACAAAATATTTATTGCTTAACGGGATATGTGCATATGCATCCAAGTTATAGACAACAACAAGCACAACGTTTATGGTAAATTTCACATGTGCGCCATGAGTGGACTGGGTGGCCGAGTGGTAACGCACTTGCGCTCGGAAGCGAGAGGTTGCGAGTTCGACCCTGGGTCAGGGCGTTAGCTATTTTCTCCCCCCTTTCCTAACCTAGGTGGTGGGTTCAAGTGCTAGTCTTTCGGATGAGACGACCGAGGTCCCTTCGTGTACACTACATTGGGGTGTGCACGTTGAAGATCCCACGATTGACAAAAGGGTCTTTCCTGGCAAAATTGTATAGGCATAGATAAAAATGTCCACCAAAATACCCGTGTGACTTGGAATAATAAGCCGTAAAAAGTAAGATATGCGCCGAAATGGCTGCGAACTGCTGGCCGATGTGAATGTGTGATGTATTTTGTAAACAAGAAGGGCAAAGCCCATACGACTCACATGCTTTACACATTTTTCCTACCAAAATACATGTGACCTTGACCCAAGGTCAAGGTCATCCAAGGTCATGCAACACAAAGCTGTTAATTCAAGACATAGGAAGTACAATGGTGCTTATTGGCTCTTTCTACCATGAGATATGGTCACTTTTAGTGGTTCACTACCTTATTTTGGTCACATTTCATAAGGGTCAAAGTGACCTTGACCTTGATCATATGTGACCAAATGTGTCTCATGATGAAAGCATAACATGTGCCCCACATAATTTTTAAGTTTGAAACAGTTATCTTCCATAGTTCAGGGTCAAGGTCACTTCAAAATATGTATACAATCCAACTTTGAAGAGCTCCTGTGACCTTGACCTTGAAGCAAGGTAAACCAAACTGGTATCAAAAGATGGGGCTTACTTTGCCCTATATATCATATATAGGTGAGGTATTCAATCTCAAAAACTTCAGAGAAAATGGGAAAAATGTGAAAAATAGCTGTTTTTTAGGCAACATTTATGGCCCCTGCGACCTTGACCTTGAAGCAAGGTCAAGATGCTATGTATGTTTTTTGGGGCCTTGTCATCATACACCATCTTGCCAAATTTGGTACTGATAGACTGAATAGTGTCCAAGAAATATCCAACGTTAAAGTTTTCCGGACGGACGGACGTCCGGACGACTCGGGTGAGTACATAGACTCACTTTTGCTTCGCATGTGAGTCAAAAAACCACTTCCATCTCACACGGCATAACTAAATTCCTGCGCCTTGAATATGTGCGCGATATAAATTGCATAAAATAAAAAAATAAAAAATTAAAAAATAAATCCCTGCGCTTAGAACTGTACCCACGGAATACGGAATATGCGCGATATAAGCCTCATATTGATTGAGATTGATTATTGAGTGTAGTTGTCAGGTGCTTGTGCTTGTGTGTGAGAGGTATGCAGCATTTCCTTTTCACACTGCTAATATTTATGTAGGTCTATAGCTTCTATTGAGTCGTTTCAATATACATTCCATGAAACCTACCAATGAGAGAGACGGGCACGGTTGGCCTAGTGGTAAGGCGTCCGCCCCGAGGTTCAAACCCCGGCCGGATCATACCTAAGACTTTAAAATTGGCAATCTAGTGGCTGCTCCGCCTGGCGTCTGGCATTATGGGGTTAGTGCTAGGACTGGTTGGTCCGGTGTCAGAATAATGTGACTGGGTGAGACATGAAGCCTGTGCTGCGACTTCTGTCTTGTGTGTGGAGCACGTTATATGTCAAAGCAGCACCGCCCTGATATGGCCCTTCGTGGTCGGCTGGGCGTTAAGCAAACAAACAAACAAACAAACCAATGAGAGAAGCAATCCGTTCTGCTGATTAGAAGGTATAGTTTTTAAAAAGCCCAAGACTGCTATCAGGTTTTTTTTTATTTCTTTTAAAAAAGAAATTCTTGATTGTATGAATGCACGGGGTCCTTATTCCTAGATATTCTACAGCTCCTAAAAGGTTTGGTTTTGTGTTCATGCTAGTTTCGGAAATGCTCCAGAACATTGTGGACTGTAGTTAGATTTCGTGCACATCCTAGGTCAATCAGTAATTAAGGCCCTGGAACTTCTGGGAAGCTTAGTTTATGTTTACACGCACACAGACAAGAGAGTTTGCTATTACATGGACCCACGTATATATACAAATGTGAATCAAAATGTTCTTACACAATGCAAGAGTAAAATAAATCGTTTGCAAAGTTAACCGCAACTAAAGTGCGTTTTCGGATCCTCGTAAAGCGTGAGCATTTTCATGTATGTAAGAAATAGATATTGATTACATATTTTGAGTACAACTGTTGCATACATTTTTGGAAGATGTTACAAACAGCATAGAAAATGACCTGATAAAGAAAGCGCAGAGGATTTCTTTCAGCCGAAAAAGCTGTGAAGCTGATGATTTGACCATAGACCAAATAGCCTGGACCGCCAACTCGTCACGTGACCTTTCGAGGTTACGACTCTCGACTTTCAGGGGCGCGTCGCGTCCGGTTTTAAAGGCCAGCGATTCGAAGACAGTGAAAAGAAAGCACGCTCCAGTTATTTGTGACAATGGGAGGTGACAATGAACTGGATTTTCCAAAACTCCAAACTAAACTTAACAAAACTCATCGAAAAACATGTTCCATATGCACTTTTGCTGAGTTTATTTTAGCATTTTCAGAACTTACCTCGGCAACTTCGTCCATGTTTACAATCGACACCGGATATCACGTCCCCCTGATTTCTGAAAGGCTTGTAAGCGTAGGTTCCTAAATGCGAGAGGCCGCTACCTCGTAATAGAGAGAAAGAGCGGAGAGAGAGCTAGTTGGCGGTCCAGGATAAATGGTCTATGGATTTGACACATGACACACATTCACAGAATGTCACAATATGATGAACAGACAAAAGCTTCTTTAAATATTTTTACTTTTTAGCAAAGTTACAAGCAACAAAATTAGCATAAAGGAAAACATACAGGCAGTGAGACAAGGTACAAAGTCAATTGTTCGTATTATCCAACTGTTTTTTGTGTACAATTACTTTATGAAAACACATTCCACATCTTACATTTTTAAGTACCAAAACATTATTGCAATATACTTTTTTTCACAATTAACTTCTTAATGCTTAACCTATGAAAGTCTTCTTTCACAAAAAGTGAACTGAAAAAAAAAAGAATTTCAAAACAGCATAAGCTTGCACCAACATCTCATGACAAAAAAGTCTAATTTCATGTGACAGTCTGAAAATACAAATCTGCAAAAGGTTAAAAACTCATGAATCTGGCTACATCCAAAATGAACAGGGAAGAGAATGTGCATATATTATAAAGTAATTAAAAAAATGCACTGTTCTTCATATATGGAATGTAAACTCTTGGTTCTAAATAGGTGACTTCGGCTAAGGTATTAGTTACTACATATCTACCCAAGTGAAGGCATCAAAACCGAAAGGAAATAAAGAAATACAGGAACAAACATTGGGAGCGCTCGATTTAAAAGGGGATTCGTTTTACAGATACTACATCTGGTTAGACATACTACATTTAATTTTCTGTGCATCTACCTGTGAACAGTCAACTTGGTGAATTAAAAATCTAGAATTAAAAATGTGCAAAGGTTTACACAAGGAAGTAGGCATTTGTCTAAGTTCATGTACAAACATCAGTCCGTACAAATATGAACAAATATACAGTTGCGGTTTTCCCAGCAAAATACTGATACCATAATCTTGAAGTAGTTGTAAAGATGCTATATAAATACATGTATTTAATCTCTAAATCAGCCAACATGGACAACATTTTGGGTTGGCAATCATTTTAATCCTTCTCTTTTTGCCAGCGAACGCCAAGAAGATCCTTCTCTTGCTTTCTTTGTATATTTCTGCCCCCTTCAATTTTTCTATGTCTGTCTCATCAACCTGTCTAGCTCCTGTACATTCTTTCCCCTTTATAATATTTTTGTACTAATTTTTTTAATTTTGAGGTCAGAGTTTGTGTTATCAGTACTTTGCCGAGTATGAAAGCACAGTGTTTCTATATTCATAGGCAACATTAATATTCATAAGCAACATTAATTGTTTCAGGCACAGCATTTTATCACAAAAGGCTTGAAAAACCCTCCTATTCCCCAAATGACAACAATTTTTTCATTAACTTTTGCAAATCTACAGTCAGCTGTACAGCAAGAACTCTTTGAACAATTAATTAAAATACTCAACCAAGCTGAGAAAGAAATACAGAAAGAAGTCCTGCTCTCCTCTGAAAAGACAACATTCCTACAATACCAAACAGTGGTGGCAGAAACTTATCAGCACTCATACTCATGCATGCACGTTGTTTCTTAACACAGTCTCACAGTTGAATTCCCCCAAGTTTCAAATCTTGTTCATCTAAACACAGATTATAACTGGTGTTTTTTATATTTAGTCAAGTTTTGACTAAATATTTTAACATCGAGGGGGAATCGAAACGAGGGTCGTGGTGTATGTGCGTGCGTGTGTGCGTGCGTGTGTGTGTGTGTGTGTGTGTGTAGAGCGATTCAGACTAAACTACTGGACCGATCTTTATGAAATTTGACATGAGAGTTCCTGGGTATGAAATCCCCGAACGTTTTTTTCATTTTTTTGATAAATGTCTTTGATGACGTCATATCCGGCTTTTCGTGAAAGTTGAGGCGGCACTGTCACGCCCTCATTTTTCAACCAAATTGGTTGAAATTTTGGTCAAGTAATGTTCGACGAAGCCCGGACTTCGGTATTGCATTTCAGCTTGGTGGCTTAAAAATTAATTAATGACTTTGGTCATTAAAAATCTGAAAATTGTAAAAAAAAATACAAATTTATAAAACGATCCAAATTTACGTTTATCTTATTCTCCATCATTTGCTGATTCCAAAAACATATAAATATGTTATATTCGGATTAAAAACAAGCTCTGAAAATTAAATATATAAAAATTATTATCAAAATTAAATTGTCCAAATCAATTTAAAAACACTTTCATCTTATTTCTTGTCGGTTCCTGATTCCAAAAACATATAGATATGATATGTTTGGATTAAAAACACGCTCAGAAAGTTAAAACAAAGAGAGGTACAGAAAAGCGTGCTATCCTTCTTAGCGCAACTACTACCCCGCTCTTCTTGTCAATTTCACTGCCTTTGCCATGAGCGGTGGCCTGACGATGCTACGAGTAAAATGGCATTGCGTTCAGTTTCATTCTGTGAGTTCGACAGCTACTTGACTAAATATTGTATTTTCGCCTTACGCGACTTGTTTGTTTTTGTCTGTGATATGTTCAGGTTTGGCACGGGATATAATACAGCAATTGCATGGGTGGGATTCTTCCGGTATATGCCGGAAATCCGGATTCGTAATGTCTGTGGTCACGTTTTTTTGGTTGTGAACTATACGAATCCTTCATCTGGGGGCCCCCAGACCCCCCCCCTTAAAATTCTTCAAGATTCATGACATTTTTCAGTCCCACCCATGCAATTGTAATGGTCAACTATAAGGGTTACCAGAATGTGTGAAAATTACCAAAATCTATTGATATCTTTTGGACATCTTTAGTTGTGGATATGGCTAAGCCTATGAGGTATTCTTATATTATAACACAATGCTTTCTTAAATGTTTTCTTAATAATGGCTGTAAGTCTACCTCTAATTTCCAACTCACTCTCTCCTGAGACATTTCTTTATTTGGTGTTTAACGTCGTTTTCAACCACGAAGGTTATATCGCGACGGGGAAAGGGGGGAGATGGGATAGAGCCACTTGTCAATTGTTTCTTGTTCACAAAAGCACTAATCAAAGATTTGCTCCAGGGGCTTGCAACGTAGTACAATGTATTACCTTACTGGGAGAATGTAAGTTTCCAGTACAAAGGACTTGAACATTTCTTACATACTGCTTGACCAAAACCTTTACAAAAATTGACTATATTCTATACAAGAAACACTTAACAAGGGTAAAAGGAGAAACAGAATCCGTTAGTCGCCTCTTACGACATGCTGGGTAGCATCGGGTAAATTCTTCCCCCTAACCCGCGGGGGGTTGGTCAGGATTTGGAAGGGCTTAGAACAAGGAACACTGTATACAGGGGGCCCGGTAGCTCAGTTGGTAGAGCACTGGACTTGTGATCGAAAGGTCGCTGGTTCGAATCCGGGCCGGGATGGACACGGGTCAACTTTATGTGCAGACCCAGAGACGGAAGCCATGTCCCACCCCCGTGTCATCACAATGGCACGTAAAAGACCTTGGTCATTCTGCCATAAGTGCAGGTGGCTGAATACACCTAAACACGCAGACACCTGGGTAGCGCGACTCCGTTGCTGCTAGCTTTCCACTGGGAGGAACCCGAATTTCCCAGCGATGGGACAGTAAAGTAATGAAAATGAAAATAATGAAAGTGCACACAAAAACACAGAAGACTGGGTGATTGGCACCATCAAAGAGATTCTTTACTCTTTAAACAAAAAACATGCACAGAAAACACACACTCCCACAAACATTCACTAAAATTCAACAGAAGAAAGTGGACAAGATATTGGCTGGAAGTCAGAATCATTCCATTATCACTCACCGAGGTAGAACACAGCAGCATAATGTTGGTGTGAAGGATACAGAATAAGCACTGAATTTGTGTGCATGACAGAAACTCTTAAAGGCGCAGTGCAGCTCACAGCCTTCGTTTTGCCTTTTGGTTGCAGCTGAGTGCATTTACAGTTCAAAAATCCTCCTATGGTAGTAAAACAAACCCAAAACTACCCAACGACGACATTATGTGAAGCTCGACAGTTTCTTGTTCACTCGAGTGCATAAATTAACTTAGTTATTACGTGGTGCTTGGTCGGAGTTCGATTCAACTTGAGTGATTCCGGCCTCCATTTTGTTTTACACAACCTCATGATGACGTCCGACATAGTTTGCTTTAGTGACGTGTCTTTGTGTGCATGATGTGGTGATCTACCTGATCTAAATTTAGATCCAAATATAGGCCAAGACCAGCCGGGTCCGAGTACGAAATTAATTAATAAAAAAATCGCAGTTCTTGACTCTTTGGGTGCAAGTCAATGAAACTTGGTAGTTCTTCTAACGGATAGCTGCCTGAGGTATGACTAAAAGCCCCTGGGGCTCCGTGCACCTGGATTTGACAAGTTCAGTACCTTTAAAAAACTACTTGCACTGAAGAAGGAAAAAACTCAACTACAAATGACAACAGAATATTCTCTACTTCTGGTAAGCAAACAATTCTACAACAGATCTCTTCCTCAGATTTTTACAAGCTTGAACAGTCAAAGCAATTTATGTAATGCATGATTTATCAAATGCAATTCAGATGAAATTAAAACAAGAAGAGCAAACGCTCGATCGAGTCACTTTCGCAGTTCTGAATATTATATGAGGCATCAGATGGACAGGAAGAAATTGCTATTCACAACACAATGAGTCACGTTCACATAAAATTTGAGCCCGGTCACTTTTATAGTTTCCGAGAAAAGCCCAACGTTAAGTTGTGTGTTGCCGAACAGAAAAGGCTAGTTATCTCCCTTGTTTTTCAGATAACGTTCGTAAAAGGCTACAGATGTAAATACTTTGATGTAAAGAATAATCCTACAAAGTTTCAATCACATCCGATGAACTTTGTCAAAGATATAAAATGTCTAATTTTTCCTTTGACGCTGACCTGTGACCTTGAAAAAGGTCAAAGGTCAACAAAACCATCGTTAAAGTGTAGGGGTCATTGGAGGTCACGACTAAACAAAATATGAGCCCGATCGCTTTGATAGTTTCCGAGAAAAGTCCAACGTTAAGGTGGTGTCTACGGACGGCCGGCCGGACAGACTAACACTGACCGATTACATAGAGTCACTTTTTCTCAAGTGACTCAAAAACTCCTTGCTTCCCAAATAACATTATCATACGACCTGCATCTGATAGTTTTATCCAGTCTTCTTTACAAACGTATATGTGACCGATGTTAAAAATGTCCTGAAACTAAAAGGGGAACAAAATTACAATCCATGGGGTATGCATGTAAACCCAAGAGCGTTGCATTTTTCAAAAACTGTTTTTCTGTAGTCCGCAGCATTTTTGCAAATTGATGTTCTTTCAAATATGTAGACAAGAAACTCTAAACTTGTGCTACAGAATGCATCTGTTCCATTGAGAAAAAAACAAAAACCTGTTACATGTACTCTTCTTAAAACACTTGCGTAAAATTTCTCGTGTATATTTTTTCACACCATAAGTTCATCCTACAAACAAGTAAAACAAACACAACAAAATCCCTAATAGAAAGCTTTGGACAAGCGTGTGAGCATTAGGATCTTACCAAGCAGTTATAGTAAAACAAACACAACAAAATCCCTAATAGAATGCTTTGGACAAGCGTGTGAGCATTAGGATCTTACCAAGCAGTTATAGTAAAACAAACACAACAAAATCCCTAATAGAATGCTTTGGACAAACGTGCGAGCATTAGGATCTTACCAAGCAGTTATCTTAAATATCAATCAATGACGCTTATATCGCGCATATTCCGTGGGTACAGTTCTAGGCGCTCTGCAGTGATGCCGTGTGAGATGAAATTTTATGCGGCCAGTAGATCGCAGCCATTTCGGCGCATATTTACCTTTCACGGCCTATTATTCCAAGTCACACGGGTATAGGTAGACAATTATTAACTGTGCCTAAGCAATTTTGCCAGGAAAGACCCTTTTGTCAATCGTGGGATCTTTAACGTGCACACCCAATGTAGTGTACACGGGGGGAGGGTTCGGACACCGAAGAGAGTCTGCACACAAAGTTGACTCTGAAATAAATTTCCGCCGAACCTGGGATCGAACTCACGCTGACAGCGGCCAACTGAATACAAATCCAGCGCGCTACCAACTGAGCTATATCCCCGCCCCATATGGCCCAAGCAAGTCTAAAAAGGTCATGCTAACAATAAACTTATCTTATACATACACACACTGTAGCACAGGAGGTAAGGGTGTACTTGTGCATTGGAGCTGACCAAGTCAAGTTCCAGGGAAACACAGATGAAATATGATACAAGAACAGCACCACATGACTACAGCTGAACCTCTGTGAGAAAAACTAGTGACAGAATATCGTACCCTTGCACAACCATTCCACTAAAGTACACACATGAACAAAACCGAACAAAGTCAGAAACAACAAAAAAAGAAGACATATATACATGGGTGAAAGTAGCCCGTCAATTGACTGAAATCCGTCAATCTGAAAATAAGTCTGACGGAAATTCCGTCAATCCGCAATTTTTATTAAAAAAAAAAATATATATATATATTTTTTTTTTTTTTTTTTTTTTTTTAAAAAGCGGAACGCGTTTTTGAACTGCTATGCGGTAAACCCCGTAGGTGAGGTTTCTTCGCTTTCGGATTCGCTCTGCATCACGGTAAAAAAAAAGTTCTCGCGTTTTGGCAGGCATTACGAAGTGGTGACATGATTTCTGCGGAAAACGCATGGACAGATCTTATTGATGCTGGTCTAGCCTACAACAAAGGCGATGGGACTGGTTGGAGTTCATGAAACTAAAACTGTGTGTGATAAGTTTGGTGCTTGAAACTCAAGTGCTTTTCCTTCAGAACTTTGCACTATAAGAGATGCTACTGCTTAGTTGCTACTTTGTGCAGTGCTACATCATGCTGTTTGCATGTGTGACATTCTGTTTCATCATTTATTTCAATGCCTGTCTGGCAATGTTTGCTTCTTATAATTAAATATTTCAAACTTTTATTTCAGTTGTTCAGTTTCTATTTCATTTAGTAATTGGCTGTTGTCAATGTTAATTGTTATCAATTGTGTCGTTGTGTTGGAAGATGCAAGTGTGAAAAGATACAAAAGAAAAATGATTACTTCTGTGAATTGTTTTGATTTTGTTTACCCTTTTTACCATATCATTAGAATCTGAAGGTATTTTTTTGACCTGCATGATAGTGACAAAAAGTGTATTTTTTTGCCAGGAAAGGCCACAAAATCACAATGTATAATGCAAAAATTCGTTTTCGGCCGGGGGGCGTTGCCCCCCTGGACCCCCTAACGGGGCCCTGCCCCGTACCCCGCCAGGGCCTGGGCGGTCCCTGGACCCCTGCCTCAAAAAATTTTCAGTCAATTTGATTTTCATAGCTTTCACCCATGTATATATATATATAAGCTAAAACTAATGTGCATGCATCATGATTATGAATATAAGTATAACAGTACCCTTGCACAACCAATCAACTAATGTACACACGTGAACAAAACCGAACAAAGTCAGAAACAACACACAAAAAACCAGTCGCGTAAGGCGAAAACACAACATTTAGTCAAGCTCAGTCGAACTCACAGAATGAAACTGAACGCATTGCGTTTTTTTCCGCAAGACCGTTCACTCGTAGCATCGTCTGTCCACCGCTCGTGGCAAAGGCAGTGAAATTAACAATCCAGAAAAGCGCAGTAGCGGTTGCGCTGAGGAGGACAGCACGCTTTTCTATATCTCTATTCTTTTTAACTTTCTGAACGTGTTTTTAATCCAAACATATCATATCTATATGTTTTTGGAATCAGGAACCGACAAGGAATAAGATGAAATTGTTTTTAAATCGATTTCGGAATTTTTATTTTAATCATAATTTTTATATTTTTAATTTTCAGGGCTTGTTTTTAATCCGAATATAACATATTTATATGTTTTTGGAATCAGAAAATGATGAAGAATAAGATAAACGTAATTTTGGATCGTTTTATAAAATAAATCATTTTAATTACAATTTTCAGATTTTTAATGACCAAAGTCATTAATTAATTTTTAAGCCTCCAAGCTGAAATGCAATACCAAAGTCCGGGCTTTGTCGAAGATTGCTTGGCTAAAATTTCAATTAATTTTATTGAAAAATAAGAGTGTGACAGTGCCGCCTCAACTTTTACAAAAAGCCGGATATGACGTCATCAAAGACATTTATAACAAAAAAATGAAAAAAACGTCTGGGGATATCATACCCAGGAATTTTCATGTAAAATTTCATAAAGATCAGTCCAGTAGTTTACTCTGAATCGCTCTACACACACACACACACACCACGACCCTCGTCTCGATTCCCCCTCTATGTTAGAACATTTAGTCAAAACTTGACTAAATGTAAAGACATATGCTAAAACTAAGTGCATGCATCATGGTTATGAATATAACAGTGCGAACAGTTTTGCATTGTTTTTTTCTTTTCAACTTCACCCTTCTGTTGACTATACAGTCAAACACGGCTCAGTATGCATCTTCTACAATAAAAAGTCATATAAACAAAAGCACAATACGAGAAAAAGACAAATGCCAATTTCAGACAAAACCAAAAATTGTACAAAGTAAAACCAACTAAGCAAGTACATAAATATAACTATTTACAGAATACAAAATGAAGGAAAGAAGTGGAGCTTTTATGATATTTCACCACATCTAATCAAAGATCATGCACCGCTATATTTGAGTGACAAACATAAAACGTACACAAAATGTACAGGTTTAATAAACACATTGCAAAATCCTGAAAAGGTATCATCATCAATTTTGAACAAATTACAGGGGGAATGTTACAAAATAGGTAGGTATTAACATAAATCTAACCAGGTGATAGTTTTTGATTTTTTATGATACGTCTTTAAAAAAAAAAAGTGACAAAATATGTTGAAAACAGTCTTAATGACTGACAGGTTGGTCAAACAATCAATGCTGCACATAAACAATAGGTAAAGGTCACTCTTCCATCTGTAGGAATGTGCAACAACGACCTTGTGGAGAGTAACTCATGTAAACAAGAAGTACACGCACAAAATTACTAATAAAATATAATTCCTGACAAAAACTTCATGTTCTGAAGGACAGCATTTATCAACTTCAATGAGGTTGGGGGGAGGGGGTGTGTGTGTGTGGGGGGGGGGGGGGGAGGAGGTTGGAGCAGGTGGAAGGGGGACAGGTCAGCAAATAAAAGTTCAGCCTCTGCAAAAATCATCATTCTTACTTCCCTCTTCAGTTCTGTGCCTGCATGGACACTTGCACAGTGTCTTCATTACTCATAATCATGCAAGCCGCTGCGATCATTCGCCCACTCACACAAACATACTATATATTCATAAAAATTGCAAATGTACAAAAAAGCTCTCTCTCCCGCAATCATCACCATTACCAACTTGTCAGTTTGTATCACTAACTGAAATAGAAAATCACAACGACACAACTTCTGGCAATTTTGCATCACTCACACCGTTTGTTTAAAAATACTGGCAAAATAACACCGCCACACCCTTTATAACCGTTAGCAAGAATACTGCAAAGCATATCAACTACTCAAGCAAATCTTGAGATTATGGAACAACTATATAGAATTTGACATGCTACAAAGCCCCAGCTAATGCTACACATATTCTCACACTTAAAGAATCAAAAGATGAATATTTCTTGTGCGTAATTCTAATCACTGTGGGAAAAAGAGACTGACAGAATCATTGGTCAAGTAAAAAAAATATTGTGACCTCTTTCGCTGTCCTTTTTTCATCTCATTATTACAAAGCTGTTCACTTTAATGTCTCTCCCCTCCGCCCTCTTCTCTGAACCCCCTCTCTAATTATTCTTTCCCATCCCACAGAATGAGCTGAGTATGAAGGATTCCACATGCAACAGTCTGATGCTACAGTGATACCTGTAATAAAGGCCCCTTTGATGAGAGCTCACCTTCAATGAAAGGACACTTGTTTGTGTCCCTTTGTGTATTTATCTTGAGTAAAATCTTGAGTAAAATGTACCTGTCATAACAGGCCACCTGCAATGTAGGGACACGTTTGGCTGGTTCCAAGGGTGTTTGTTTGTTTGCTTAACGCCCAGCCGACCACGAAGGGCCATATCAGGGCGGTGCTGCTTTGACATTTAACGTGTGCCACACACAAGACAGAAGTCGCAGCACAGGCTTCATGTCTCACCCAGTCACATTATTCTGACACCGGACCAACCAGTCCTAGCACTAACCCCATAATGCCAGACGCCAGGCGGAGCAGCCACTAGATTGCCAATGTTAAAGTTTTAGGTATGACCCGGCCGGGGTTCGAACCCACGACCTCCCGATCACGGGGCGGACGCCTTACCACTAGGCCAACCGTGCCGGTTTCCAAGGGTGTCCCTTCATCACAGGTGTCACAGTGTCTAAAGAATCAGTATTCGCTTCAGCATCTATGCTACATGTTGCAAAACTCTCTAAGTCTGTGCACAACAACAAAAGTTCATTCTTCAAGTAAATTGGGGGAAAAGTGCAGATACAAAAATAAATGAGTGCGTAGACTTACAGATGTCGGGCGCTGTGTAAAACAGCTGTGATATGATAACCGAGGTTGAAGGCATGGTGATAAAACACATTTGTAAAATACAATTAAAAGAAAAGAATGTTGATAAGTGTGGGTGTTTTCAAACATGATATGGGTGAGATTATGTATCCCTGTGAGCCAAGTACTGGATTTAAAAGTCACAGATAAGATAAGTCAGACGCACACAAAAATGCTATCACTAACCACTCGTTCAACTTATAAAATTGTAAACAATCGTCATGTCGATCCATGCAATCAGTTAACACATTTCTTTGATTCACACCAGGTTTATGAAATTCTATGCTAATATCAGCTGATACAAACAAGTCTATCTTGATATTCCTTTAAAACAAAAAGAGTTAACATAGCCCACTGACAACTATTGTCCGAAAATGAGCTCAGGTTAAAACCATATACCAACAACACTTAGATTCGTTCTTTCTCTTCTTTAAGCAATCCACAAAAGTCACCGTCACATTGCCATACTTATTTGTCATAACCACACATTTCTCTCAATCTGTATAAAATTTTAAAAATTCTGGAAGCCAGTTCATTAGGATCACTATAATATCTACAGTAAATCTGTGGTGTGCAATGACCCCAAAGTCACATTCTACCAAATCTGCGGAGTTTACAGCTAGTCGGCAACATCGTCATGCACAGGCTAATTCACAAGTGCTTGAAATGTGAGCCAGCTCTATGAAACATTCCAAGCATTCATATTTACATTTAACGCACTTGGAGCATCACTTAGTGAAAGTTTTTGCAAAACAGTTACCGCCATCACATACCTCAGCATGAAAACTGACCAAGTTAGACACAATTAGCCGTTTCAAACCCTCTTCAACAGCCTCACATTCTTCCTCAATTCACAAAGCACTTCAAAGCATTGCTAGGATGAATTTTCAAATGGATGGGTAAAAGCTGGGCTTGCATGGGAGGGTAAGCCAGCTCACTGATTAATACAGTATGTAATGAATTATGATACCAACTTCAAAAAGCTGCTTTGTACAGCTGATTCCTGGTTACTGTTAACACAGGAGAAACTCTACTAAAAAGCAGCTAAGACTTGAACTTAGTTGAAGCAACTTCTACTGAAAAATTGAAGTTGGGATGCAAAAGACCTTGGTTTTTTTCAGAAACGTCCAAATCTTCAAAGCCTGAAAATGCCATTCTTTAGTCATCATCAGCATAACAGTCATTCTCAAAGTTTCGTGTATGTACCATTGCCACGGTTACAAATAAAAACCTGAGTGCTTCCAAAACAGATGATCTACTCTTGCCTGAAGATACTACCATCAGAGAAAAACGTTCAGAACATTGTAACACTGTTCACATGAAACTCCAGTTCTACTAAAAACAAGCAACATCCAACCAGCTTGATATCCACCTGTGCAAAAAGAGAGAGTGCCAGACGGACTGTTTTGTTTGGAGTAAAAAAAGAAGAAAGAGATAAAGACTACCGTGATAGCCATCATCTGTTCAGTTTGGTATTCCTGTGATTCTGTCCTGATGACCTGTGGTTGCTGGAAGAGTGGAATTATTTTCGTTTTTTGTTCCACAGAAGTGTGAAATCCTGGTGGACCCTCTTGGACAAAATCAGACACTCTGCCATCATATGAAGAATTTTTCGTTTTCCTCTGATTTTCTTGGTTGATGGTAAGCTGTGGTTGTTGGAATTGCAGCATTGTGTGACGCAGATCATACGCAATCCTCCATGGACATGAGAAGGGGGTTGACATACTCAAAGCCATCAAACTCAGACTGGTCAATGTCAGCGATAGTTTTCCTGAAAAGGAACAAGCAGTACATTTTTATTTCGTGGTAATGTAATAGCTATTAGACACAATAATGCTCAACCACACAATATCAACAAGTCGCGTAAGGCGAAAATACAACATTTAGTCAAGCTCAGTCGAACTCACAGAATGAAACTGAACGCATTGCATTTTTTCCGCAAGACCGTACACTCGTAGCATCGTCTGTCCACCGCTCGTGACAAAGGCAGTGAAATTAACAATCCAGAAAAGCGCGGTAGCGGTTGCGCTGAGGAGGATAGCACGCTTTTTTATATCTCTATTCTTTTTAACTCTCTGAATGTGTTTTTAATCCAAACATATCATATCTATATGTTTTTGGAATCAGGAACGGACAAGGAATAAGATGAAATTGTTTTTAAATCGATTTCGGAAATTTAATTTTAATCATAATTTTTATATTTTTTATTTTCAGAGCTTGTTTTTAATCCGAATATAACATATTTATATGTTTTTGGAATCAGAAAATGATGAAAAATACGATAAACGTAATTTTGGATCGTTTTATAAAAAATTAATTTTAATTACAATTTTCAGATTTTTAATGACCAAAGTCATTAATTAATTTTTAAGTCTCCAAGCTGAAATGCAATCCTAAAGTCCGGCCTTCATCAAAGATTGCTTGGCCAAAATTTCGATCAGTTTTATTGAAAAATTAGGGGTGTGACAGTGCCGCCTCAACTTTTACAAAATGCCGGATATGACGTCATCAAAGACATTTGTCGAAAAAATGAAAAAAACGTCTGGGGATATTATACCCAGAAACTCTCATGAAACATTTCATAAAGATCGGTCCAGTAGTTTTCTCTGAATCGCTCTTCACACACACACACACACACACACACACACACACACACACAGACACACACACACACACACAGACACACACACACACACTCACACCACAACCCTCGTCTCGATTCCCCCTCTATGTTAAAACATTTAGTCAAAACTTGACTACATGTAAAAAACAAGAAGAAAAAAAGAAAAACAAGAATTCAACCAAAACTGAATGTGGAAATGTGCACAGAAAGGCACAAACACAACACAATGGTCTAATAAACAGCAATGAGAATGACTGCGCATGTATTTGCTTGATCTGTTTCCTTCACCATGGACTAGAAAGTTCCACTGATTATCAAAGCCCTGAAATGAGTAGGGAGACTGATGGGACTTGGAGAAAGACGATTTTAAATGTTTTGCTACATCAAATGTTGAAAGTCCTTCTACTGATCTGCTGATGCAAAGTTTATGCAAAGAGAGTTGGGTGACGAAAGAAAAACATGAACAAAAGTAAGAAGACAGAAAGAAAAAGAAAACAAAAAAGAAAGCAGGAAAGAAAGAAAAGAAAAGAAAAGAAAAGAAAAGAAACGAACAAACAAAAGAAGAAACGAAAGCTATCCACCTCTTATCTCACCCACTCCTCTTCGCCAAATAACAATTGACTCACAAAAGAAGAACTTAACCTTACACAAAGAAGAAGAGTTAAAAACAGCAACAGAGAAACAGAGAAACACAGACAGGCAAAAACAGAGACTACAAAACAAAACAAAAGAGCTCATCATCTTACGGATCATCTGGAGTCAGCCGTACAGGCTCATCAGTAAAGGCGGGGTCAAAGTGCTCAAGGTCACGCTCGGAACGGATGAGTGGTTTGTACGGCGGAGATATTTGTTTCTGCTCCAGTTGCTCCCAGTCGATTGTGCGGAAGAACGGGTGGGAGCGAATGTCTGAGAAGCCGGAGTCTGCATGGCAACCCAGTCGATCCGCTGGATTCTGTGAAAAAAGCAAGTGATCAGGACATGAAGTTACAGTGAAACTTTTGTTTTAAGATCCTCCATTTTATCACTCCGTTTCTACCGAGACCGGATTTTCTCGGAATTTCTCTTCATATTCTCTGTAAGTTTACGTCCGTCTTAAGACTGCCTTTAATTTAAGAACTACAATTTTCAGATTTGTGGAGGTCCTCAATAGAGGCATCACAGTCCTTGAGAAGAAAAAAAGTTATTGCAAATAGGAAAAGAACTGAAAGCTTGAAAAGTCAGTTCTAAAATTTGAGAGGGAGGGGGTGTGTGTGTGTGTGTGTGTGTGTGTGTGTGTGTGTGTTTTTAAAGGGGGGATTCAGCTTTAAACATACAGAATGCAGTAAACTAATGCATCTGCATTTCTATACATAACCCGTAAATAACATTTTCTTTCAGATACATATATTTTTTCATATAAAGGCAAATATTATGAGAGTTACCTTGTTCAGGAAGCCCTTCAGCATAGAGGCAGCTTTCACCGAGACAGATCTTGGCATGCGGATAGTCTTTTCCAAAATGACTGAAAGCAGAAACATGAAAAAATTGTTGTGAGAAGATCACACACACACACACACACACACACACACACACACACACACACACACACACACACACACACACACACACACACACACACCCTCACAAACAAGTGATTTTCTAAGAAGTCCCCAAATCACTGACATCTTTCGGCACGGTTGACCTATTGGTAAGGCGCGCGTCCGCCCCGTGATCGGGAGGTCGTGGGTTCGAACCCCGGCCGGGTCATACCTAAGACTTTAAAATTGGCAATCTAGTGGCTGCTCCGCCTGGCGTCTGGCATTATGGGGTTAGTGCTAGGACTGGTTGGTCCGGTGTCAGAATAATGTGACTGGGTGAGACATGAAGCCTGTGCTGCGACTTCTGTCTTGTGTGTGGCGCACGTTATATGTCAAAGCAGCATCGCCCTGATATGGCCCTTCGTGGTCGGCTGGGCGTTAAGCAAACAAACAAACAAACAAACTGACATCTTTAGTCACTAAAAAAAAAAAAAGACCAGCAAGTTAAGTAATCGGGCCTTTAGAGAGATCAGCATAACCACCAAGCTGCGCATCTTCAACTCCAATGTCAAAGAGCCGTTTAACAGCCAGATTCTGAGGAGAAAATGGGGCTGGATTGGACACACCCTTAGGAAACCAACATCCAGCATCACCCGCCAGGCTCTCACTTGGAATCCGCAGGGGAAAAGAAAGAGAGGGAGGCCGAGAAACAGCTGGAGGGGTGACACAGAGGCAGAGGCAGAGGCAGAGCTGAAGAGGCAAGGCAACAGCTGGGCAGAAGTGGAAAGAACAGCCCAGAACAGGGTGAGAGAAATGGCCCACTTACTCTGGAAGAGGTAGTCTTCAGTGTTCTGGTCAGGATTGTCTGCATTGCCGACAACGTCAAATGGCGAACGGCCCGCCAGCATCTCAAACATCAAGACACCAAGCGCCCACCAATCAACACTGAAGTCTGCACAGTGAAAATATTCACATGTTAACACTGATAGAAAAACTCTTCTTTTTTTTGGCAGCATTAGAGTTAATTCATGTCAAACATCAAGACACCATGCACCAACCCAACGGCCAAAATTGTCACATGTTAACATTGATATAAAACACTCTTATGTCAAGCATTAAGATTTAGGTCAGTATGCAGCTTTTCTTTCTTTATTTATTCATATTACTTCCAATACAGTTTTCCTTTTGTCTCTAAACAAGCATTTTTGCAGCATTCAGAGTTAATTTAGTACATACAATTTCAAACATCAAGACACTAAGTGCCGACCAATCAATGTTGAACTCTGAACAGCGAAAATGTTTACATGTTAACACTGTCAAAAAACATTCTTATGACAAGTATTAAGATATAGTTCAGTATGTTGCTTTTCTTTCTTTATTTATCTTTACTTCCAGTACAGTTTCCCTTTGGTCTCAAAACAAGCAATCTTCATAATACTACTGTCATTCATTTTAATCCAAGCTGTGGCATTTACAAGACACTATCATTCAATACACTACGACATCCATATATACATGTACAAACTTTGAAGCTGATTCAAAATCTAAACGGTAGGACAGAACAAATTGCTAAATAGACTACAAGCAACACTTTTGCATCTTCTTTGAAGCATAATTATCACCATTAAATTCTTTCTTTTTAATGTTTTGAGGTAAACTACAAATAGAATTTAACAAAGCTGAATATAAGAGAAAAAACAAGCAAACCAAATCTGAACACATGAACTTTAAACAAAGAAGATAACACAATTCATCAACAACTTTACAATATAACCTTTTCTCAACCAAATATCTAAATTCTCACTTGAGCAAAGTTTCCTTGAAAAAAAAAGAAAAGAAATGGAAATTGAGAAACATAAGTAAAACTCTAATGGGTATATGTTTCCAGTTAAATCTACAAATGTAATCCAAGGCCAACAGACAATCATGCATAAAGTAAACAAAGACGAATATTCTTGTTGACAGCAAACAGTTTGGGTGCAAAGCTGGCAGCAGTGCCTATTAGTAGCGCTGATGGGGTCTATGTCGACCAAAAGAGTGGGATTCCCTGTAGGTCGAGTTCCTGTAGGTGGATTCCCTGTAGACTTTAAAATTGGCAATCTAGTATACAGGGAATCCCACAGGGTGCAGTTTTTCAATAAAACTTGCAAACCATACTCGAATTTCTAAGAAATATCAAAAAAAGATCGAAAAACATCAAATTCTAACGATGTCGCTAAGCATCACGTGACTTTCATTGATATTAGCAAAACGCTGCAGGAACTACACCCTGTGGTATTCCCTGTATACAAGATTGTCAATTTTAAAGTCTTAGGTATACAGAGAATCCACCTACAGGAACTCGACCTACAGTGAATCCCATTCTTTTGGTCGACATAGACCCCAACAGCATTAGTAGCAACAAGGTTAGACAGTGGAACACTCCTTTTTCAGACCTTTAAAAACCGGAGAAATTCAGGCCAATAAAGAGGAGTCTTCGATGGGAAAACATTTAACAGAGCTTATGAACACAAAATAGGAAAAACTAGGGTTTTGATGGGGGGGGGGGGGGGGGGGGAGTGGGTGTTCTACTGTATTGCATCTACTGTACTGTGAAATAGAGATATAGAAATACAGAATAGAAAAAAAGATGGGTTTGGTTGGGGAAAGTGGGCGGGCGGGGTTGGGTAAGGAATGGGGAGATAGGCAGGGATATTTCATTCACTACATTTAGTATTGGCAAGTATGCAAAACCCTGTAACTTCTTCCGATTTGCTGAAAACTTTGCTGTCGTCTGGCACATCTGCCGACTTTTTCTTTTACAGTACAAGAAAGTTGATGCCAAAGACTGCCAAAAACTTCTGATAACTACCAAAATTGTTATAGCCATTTGGGCAAAATTTGCCAAAAAGAAAATAAATCTTGGCAACATGTCTGGAAAACGGTGTGTTCATTTTTTTTTTAAACAAGATTCTATCAATGATATGGATAGGAAGATAAGGCTGAATGCATTAGAAATAAAATAAATAAATAAATGCCAACAAAAATTGCTGTAATGCTCACACACAATGCATGAGTGCACACACGCATGCGTACAACCCACATAAGACGACAGCAAAAAGGTATGCACAAAGTTGTGTTCCTACAAGCAAAAGCGTGCAGCTCAGCATTGGCCTTTTCTTCCAGAACTATTGTGTTACGACTTACACTGAATTTTTTGTATATCTTATTTTTAACTTTATTTTCTTCTCCAATCACTGTTGTTTTACACTGCTTTTTTCTGGTCTTTTTATTTTTATCTTTATTTTGTGCACCATGCCTTTTGTTTTGAATCAATCTCAAATAAACCGGCACGGTTGGCCTAGTGGTAAGGCGTCCGCCCCGTGATCGGGAGGTCGTGGGTTCGAACCACGGCCGGGTCATACCTAAGACTTTAAAATTGGCAATCTAGTGGCTGCTCCGCCTGGCGTCTGGCATTATGGGGTTAGTGCTAGGACTGGTTGGTCCGGTGTCAGAATAATGTGACTGGGTGAGACATGAAGCCTGTGTTACGACTTCTGTCTTGTGTGTGGCGCATGTTAAATGTCAAAGCAGCACCGCCCTGATATGGCTCTTCGTGGTCGGCTGGGCGTTAAGCAAAAAAAAAAAAAAAAAAAAATCTCAAGTAACACTGATCTCTTCTTGTTTGTTTTGTGGTGCCATGTTTCTCTTTTTACATGATATGAAGTCATGGTGAATCAACGGCATATATGTGCTTCAAGCAAGTTTGTTTGTTTGTTTGTTTGCTTAACGCCCAGCCAACCACGAAGGGCCATATCAGGGCGGTGCTGCTTTGACATATAACGTGCGCCACACATAAGACAGAAGTCGCAGCACAGGCTTCATGTCTCACCCAGTCACATTATTCTGACACCGGACCAACCAGTCCTAGCACTAACCCCATAATGCCAGACGCTAGGCGGAGCAGCCACTAGATTGCCAATTTTAAAGTCTTAGGTATGACCCGGCTTGGGTTCGAACCCACGACCTCCCGATCACGGGGCGGACGCCTTACCACTAGGCCACCGAGCCAGTCTTCAAGCAAGTGCATGCAAACGTTTCCAATCAATCTAAAGCAAATCCTGACTGATGTGTGATACTCTCTAAAACAATCATCCCTTTTTCTCTTGTAATTTCACGATAAATTTTGCTAACTACATAAAAGATGACCATGACACACCGAGTGATATTTAGCCTTTCACTGTTTCAGTCAAAACTTCACTGAATGTAAAAACAGCACAAGAGGTTCTAGTGCTCAAATGAAAAAATCGAAAATTATAGAAAAAACCCCTGCTTAATGCAAGTATCCCCTACTCGTGCAAAGAAACAAAAAGCCACCCTGCACTACTCAATTTTCAACAATCCAGCAGATCCATAGAAAGACAGCAACATGAAACTGAGTACCATACCCATAGAATATCGCCAACCTTCTGAGAAGAAGGGCTATCTTTGACATGGAGGTAATAACACTCTAAACCTATCAGGTACATTTACTGGCAATACCCTAAATGAATACTTAACAACATACACGTTATATCATCAAAGCAAGCTTACTAAACAGAAGGTTACGTTCAATCGAATATCTACAACCACAGGCAATGCATTCTAATACAGAAGTCCCCAAACTATCAAGAAATATAAATAACAAAGGGATAATACTCCAGCACCAAGACAGGGAACCTAACGGAAGGGAGCTAATCAGCTGAGCGTGCAAGGGAGCTGATCAGCCAAGCGTGCAAACCAAAGGGATGCAACTAAGCAAAAGACTAAAAAGCTAAGGGAGCTTATCAAACCCAGCAGCAAAATGAAGGAGCAAAGCAAGGCAAGGGAGGTGATCTAGGGAGTAATACCATAGTCTTCTCCCCTGAGAACCTCAGGGGCAATGTAGTTGGGAGTTCCGCAAAATGTGTTTGTTTTCTCCCCACCAATAAGGCCCTCCTACACAACAGTGAAAAGTCACACAAACATACATAGTGTGAAAAACGTCAACGAGTTTAATCATCATGTGAAGAAAGTGAAATGAAAAAAAAAAAAAAAAAAAAAATGATGTACGTGAAACAAGAAGCATGAACACAGAACGGTGAGCGCACGGAGGTAGCCTGCAAAAGAAAATAGATACAGTGCCTGCATGCGACACTTTGAAAGTTAGATGTGATTAGGAAACTACACTGGAACCCCCCCCCCCCCCCCCAATTTTCCCTCCCTTTTAAGACCCCATGTTATCAGACTTTCTATTCATAAGGCAAAAAAAAAAAAAAGGTCTGTTTACGGTAACATAGGCCCAAAAAAATAGGGTCGGTAGGTCGGGATTTTTTTTCCCCAAAAAACCCATATTTTTACGTTATTTTGCAAAAAAAAAAACCAAAAGATTTTTTTTTATTTTTTTTTCCCCCCAAATGCCAAAAAAAAGTCTAGGGTCGCGCGAAAAAAATAGGGTCGGTCGGGTTACCGTAAACAGACCTATTTTTTTTTGTGGCCTAACACCTGTAAATCCCCCCCCCCCCCCCCCCCATTTTAAGACTCTCTCCTATTTTAAAGACCTCTCAAATTTCTTGAGGTCGTAAAAGGGGGGGTTCGACTGTACAACAATGAAGTAAAGAATACATGTATATTGTCACAGCGTGAAAACACATCAAATTGTGAAAGAAATGGAGAAGTGCATTAAAAGATATTTATAAGGTAAGAAGTGATGAAAAAGGCAAACTAATCACAGATGTGCAAGAACGATCTGATGTGAATAGATCTTATAATTGTTTTAATGTGCATATGTCAATATTCTCTCTTCAATTGTAAATAGATTGTCACCCTCTTCTGTTTCTTTGCGTTGTACCCCAAATGCTTTGCAGTTAGTGTCCCAACACAATAGTCAAGAATTCTGAGTTGAGAAAAACTGAAGCTGCAGGGGTAAGTATCTTGCTGCCTTTTTCCTGCTTCTAACAGTAACAAGGACCAGCAAAAAACTAGTTTTCTTTTTCAACCCGCTGACAATTTTGCACATCATTATTTTTATATTAAGTCTCAATTTGAGTTATAATTTTCCAATACACTGTACCTGCATTTGATGTATGCATTCTTCAAAGCTAATTTTCTAAAGATTATGATTTCTAAAAAGTCTGCATTTGATGGGTTTTTTTAACCAGCAACAAATTATTAGTATAAATCAAAGTGGAGCAATATCTATCAAAGCAAAAGGTAGAGAGCAGTTTATTGAAAATGAAAAAAGAACAGCTGTTAGTTGCGTACTGTTAGTCAAAAAAAAAAAAAGGTCTGTTTACGGTAACATAGGCCAAAAAAATAGGGTCGGTAGGTCGGGATTTTTATTTATTTATTTTTTTTCAAAAAAACCATATTTTTACGTTATTTTGCAAAAAAACCCAAGATTTTTTTTTCTTTCCCCAAATGCCAAAAAAAAGTCTAGGGTCGCGCAAAAAAAATAGGGTTGGTCGGGTTACCGTAAACAGACCTTTTTTTTTTTTGGCCTTAGTTGCGTACTGTTAGCTCTACAAAGAAGACAATGAAAGCAGATTCCAGAGACACTTTTGTGACCACAAGACAAAGATGTGATGAAGAAAGAAGTCCAGCAAGTTAGGTGCCCGAAACAAAGAAATCTGAGAAGAATCACAGTTAAGAGGAAACCATGTGTAATAATCAGTTTTGTCCAATCCGTCTATGAAAGTTACAGCATACAACTAGCTCCATGTCTGTTGTGATTAACACTAACAGACACATTCTTACAAATTCAGTGCCAAAGTTATCATAAATCTTCAGATTTTCTTGGTAAAGTCAAATGTTCCCTGGAACAAATAGAGGTCAGTGCAGACATATTATCATTACATCTTCTACATTTATTTCTATTCTCTCTTCTTTCAATAAATCTGGAAAAAGTTACTCATAGAGCAAAGTGTTCAAAACTGTTTAGAACACAGGGACCAGGGGAAAAAGAGACATAAAGATGACTTATTTAGAGCTGCACTACCCACCATACGAATCTCCCCGTAATATTTCCGGGGCTATATAGTTTGGTGTGCCGCAAAATGTTCCTGTCGTCTCGCCCGAAAACAGTCCCTCCTGATTAGGCAATTGTCAATTTTGACATCAATTACTTACAACAACGGGTGACTTGTGGTTATTTTGAAGATCAAGATTGCTGTTCTTCACACACGAGCATACAATTTCAGAAGCTTTTGTTAAGTCAGATTAGTCTTTCAGTTTCAGTTTTACAATCATCTAATTGGGTGATTCTAACAAATTCTCAGGAGTTCGCTTTAAAGCGATCTACCAATGAGCCAACAGTAGAATTCTGAAAGAACACACACCACAGTTTTACGACATAGTTTTGAAAACAACGAAGACTGATATTAGGGAATAGACGATGTTCTAAAAATAACTCTGTCAAGTTTGTATGGGTTGTGAAAGAGCTGCTTTCCCTTGTTTCCATAGCAACACTAAGGCAAGCCTACAGTGTCACATGTAGCCTAAGAGCTGCTTTCCCTTGTTTCCATAGCAACACTAAGGCAAGCCTACAGTGTCACATGTAGCCTAAGAGCTGCTTTCCCTTGTTTCCATACAAACACTAAGGCAAGCCTACAGTGTCACATGTAGCCTGACTCAGTGTTTCTATGGAAAAGCAAGAAAAAACAACGCAACTCTTCTATAACCCATACAAAAACAAAAGTTATTTCAGAAATTCGTCTATTGGAGGCGAGGCAAGAAACTGACTACTTTGCTGGCTTCTCAAGCAATCTTTCCTGCATGTGCGTGTGATATGAAGTAAGCATACCCGCTCTCTATAATGTCTTTAACAAATGGTTGATGAGAAATGAATGATAATGATGCCAATGCCACTAAAAAAAAAAGGTTCTGTAATCCAGTCAACATCAAATATTGAGAACCACTTTATTCATGCTGTGTACGAAAGTGTGTTCATATGAAAACTCCATGCCTGCGTATTCCTGTGTGAGTGAATGTGAACAACTCTGTTCATGTCTGCAGAAAAGTGTGTGTGTATGTGTGTGAGTGAGAGAGAGAGAGAGAGAGAGAGAGAGAGAGAGAGAGAGAGAGAGAGAGAGAGAGAGAGAGAGAGAGAGAGATGTAAATCGAGAGAGAGAGAGACAGAGAGAGAGAGAGAGAGAAAGAGAAAGAGAGAGACCGAAACCAAGAGAGAGACAGAAAATGTGCATGAGTATGGATGTATGTGTGTGTGTGTGCGTGCGTGGGTGTTTTTGCATGTGTGTGCATGTGTCTGTGTATATAAGGAGTGTGTATGTGTGTGAGTGCATGCATGCCTGCGCACATGAATATATATAGATCTGTGTTATGTATTTAAAAGCATAATTCCTCAACTTTCTTCTATCTACATCCAGATTTTTCACTTGCATCACGCACTGAACGATTCCAACACCATACCTTGCACATGCCGTAGTCGGTGAGTTTGATATGACCCTCAGCATCTAACAGTACATTGTCCAGTTTCAGATCTCTGTACACAATCCCTGTAGGAAAAAAGAAGTACCGTGAGCGTACATTGATCTTTGCTCTCACAACCCTAGCATACCATAACCTGTGATCTAATAGCAACTTTGCACAAGAAATATTATTAATCATAATAATATCAATAATATACATTCACAGTTTGCTTCCCTTGCAGTACAAAGAGCTCTACAGACATTAAAAACAAACCTACAAAATCAATTCAAGATTTTTTTTTTTTTTATCTGTGACAAAAACACCCTTGCTACACCAAAATTAACCCCCAAAAATCTGTGATGCAAAACCAACCTTGGAAAATAATGATCTTAAAACCATTTGTGATATGAAACCAACCTTGCAAATTCAATACTTTTCTTCAAAGATATATTACTATTTCTCTAATTTCTGGTGCCTACTTCGGTTCGAAGAGTGCAATGAAGTGGGAAAAAAAATATCAAAGTTTATGGTCAGAGAATGGAGAAGGAATGGACATAAGCCTTATACATGGAACCCTGGGACAGGCTGATCTTCCTTAACCCAGTGTGGGATTTTCAGTGGGGCGACCACCCCCAACCCAGTGTGTCCCCGGATGGCGGATAGGGGAACAGTCTTCAGATATGGAGATCAGCCGCTTGCGGCCGCGGACCAAACTGGCGGTGTTTCCTACCAGGGCGGAGTGGGGTAGCAGGCGGCACTGCTACCCCCTTTGAAATGCTCCATCGTCGATTGACAGGACTCATCTAATGCGATTAAGGGCGCATTAAAACCCTAGCTCCGGGTGGGATCCCGGCAAATCCTCCCCCCTGTGCTCTCAGGGTAGGACGTACGGGCCATGAGCTAAGGGTGAGGTAACCCCGACAGAAAATCCCGAATGCTGAAGACGGAGGACCCGGGCCGCACGGCGCATTCTAACAAACCACGGGTACACGCGCTTACGCAAATGATGACACAATCAACCAGCACAGATGGACACCAGTGCTGGACTGATCGTGTAACCTATGCGAACGCCAAGAAGAAGAAGATACATGGAACCGAGACTCGGCCGACACAAACCACAAACATAAAAATCTGAGTGTGTCTTATTCTTCTTAGATTCTGACCTGGATGTTAGGAGAGAAAAAAAACACCCTGACAGTGACAGACAGACAGACAGATACCAGCAGAATAAAAGAAAAGACTGTTTGCTCACCCCTCTCATGCAGAAAGTTGAGGGCCAGGCAGATCTCAGCAGAGTAGAAGCGAGCGTGCTCCTCGGGAAGACGCCGCTGTCGTTGCATGTGAAACATCAGATCTCCACCATTCACAAACTCAATGACAAAAAACAATCTGCAACAAAGAACTGAACAGTTCAGCACAAGATTCTATAGAGGCACACAGTTGACATTCAAAAAAGAGTAAAAGGCACTCATTTACTCTAATTTAATCTGCCAAACGTTTTCATCCAAACATTCTCATTCTGCATAAGAAACAGTCAGAATGTTGACTTTTAGTATGCATCAAAGTGGAGGGATGGGCAGATCTGAGGTTGTAAACCAACAGTTTTCACAGGAAGCAGTTTCACCTGTTGATTTATTCACCAGACCTGTTTACCCCTAAAACATTGCATGTGTATTTTCTGGGAGCAAAATGAGGCAAATGTGTAGTTTTGTAATTGAATGTGTAGAATTTCTCGTCGACCTATCACAACAATAAGAACAATGATTGCTACTTTTTACCACATGTATTGATTGACTGACGGAAAAATGGGAATTGCAGACAGTGCAATGAGCATGATGTTTTCCTTTCCGCGAAGACAAGGCATGGGTAGTCCTGATGATATTTTGGCAGAAAGACTTGGTTCGGCGCATTGCTCGTCTTTTTCTTTTTGGTCGGTGGCCTTTCGGATACCGTTTGCGTAGAAAACGACAGACTTGCGTAGTTGCGTCGTATATTATTCAAATTCGTAGTTTACTACGCTCAATGTGTAGTGTAAACAGGTCTGATTCACATACCTGGATGAACTCTGGAAACATGAGTGGAGCCCAACAAGGAAGGGATAGTTGGTGGCTGTCTCAAAGACGTGTTTCTCTGTTTGCACCCAGTCAATATCCTGTCAAGATTCAGATCCTTGTTAGTTTTCTAAGCATAAATGCACATCAGCCTGAAACTGCCATCATAAACTTATTTCAAATTCCCTCATCGATACCATGGTGAAGTGTTTAAAACGAATTGTTCGTCGCTTTACATCACAAGTCGATTCACATGCTTCAGTGGGGGGTGCAAACAATTGTCAAATATAGCACAGATCTAATTCCCTGTCACATGGTCTTCAGCTAAAGAAGTTGATGAACAGTTGTACAGTATCTGACTTGTACCTGGCAGGACTATTCTCAGCACGGGTGGGAGATCAGACACTATGCTATAGAAAGAAAGCTTCTTACAAATATCTGTAGACAGAAGTCAGGATGTATAATTATACTGAACCAAAAGAAGATTAAAGAAAGAAAAATATAGGGAGGTTAACTCACATCTTTAAAGTACAAGTTATCCAAGTAACATTCTAACAAAGTTCAAAGCAAAGAATCAGTGTCTATAGAATCAGGCACAAAGTGAACAGTTTTTGTTCAAATTCTAATAAGAACTGATTGAGTTTTCAAAATGCCATCTTTTGAACTAGCCCTGTGGAAGGGGTGTCACATACTGACAGAAAACCAGGAGCGTCTGTAAAATCGACAAGCCTGGCAGCAGAACAAAAATCAGATGTGGATGGAGCTGCAAATGCTGGGACGGGGCGGTGTGAGAGCACACCGGGACAAGGAACAAGTGTCAGGACACAATAACCAAATACAAAAAAGAAGACCAGGCTAGTTGAGGCTTGCTTCGTTTGGTGACAAATTTGATAATTGTGAACGTTTTCATTATTTTAGCATGACAAGGCCTGCAAGATGCATCAAACTGGTTTGCAAGTTATAACATGAAAGGCAGGTTTCCAATCAGTTTGAGAAGAGGCAGACATCCTCCGCACTCACCTCATCATCATTAACCAGTTCTTTCTTGATGACCTTCATGGCATAGATTCTCTTGGTTCGCTTGTGTTCAACCTGCAGCACTTTGGCGTAGCTGCCTCGACCAATCACACGCAGCAGTTGGAAATCGTCAAGTCCCAGCTTGTTTTCTGAACTTCCTGATGCCTGTTAGAAATTTCACCCAATTAACGGCTGTAGATGTGTATGCTGTAAATGTATCAAATTAATTATTGATCATGTGATTCTGTTGATTGTAAAATTAAAAACTTGAAAGTATTTATATCTAAGTCCTAGTAACAAGAGACATAGCACAAGAATTCCAAAGCAATTAGCTTTAAAGCACTATCCATCTTACGGGGTCAAAACAAGGGCCAAACAAGCAACAAAATATCTCACTGTGTGACCAAAAAGTAAAGTCAATACTACTTTATGTTTGTACAATTTACTTCTGAATGTGCAGGATTTTTTAAAACAAATTCATGCGACCGATAAATCAGCTAATCACAAAATTCCTCAGCCATAAATAACTCTTAAACATTTTTATCACAAAAAACAAAGAAAAGGTAACATATATTAATCTGCAGAATAAAAGAAGAAGTCACAGTTTTGCTTCGAACATGACTGGCAATGTCATTTTGTAAAATAAAACTCCGGAAGACCATAACTAGGTAACCAGTTACACTATCAGTATCACTTGCATGATCCAATGGCAGATTAAACATATAATCAAAAATAAAAATGATGTTCACTCTAACAGCTATGTTTTGGTGACGTAACAGCTAAGACCGATTATTGTTACCTGACAGTTTAGACTGCTATGTTACCTGACAGTTTAGACATGTATGTGACCTACCTCCACCTTGGCAGTCTACACACACCCAGCCACCAGCATAGTCAGCACACAAGAACAGACAGAGAAAAGACAACAATCAGTTTGTTTGAGCTGCAAAATTCACATTTCAAAATGCCATCCAGCCACATCAGGTACATTATTCCGTTCTTCAGATATGCACAGAGAATATGCTCAGGCTAACACACGTGAATTCTTGTGTGTAGTAAATCAAAGTTACACAAAGCGCTTTACTTGGTAAAAAAAAGAAAAAAAGAATGGGTGGTAAAATGATCCCCCCCCCTCCCCTCCTCAAACTAAGAAAATGGCATGATACACATCACTTAACTGGGTCATTAATTTAAACATTTTCAGACTTTGACTAACCCCTTTGTTACCAGAAGAAAAAAATAAGAAAGAAAGAAGGAAAGAACAAAAGAAGAACAGACAGACAGACAGACAGACAGACAGGATGGATGAAAGGAAGGAAGAAAGAAAGAGAGGTAACAAATATTTAGGAATCCCAGGCCCTACATCTGCTGTAGCTAGATTTCTCTGATTTACCCACAATCCAAATGCAATTAGAACTGTTCAGTTTGAGTTGTCATGCGACAGCTAAATCATTAACCAGCGATGGGGGAGGATTCAAGTGTCAAATGAAACAGCCCAGTACATCTTTTTCATACATCATGTAAAATCGAGGTCTTTCTTTCTTTATTTGGTGTTTAACGTCGTTTTCAACCGTTCAAGGTTATATCGCGACGGGGAAAGGGGGGAGATGGGATAGAGCCACTTGTTAATTGTTTCTTGTTCACAAAAGCACTAATCAAAAAATTGCTCCAGGGGCTTGCAACGTAGTACAATATATGACCTTACTGGGAGAATGCAAGTTTCCAGTACAAAGCACTTAACATTTCTTACATACTGCTTGACTAAAATCTTTACAAACATTGACTATATTCTATACAAGAAACACTTAACAATGGTAAAAGGAGAAACAGAATCCGTTAGTCGCCTCTTACGACATGCTGGGGATCGAGGTCTTCAAATGTCAGCAATCTTATTCATTTAGCTCCCTCTCTCAAACAGATGCACATGTGCACGCACACACACACACCCATGCATGCATGCATGCACACGCATGCAAATGCATACCCAAGCACCCCCAAACATCAATGCAGATATTAAAAGACCTAGCCATACAACAATCACTTCAAACATGAATGCACATATTAAAAGACCTAGCCATACAACAATCACTTCAAACATCAATGCAGATATTAAAAGACCTAGCCTTACAACAATCACTTCAAACATCAATGCACATGTGTATATTAAAAGACCTAGACCTAGCCATACAACAATCTATTCATGATTTCAAAGCAAATCAAACAAAAAAAATGGCACACAGTAGCTGGCAAATCCACTTGAAGATCCTTGAGAATACGACTATGAGGGTGTGTGGTTTTGGAAATCATGTGAAAACACCAGAAAAATCTGTCGTCAGAAGGGCGTGGGGAAAGGAAAGGTAACAATGAAAAGATATCCATACAAACATAAGAATTTTAGCTCAAAGAAAAATGTTTATCCAGATAATGTTTTCAAAAGAATGCATGGATTTTTGTTTAAATTTGTTTAATTTTAAATTAATGTTTAATCAAAAAAAAAAGAAGTTCAGTTACTGTTCTTCCTCATAGCGACATTACATGCTGCGCACACTTTCCAGCTATACCATGAAAAATGAGAATAGCCTGATAAAAACAACACCAGGGGTGGGGACGTAGCGCAGTCGGGGCGGGGATGTAGCTCAGTCGGTAGCGTGCTGGATTTGTATCCAGTTGGCCGCTGTCAGCGTGAGTTCGTCCCCACGTTCGGCGAGAGATCTATTTCTCAGTCAACTTTGTGTGTAGACTCTCCTCGGTGTCCGAACACCCCCTGTGTGTACAGGCAAGCACAAGACCAAGTGCGCACGAAAAAGATCCTGTAATCCATGTCAGAGTTCGGTGGGTTATAAAAACACGAAAATACCCAGCATGCTTCCTCCGAAAACGGCGTATGGCTGCCTAAATGGCGGGGTAAAAAACGGTCATACACGTAAAATTCCACTCGTGCAAAAAACACGAGTGTACGTGGGAGTTTCAGCCCACGAACGCAGAAGAAGAAGAAAAACAACACCAAAGAGATGTTAAATCCAATAGATTTATTTATTTATTTATTAAGGAGATTTCTATAGCGCATAACTAAAAGCACTATGCGCTTTACAATATCACTAGGTATAAGCACACGCAAACATACTCTGATTAAATAGAACTTAGCCTAACAAGACATACTAAGAACACTAAACATTTGAGTTCATACAAAAATAGAGAATTAAATTAAATACAGGACAAACGATTAAAATAAGCTTAAGGCCTACACCGACTACAATGGACTATTTCAAATACAAAAATTTAGTTAACTATACTAGGCAGTGCATAAAACTCCATAATCCTAAGAAGGTTGAACAAATAAAAAACATAAAAGACTATTTAACTATAATTACTTCGTAAAAGATAATAAACATGGTGTACAAAGCTGTAATTTTTAACAAATCTAAAAAGATTTTCATGCCATATTGCACAACACATTTTGACACACACCCAACCTCACACAAGCACACTTACACACTTACAGATTCACAAACCAGACAAAATGCTTCCACAACTGATTGCTCTATAACTTAACAAAAATGTGATTAAGAACTGAATGGCTACAAGAAGTTGTAACAACTGTTAAAAGGGAATCAGTCAGTCTGTACTAACAAATTGCAGAAGATTGCAATAAAGCCTTGCATAAACAAAAATGATTTGCCAAATACAACTGAACAACAAAAACAAACAGAAAACCTAAAACAAAACAAAAACAGCACTGATGATTGCTAAAATCTTGCTAGTTTGTAATTGTCAGCAGATATGCTTGCTAGAGTACTTTTTCAGAAATATTTTTTATTCATTTACTTGTGGTTTACCAGCAAGCAGCCGAAAACTCAACCAAGCTAAGTTCTTGTTGTTACTTATTGTTTGTCTGTGCACTTAAAAGACCGTTGGGTCAACATATTTGTGATTGTAACGTATTGTTTTGTCAATAACAAACGTTCCAACAAATTACCTTTCTTGTTTGTTGAATTTGAAAAGAGTATAATGGAAGCATAAAACTTGACATTGAAAAAACAACCTCGCAAGATCACAATCTGAAGTTGCAATAAGTTACAACATTTCTCACACAAAAAAAGCAGCAAACACCGAGTTCATGCCTCAAAGCAAAATGCTCTGGCTTGCACAACAAAGCTGGGGCGATGCTGAGATGTGCCGCGTGACAAATGAAAGGATGCGTGACACTCCACAAAAGGCTACGAGACTTCCACACCTACCCATAGACCATTTATCCTGGACCGCCAACTAGCTCTCTCTCCGCTCTTTCTCTCTATTACGAGGTAGCGGCCTCTCGCATTTAGGAACCTACGCTTACAAGCCTTTCAGAAATCAGGGGGACGTGATATCCGGTGTCGATTGTAAACATGGACGAAGTTGCTGAGGGAAGTTCTGAAAATGCTAAAATAAACTCAGCAAAAGTGCATATGGAACATGTTTTTCGATGAGTTTTGTGAAGTTTAGTTTGGAGTTTTGGAAAATCCAGTTCATTGTCACCTCCCATTGTCACAAATAACTGGAGCGTGCTTTCTTTTCACTGTCTTCAAATCGCTGGCCTTTCAAACCGGACGCGACGCGCCCCTGAAAGTCGAGAGTCGTAACCTCGAAGGGTCAAGTGACGAGTTGGCGGTCCAGGCTATTTGGTCTATGACCTACCACAGTGCACATACGCAATCAATGTCATCATTTTAGGGTAATACCTCTACAACTTCTGTTTTCTCGTTCTCCCCGTCCTCTTCCGCCTTTTCCTGCCCGATCCAGTTGAAAAACAGAAAAGTGGTTGAAGAGAAAGAAAGAAATTCTCTGTGAAAAAGCGTGAAAACAAAAACTGCCATTCTTCACCACAACAGTTCAAACGTGTCACATCAAATCAAAGCAAAAACTGTGTGCCGTTTCCGTCCTACTCCGCTGCATAAATATGTGCACAAAAGAGCATGTAGTTCGCTCAGGGTTGGGTTTTTTTGAGAAAAAGAAATTATTCATGTCTAAAAAGGAAATAAAGAATCTAACACACCTCTTTTCCTGGTTCAATGGTCACTGTATTCGAGCGTGGCACTGCAACAACAAAAACAGGTACAGGGTTTTCATATTCACCTTTAAACATCCATTCCAGCTGAAAAATTTTTGTTTGTTTATTTGTTGCTTAACGTCCAGTCGACTACGCAGAGCCATATCAGGACGAGGAAGGGGGGGATGAAGGGGGCCACTTGTCAAGCGATTCCTGTTTACAAATGCAGCTGAAAAAGGGGTACACACAAATTGATGAATATTGACAAGAACTGCATAATCAAAAATTATTCCCAATTGCCTTGAAACTCTTCTTCCGCTGAGATATCAAAATTTGTTACCATGCCATATTTTGCTTGCTTTGTTTAAAAAGCAGCTGCTTTCAAATGAATTTGAAGACGACTGATCACACTGTTTTTTGCAAATCTAACTTCTTTTTCCTCTCCTCCAGAGACTTAAAAAATGGCCTTAAGTTACTTCTTCTTCGTTCATGGGCTTAGACTCTTAGATTTTTACGTGTATGACCGTTATTACCCCACCATTCAGACAGCATATGCCGATTTCGGGGGAGGCATGCTGGGTATTTTCGTGTTTCTATAACCCACCGAACTCTTGACATGGATTACAGGATCTTTTTCGTGCGTACTTGGTCTTGTGCTTGCGTGTACACACGAAGGGGGTTAAGTCACTAGCAGGTCTGCACATAAGTTGACCTGGGAGATCAGAAAAATCTCCACTCTTAACCCACCAGGCGGCAGCGACCGGGATTCGAACTCACGACCTCCCGATTAGGAGGCCGACGTCTTACCACCACGCCACTGCGCCCGTCATAGCGTAATACAAAATGGGATAAATCCGATAATGGAGCAAATGAAAATGAGAGAAAAAAATACAAATATTTCTCACCATGTTGGGGGTCAAAACTAGGGCAAGTAGCACAGTGGAGTGACACACTAAGTCACAATCTTTGCAAACTCACAGTTTAAAAATTTCCAATCAGTGCATTACTTTAACACTTCATTGATTATCAGACCTTGCAACTAGGCTTCTCAAAGCTCGAGCTTTGCATGTTTATACCTGTGTCTTAAAGACTGCAAACACTTTTTTAGTGACGGACCTCAATCAATCAATCAATATGAGGCTTATATCGCGCGTATTCCGTGGGTACAGTTCTAAGCGCAGGGATTTTTAAAAATTTATATCGCGCACATATCAAGGCGCAGGGATTAATATATGCCGTGTGAGATGGAATTTTTTTACACAATACATCACGCATTCACATCGGCCAGCAGATCGCAGCCATTTCGGCGCATATCCTACTTTTCACGGCCTATTATTCCAAGTCACACGGGTATTTTGCTGGACATTTTTATCAATGCCTATACAATTTTGCCAGGAAAGACCCTTTTGTCAATCGTGGGATCTTTAACGTGCACACCCCCAATGTAAGTGTACAACGAAGGGACCTCGGTTTTTCGTCTCATCCGAAAGACTAAGCACTTGAACCCACCACCTAGGTTAGGAAAGGGAGGGAGAGAAAATTGCTGACGCCCTGACCCAGGGTCGAACTCGCAACCTCTCGCTTCCGAGCGCACGTGCGTTACCACTCGAACACATCTTTCAGGAAGGACAGTAAAATATCCAATTTTAAAGTGTCAAGAATAAAAAAAAAATGTTACCAGGTCTTGAAGCACCGTTTTCCTCAGCAGCACCTGGAAGTCTGGCTGGTTCAGGGTGCGGCGACTGATCAGGACTCTGAAAGAAATGTCATTTTCATTTCATTTTATACTTCATTGCCGCATTGCCTGGACATTTGAGTGGCTTTGAACCAAGGGAAAGTGAGTGGCAACGAGAGTCAGACTACCCAGATGTGCGCGTGTTGAGTGTAATCAGCAGAATGACAGAAAACTTTTACGGCAGTGACTCGGGGTGGGACATGGACATTTTCTCGAGTCATCACATTAGACTTAGTCTTACCCGCGTCCACACCGACCTGGCATCGAATCTACAACCTGAGGTTCACAAGTCAAGTGCTTGAGCAAATGAGCTACCAGGCCCTGACCTCTGCCGTCCAATACTATGTACACCACATGGGGTAACTGTACAAAAACTTTTTCTATAATGCTTTCCCTTTTTAAATGCAAATTAAACTCACACTGTGTTTATAGCTTTCTGTGGATACCATGATCTGTTATGGTCTTATACCCTGCGTTCATCAAAGTTTGTGCACACAAAACCTGGATTTGCATAATATACATCCTTTAAAGAAAGTATAATATAAGGCAGTATAAAACTGAAAGAGGAGAGAGAGAGAGAGAGAAAGAGAGAGAAAGAGAGAGAGAGAGAGAGAGAGAGAGAGAGAGAGAGAGAGAGAGAGAGAGAGAGAGAGAGAGAGAGAGAGAGAGAAATTAAAAGAAATATATACATGTAACAGACATTTAAAATCAGCTTTTGACATTGTTTCAAAGAAACATGAACAAAAAGCATGAGCAAAGCTGACAGAACACAACTCACAACATGTGCTCCACAAGAATATTTGAACAGCTTGTGACATCGTTTGTGGACGGTGACCTTGCAGCGAGTGCACTTAAAACCCTGTCGTCCCAGACCCCAGATCCTGTCGGCACACACAGCGCACAGCGCTTTCTGCAAAACAACATGTTTTCAAAGATTAGGCTCAACCTTTTCAAAACTGGTTATTTTTAATGATAACAAACTCTGGCTCCCACAAATACTGATCAAACTATTAAAAAAAGATGTCAAACCGTGTCAAAATGAACCGTAAGTATGCCATATTTGTGGCTAAATAAATGCTAAATCCGATATCAATTGGCATTAATGGCAAGTCTGAATGATTGGCGATTTCAATTGCAGTAAAGGATTTCTAAATCTAGATATTAACTGATAAATTATCTGAACTACTGATTAGTGTGAAAACTGCTTTTGACTGAACGTTGATGTTTGGAAAGAATGATAACTCTTTCAAAGGATATCTGAAAGTAAATATTAGTACACATATGATGGTTCAAGAAACATACACCTACACACACTCTCACACACACAAAGGCATACGTGCACGCACACACAACTCAAACAATCATACTCATACACACAGACTCACACAACTCTGAGACAGACATACACAGACAGACAGACAGACAGACACACTCTCAAAATCAAAGACAGACACACACCTACACACGCACACAGACCCTGCTGACGTACATACCCTTGAAAATCTCTTTGCTTGATATGAGTGTCCATTGTACACATACAGCTTTCTCCATCTACGAGCTCCTCTCCGATACATGTTACCTGCAGATACATTGTAGATATGAAAGAAGGTATTCGGGCTGGCACAGTTACCACAGCAGACGCCTACCTTTAATTTTTTTCTTCAATCAATCAATATGAGGCTTATATCGCGCGTATTCCGTGGGTACAGTTCTAAGCGCAGGGATTTTTTAATTTTTTTTTTTTTAAATTTTTTTTCTTGCAATTTATATCGCGCACATAGTCAAGGCGCAGGGATTTATTTATGCCGTGTGAGATGGAATTTTTTTTGTACACAATACATCACGCATTCACATCGGCCAGCAGATCGCAGCCATTTCGGCGCATATCCTACTTTTCACGGCCTATTATTCCAAGTCACACGGGTATTTTGGTGGACATTTTTATCTATGCCTATACAATTTTGCCAGGAAAGACCCTTTTGTCAATCGTGGGATCTTTAACGTGCACACCCCAATGTAGTGTACACGAAGGGACCTCGGTTTTTCGTCTCATCCAAAAGACTAGCACTTGAACCCACCACCTAGGTTAGGAAAGGGGAGAGAAAATTGCTAACGCCCTGACCCAGGGTCGAACTCGCAACCTCTCGCTTCCGAGTGCAAGTGCGTTACCACTCGGCCACCCAGTCCATATAAAATATGTCACCTTTCAATAGCGACCACCTGTCTCTAACGACCATTTTGGTCAATCCCTAGGGTGGTCGTTATTGACAGGTTTAACTGTAACACATCCATGCATCCCTCACCCTCGTCCATTCCTTTCATTTTCTCTCCTTTCAACACTTACGGTCTTCACCGACACAAGGCATGCCTGGTCGCTCAGGAACATTTGGGAAAACTGAAAAAGTACATTTGTAGGTTGTAGCATACAAAACTTGATCTTACTGGGAAAATAGACAAAGCTACAAAAAAACTAAAAAAACAAACACGTGGGGTTGCATCTAAGAGATCTTAAAAGAAGACCTCAGAAAATAAACAATTGGGGAAAAAGTGAACATTTATATGTTTTATTCCCCTCCCTCCAATAGAACAGAACACACAAACCACCAGCTTTCAAACAGAAGAATAATTACCATGAATATTCAGTTCAGAATCCTTGTTGACTTCATACAATCGTATGGCCTCATTCAGTTCTATCTGTGATGATATGGTGCATGGGTCACCTGCAAAAACAAATAATGCAATAAATAATCAATACAGTGGAACCTCCCCAAAAAATCTGAGAAAAAATTAATCAGGTCTTAAAAAGGAGGGAGTCTTAAAATGGGGGTAAATTTACACAGGTTATGAACAGAGTCTAAAAAAAAACACGGGTCCTAAATTGGGGGGTCGTAATAGGGGGGTTCCACTGTACTACAGTGGACTCGGAGCAATGCAAATATAAAATGATCTGAACCACCAATATTCCACTGGAAATCTCAGTGGGTTCTCTTGCTTAGGCCTCAAATTAACAAGAAGAGCAAACGCTCGATCGAGTCACTTTCGCAGTTCTGAATATTATATGAGGCATCAGATGGACAGGAAGAAATTGCTATTCACAACACAATGCATACCTGAAGCATACCTGTGACCTTGAAAAAGGTCAAAGGTCACCAAAGCAGACGTCAAAGTGTAGAGGTCACTGGGAGTCACGTTCACATAAAATTTGAGCCCGGTCACTTTTATAGTTTCCGAGAAAAGCCCAACGTTAAGTTGTGTGTTGCCGAACAGAAAAGGCTAGTTATCTCCCTTGTTTTTCTGATAACGTTCGTAAAAGGCTACAGATGTAAATACTTTGATGTAAAGAATAATCCTACAAAGTTTCAATCACATCCGATGAACTTTGTCAAAGATATAAAATGTCTAATTTTTCCTTTGACGCTGACCTGTGACCTTGAAAAAGGTCAAAAGTCAACGAAACCATCGTTAAAGTGTAGAGGTCATTGGAGGTCACGACTAAACAAAATATGAGCCCGATCGCTTTGATAGTTTCCGAGAAAAGTCCAACGTTAAGGTGGTGTCTACGGCCGGCCGGCCGGCCGGCCGGCCGGACAGACTAACACTGACCGATTACATAGAGTCACTTTTTCTCAAGTGACTCAAAAATGCAACAGACCTACCAACCCAAATTTGTTGGCCTTGTTTTAGGGTCTTATCTCCCTTTTGCTCACAACCCCTCTGTTCTTTCTTTCTGGGGTATCTTTTCTTAATACCTTTCGCACAACTTTAAGTGCACCTGTAAATATCATCAGTCACTCTTTCATAAATACCACCTCCTCCACCCACCCATCCATCCATGCAATGATGGATCAATCATTTCAATTCTATCACAGGGTTGTTGTTGCTACACATTTTTCTAAATGAGAAATTTCCTGAACTCATCAGCATGAGAAAGAGGTTAATCAATTTATCAAATGTTCACCACATTGCACCTGGACTCACGTCTACACAGACGGCTCCTCAGAGAACGCCGTAAGGAATGGAGGCAGTGGCGTCTACATCCGTCGCCCAAACGGGACCACCACCTCCCTCTCCGTCCCAGCTGGTGACCTGAGCTCGAACTACAGGGCCGAGCTCCACGCCCTCATCACTGCAGCAGAGCACGCAGCAGGGGAAGACCGCAGTCGGCAAAACATCGTCCTCCTCACTGACTCCCTGTCCGCCCTCCAGTCCCTTCTGTCTGGCCCCACTGACCTCCCCACCAGGCAACTCGACAACTGCCTCAGCACCCTGTCTCAACACAACAAGGTGGTGCTCCAGTGGATACCGGCTCATGTCGGCATTGCCGGCAATGAAGAAGCGGACAGGCTGGCAAAAGGAGGTGCGAGACTTCCCCAACCACACAACTCCACCTCGTACAAAGAAGCCAAGACTCTTCTACAACGGAAGAAGAAAGAAAACTGGAAAAAGAGAAACGGAGACTACAACCCACAGGAAGACCCCATCAACAAACTAGACCGGAGAAGCCAAACCACCATTTTCCGTCTAAGGACAGGGCACTGTGGACTGAAGAAACACCTCAAGAGACTGGGCCTTGCGGATGACGCACACTGTGAATGTGGCTCGGAAGAGCAAACTCCGAAGCACATTCTCCAGAACTGCCCCCATCTAGAGACAATACGCCAGAAGTTCTGGCAAGAAGAGACCAGTGTTGGAGCCAAACTCTGGGGTCCTGCCGACGAACTGCGCAAGACTGCGGACTTCCTGGCAGCCACTGGTCTGAGGATCTAGCACGGCCACCAACATCGAACGCAGAAGAAGAAGAAGAATCAAATGTTCAACCAATCAGTCAATCAATTACTCACTCAATCAACTGATCAGTATCATGGGTGGGACTGAAAAATGCCATGAATCCTGAAGAATTTTAAGGGGGGGGGGGGGGGATGGGATGGGGGTCTGGGGGTCTGGGGGCTGAAGGATTTGTATAATTAACAACCAAAAAAATGTCACCACAGACATTACGAATCCGGATTTCTGGAATATATCGGAAGAATCCCACCAATACAGTAAATCAGTTGGCGTAGAGTTTTACAATAAGCACAAAACCACACATAATGACCTTCTTCATCCAGCCATTTCACGGTGAAGGGCTGGAAGTCGTCAAACTTGCAGATATCTTTAATCTCCGCACAGAAGTCAACATATGTCATGTCAAGCTTGATGTTGGTCACAAGAATGTCACTGAAACAACCAAGAACAATACATGTAGTATAGAATCAAAATTAAATACAAAACATCACAGGTAAACGTTCAAACAAGCAACATCTAGTGACCCTTTACTTTGTTACGGAGACCACGATAACTGTGCTTTGAAATGAGACAACACGAACAGTGCACTAGCAAGAAAAGAGTCAGCTGCTAAACAAAACAACATATTTTAATATAAAAAAAAAGGAAAAAAGAGAAAGATGAAAAAGAAAGAATAACGGAAACAGAAAAAGGGGTACATTTTGAATGAAGATAAAAAATTACTTCCAAACTTATTTCTTAGCATAATAATCTCTGGAAGACACATGAAGATGCACACAAAAAGACTTAAAGATTGATAATATCCGAAGTTAGCTCTGTGTGAGGTTAACGACTACCTTGAATGAATCTCAAAACGCTGACTCTTGTTTTAGTGTGACCTAGCTCACTTCCACAGGGTTCATTCTGGAGAATGCGCTTTTAGTTTAGAAATCTACATATTCTTCTTCTTCTTCTGTGTTCATGGGCTTAGACTCCCACATTCACTCGTGTTTTTAATACAAGTGGATTTTCACGTGTATGACCGTTTTTACCCCGCCTTTCAGGCAGCATACGCCGATTTCGGGGGAGGCATGCTGGGTATTTTCATGTTTCTATAACCCACCGAACTCTGACATGGACTTGGTCTTGTGCTTGCGCGTACACACGAAGGGGGTTAAGTCACTAGCAGGCCAGCACATAAGTTGACCTGGGAGATCGGAAAAATCTCCACTCTTAACCCACCAGGCGGCAGCGACCGGGATTCGAACTCACGACCTCACGATTAGGAGGCCAACGTCTTACCACCACGCCACTGCGCCTGTCTAATCTACGTATAGACTTCTTACCCATTGTATCCCACTTTGAGCCTGACAGAACTGTCGGCATCCGCAGCGTCTAACGTGGGCATCTTGTTCTGTTTGGGGACCACGACGCTGCTCCACAACCGGCACCACAGCCTGAACTACCTGCAAAAGTTATTTTCAATTACAGGTAAAATTTATCATGATACAGGGTTGTAGCTGAAAAAAAATTTCAACAAAAAAAGAGATTTAACACAACAGTAACCAGGTTTGGTACATTCTTAATCAATCTTTTGACAGCTTGTGTAGAAATATTGGGTATATTAGTTAGGCCTAAAAAAAAAATAGGTGTGGTTACGGTAACCCGACCTACCCTATTTTTAGGGGCCGATCCTATAACTTTTTATTACATTTGTCAAAAAAACAACCAAAAAAACAACAAAAAACCAGTGCAGAAAACGCAATGAAAGCGAAAGCGCCCGTGTCGCACACTTATTTCCCTGTCAAGTAGGTTTAATTTGTACACATTAGAAAAAAAAGTTAAACAAAAAAAAAAGTGATTGCCTACCTACCTACCCTATTTTTTTTGGCTATGTTACCGTAACCACACCTATTTTTTTTGTTGGCCTTATTACATTCAGTCTCAGATGCCTGCCGCATTCTCACTAATACCTCCAGCTTATTTTCTTTGGCAAATTAATGCTGAAATGGTACTAAAAGGTTTCAGCAGTTTTAGGCACTACTTGGAATCACCATGAAAAATATTAGACAATTCTGCTGAAATAATGGTAACATTTTCAGCGATTTTAATTAGTGTTCGTGTTTCACCACTGTCTGCACCAAACCAAATTTCTGTCATGATATATATATTTTACACTATAATTTCCATACATCGTACATGCAGCATTATAAATAAAAATGAGCAGTGGTTGCACTGCAGCCAACATACAAAAATGTTAGAAACAAACACAGATCAGCTGGCTCACATAAACTGCATGCCGCTTAATTTACTATAGTAGGTCAAAGAAATAAAACTGAAGCCATGATTATTTAAAGCTATACACACCTTCTAGCTGAACGAAGTTTGTGGTTGACTTAAAGTTATTGTTCTGCTTGTGCTAATCGCCTAATGTTAATTATAATTAAATTATAAATAAGGGGTTCATGATTGCATTCTACAGATTCAACTTGATATTTGATATATACAGAGCACAATGTCACCTGCTCCAATGATATCATCATCAAACATTTCCTTGCACAACTGTGTGAGTTTCCTTAATGATTTGCATACAAATGAAATTGATCCACTTCTGCTGCAAGGGTCACTTTTCTCCAGGAGTTAAAATCAGGTTTGAGCCGTTTAATATGTTTCAAGAGGAAGTTAGTGATAACTGCGATGGAGGAAAGTCCCTCCCCTTCCCCCACCAAGAAATCCCTTCTTACTCCTGTGCCTGTTCCGGGTGCTAAGACTAAGTGTAGGACTAGGAATTCGACCCCATTGAACAGACTGCACCCACTAGCTGATCTAAGTCCTGTTTGACCACATCAATAATACTCTCGGAAAATCTAACGGCAGACAGGTGAAAAGAGGGCAGTGTATTATGCCAATGTGATGTCAGTTCTGCTCATTCGCCAACGGCAATTATACAGACGATGTTTGAGACATGTCTGGTGAAACTTCATGCATGCCTTGGATTTCAACTACAAGTTCTGCAAGCAAAAATCTAAATATACTTTTTTTTTAGTAACTTTTCATCCGTCTGAAGCGATGCTGTAGGGTCTAAGGATAATGCCAGAATGTATGTGTGTGGACTATGAAATGGTCAAACCATTAGAAAAGCGAAATACCGTACCGTTCCGACTCAGGACAGGTGACAAAAAGTTAACACACTTGAAAGGAAAAGCAAGTGTCGCCGACACATTACTCTCGGAAGTCACGTGATGGGGGTGTCCCCCTCCTCCCTGTCGCATAACTTTATGATAAGTCATCGATTTTTGTGGGCGTTGCTTGATAACAGATTATTTCCATTATAAAATTGCATTTGATGCATAATGTAGTATTGAATAAAGCAGTAATTAGATCTATTTGACATTTGTCCTGATCAATGTATTTCCAAAAAAGGAAATAAAAGAAGCCTCTATTTTTATTGGCTAGTCGCTGTACCGGGGAATCCCTCGTTCCCCGGATGAAGAAGCCATCTTTGCGTATGGTGTGCCGCTTCCTGCATTCTGCTAGCAGTGTAATTTTCCAAACAACACCAAAATGGTGAGTGTTACACGCTGACAAAAGTCTTTTAATGCGATCGATAGACGTTTTCTACAGTGTATGTTTGCTTTTCATCTTATTGACTTGAGCAGTCGTGGAAAAAACTGCTGCACACTGGAAGAGAAAACCAGAAATGCGGAAGGGGCGTCGGATGTGACATGTTCTTGATATATTCAAGATTGATCGATTCATTCGGGTTATAGTTATTGGTTCATATTTATGCATTTATCTCGTGTTGTTGATCAACTGATACGTCAGACGAGCTGTGGCCGTTGTTATGTCTGAGTGCATATTATCCAAAATGTATTAAAATATCTTCAACGACTTTTAGCCTGTGAAACTAGGAGGTTCAACCGTATGTAAACGGTTGCACGGTTGTCGTAGTAATAGCATTGCAAGTGTGAGTCATTTTGTGAAGGATGAGATTGATCATCTTACACTCATTGTAACCAAACTGTTTTACAGACCTGTATTGCTTTCGCGTGTAATTTACTTTACTGCCAATTTCTCTTCACTCAACCGAGTATTGTTTTTTGTTTTTTACAATGCAGTTCACTTGCTTAAACATTGACCTAATGTTCAACTTGTCAGATGTCACAACCATTGCCTCATTGTCTGCTTTATGACATATAGGTGTGATATAACTGATCTCCAGATGATTCAATTATTACCACAATGCTGAATGCATGCATATATAATATATCTGTTAGTATCAGCAGGGTTGTGTGGAAGTGGGTAGGGACACAACAGAGGCAACAAAACATATATACTGTAGTTACACTGTCAGAGCTGGCTGGTCAGAGCGGGCCTGAAAATGGCAAGTATTTTACTCGCCATGGCGAGTAGAAACATGTAACTGGCAAGTAGAAATCTGAGAACGTCAGGTCTTAAAAAGGAGGTAAATTAAATACAGAGCAGAGGTATGAATATGAACTGAAGATCTGAAAGCAAGGTCTTCAAAAGTTAGAAGTCTTAAATGAGGGGTCTTAAAAGGGAGGTTCCACAGTATTATATATTCTTGCCCCATGACCACCCACCCTCCTCCTGTCCCCCTACCCGCCCCAAACCCCTGCCCTCTCATAATAGACTCGATGTGATGGGTGACTATTTTAAATGTGCCATTTTAGATTTGTGCAGTGCCTTCATGCCTCTCAATTTTGATTAATACTCCATTTTGTTCATTGTGATTTTGAGAAAAAGCTGGATAAGGAGACTTATATTCAGACAATGGATCAATTAAATTTTTGTTAACACTAGTTCTTAGAATTCAAGTGCCTTCAAGGAGTATACAATGCAGGGGTTTTGAGAACAGGAAACAATTTTAGGGCATAGTTTCCTAATCCTAGTTTCATATGGGGTCAGCTTCCAGTGACTGAGACTGAGTTTTATGGAAGTCAACACTTTGACATTCAGCCGAGGGGAAGGAGGTGTGTGTGTGTGTGTAGCCTGTGCGATGACATGGTCGTTGTATGCTGCCCCCAAGGGATAGCCTGTCTTTTTTAGGGGGAGTTGTTTAGAAGGGGGAAAATTTGCAAAAGTCTGCCCCCTATCCTAATATTTAATCACTTGAATTATTATTAATGACATTGAAGTAAGTGTAACATTGATAATGTAAATAAAACTAAATGTGAGTTTGAGTGTTCACAAAGTGCAGAAATTACTTTTTAAAAAGATAGTTATTTTGATTCATTTATGATTAATTCAATAGTTGCATTGAATTTAATACACCAGTTTTGTTTTTGTTTCAGACGGAACAACAGCTTGATTGTGCCTTGGATTTAATGAGGCGTCTGCCGCCCCAGCAGATAGAGAAAAACCTCAGTGACCTTATAGATTTGGTAAGACGCCCATTTTATACTTTTGACATTAATCAAAGTGTATCCAGCTAATGCTTAAGAGAGAGCGAGAGACAGAGAGAAATACTCACAGATTAACATGCACACAAACACACGATACGAATACGGAGCCTTGCAGTTGCGCAGACACGTTGAATAATATAGATACACATACAGATAATTTGTATGCGGACACACATACACATGCATCCATTGAGACTGGAATGAAACTCTATTATACGTGTCTATTCCTGTGCAAGATAGCATAGATGTAGATGTGGGAATACATTTTAAATAATGCTACAATTAAACATCATTTGCTGCGCTGACAATTCCAACAAAAATTAAGTTGTTACACTTGAGGCTTCACAAGGGTTGGCCGGTCTGTTTGTTACGCATGTTAGTATTTGTTTCACCATCTTCTTTGGGCTTGGAGATGGGTTTTTTTTCAGAGAATGTTGTCTCTTTCATCTTTATTTTCTTTGTTTTGTATTTAATTTATTATTGTCATTACTTTTTGTGTGTGTGAAATTTTCAGTGCTTTCTTTCTTTTTCTTAACACAGGTACCTAGTCTGTGTGAAGACCTACTGTCTTCAGTTGATCAGCCATTAAAAATTGCTCGTGACAAGACTATTGGAAAAGATTACCTCCTGTGTGACTACAATAGAGATGGCGACTCCTATAGGTGAGGGCTTTTTTTTTTCCCTTTACCATGAAATCAACTTCCTGGTAATCATACATGGCAGTCAGTGCTCAAGTTCTTACAGTGGGGGACTTGTACTTTGTGTGTTGCAGTGTTTTTCCTCGTGTCAAGTAGTGTTATCCGTGTGGCTGTTTTTTGTGTGTTTTTGATTCAATCCTGTTCATTACTGAGCAGACTGCTTTGTTTGTGTTGAGTGAGTTCAAGTGTTTATTCTTGTAAGTTGAGTTGAAATACTTGAGTACTGAAATTTCACTGTTGTTGGTTAAGACCTGAAAGATCACCTGTTTTTGCTGCAGTTTGAGGTTGAATTCTTGATCACCAAAATGTTTGTGGTCTTTTTTGTGAAGGCCCTTGGCCTTGACAGATCAATTTCATAACAAAACACAACTAGCTTTTTCTAGCCAGTCTGGCAGTTCGTGTTGGTGACAGCAAGGTTGTGCCGCCATTCAGAAACATACTATTGATCTCTTCACAGATTGTTCAGACAGTTAACAATATTGCCTGTCTGACAATAATTACTGGTAACAGGTGATGGCAATGCTTTTTGTTCCATTGTTGATTTATATGTATGCCTGGGTAACACAGGTTTTGTTGTTGTTAAATGACATGGTTATAAATTTATACAATAGCTGCAAGTCATGAAAGTTTTGTAAGCAGCTGATGAAAGAATTTTTTTCCTTGGTCTGAATGTCATAGACATACTGGGAATTGGAGTTGGACATGGTGTGTTTTTTGTTTGTTAAAATCCAGCTTTCTGCAATAGTGCAAGTAAACGTAGACCTGTCAAAACAGTCAATTGTATTTGTACTTGTAGCACAGATACATGTACATCAAACACGTTCTCTGGGACGGAATGCAAAGACATGGGTGCAACTCTGCCGGCTACACGCCGGCAGCCGGTTTTTGGTTTCATCGGCTGCCGATGTTTTTGTTCCAGGAGAGTTTTTTTTTGGCATTTTAAGTACTAAAAAAGCTGGACCCCAACTTTTGCCGGTTTTTGGAATTTTCCAGGTTGCACCCATGCAAAGAGAATTTGAGTGCACTGTCATTGGTTTACTATGTTATCCCCTTACCATGTTCCAATGCCTGTAAAAGAGAGAGAGAAAGAGAGGGAGTGAGATAGAGAGAGAGAGAGAGAGAGAGAGAGAGAGAGAGAGAGACAAAGATGGTGATACATCAAGGCTCATTCCGCATTCAATCATTTTAAAATACAGATCACCATGGAGCAACACCTACGACCCTCCCGTTGATGATGGCACCATGCCTTCAGAGCGGTTACGTCGCCTGGAAGTGGAAGCCAACGGCGCCTTCGACCAATACCGTGAGATGTACTTTGAGGGAGGTGTGTCGTCTGTGTACCTGTGGGATCTCGACCATGGCTTTGCAGGTGTCATTCTCATCAAGAAAGCAGGTGATGGGTCCAAGAGGATCAAAGGCTGCTGGGATTCCATTCACGTCATAGAAGTGCAGGTAAGCCTTTCTGTTTTTGCAGCGCTCCCGCTTTTCTGCAATTTTGTAGATTTCCGCAAAATGTGGAAGTGATAGACATGGAAAAGCCTGTATGAGTACGATGGGTGACAAAATGACGCATGCATTATCAGACCCAAATACAATTTGGAATGTATTGAAGGGACGTAAACTAGCTGCGAGGCCTACTGTTTGTCCCTACTACAGTACCTATACCTATGAGTGATTGCCAAGAGCTGCGTCAGTTTGCACCATTATATATTTAAATTTCAAAATGTTTCTAGGACTTCCTGTAAACGTGAATGACAAAGAACTCGAGCGCAGTGTGATATATTTGCCGCTAGTATCAACTCTTGTATGGTTGATGTTTCAGTTTTCTTTTTATTGTTGATAACTTGTTTAGCTTTCTGAAAACAAAAACGAAATGACTTGCTTGTCATACATGTAGGTAACTAATCCAAAGTGTGGTGTTTTGTTTCCAGGAGAAGTCCAGCGGTAAGAGTGCCCACTACAAACTGACCAGCACTGTGATGTTGTGGCTACAGACCAGCAGGGAGGGGTCAGGCACTATGAACCTGGGAGGTAGTTTGACAAGACAGGTGAGCTTCTTTCTGTTGTTGATGAATTATACAGGGATGAACGTCCCTGTTTAAGTTTTGGGAGTTTCACAAAAATTCTGGTGGAAATTGTTAAAGATGTGTATGTTTTGGGGTAATTTCTTGCTTGTAGTAACTCCAAACTGTGACAATAATCACTTAAATGCTCTAGTTTTGTAGCTAGTACTGGCTTTACGTTTCTTGTACGTGAGTTAGACTGCCTATTCTGTCAGATGTAGGGAGCTGTTTCTGATAGGGTCTTGCTTGGTTACATATTATTCATATTTTTTGTCTCAGGTTGAGCAAGACGCCTCTGTGAATGATGCCACTCCTCACATAGTCAACATTGGACGTATGGTTGAGGTGAGCTGCGTTAGTTTAATCAAAATCTGAATTACCATTTATATGTTGAGATAAAGATCAAAATAACTCTTTATTTAATAAATGCTTTGTGATAATGTTGGCAGTACTGGTACATGAAAACATTGTTTTCAGGTTTTAAATTGAAATGTGCTTGTTGTCATTCTTTGGCCTTGACCAGTAGTTTATGTTTTGTAAATATTCTGAGCCTGTACTTTCTATGAAAGTTGATTTTAGGAGTGTTTCAACAGCAGTACCACCTGACATAATTGGTAATTCCATTTAAATAGTCCTCCTCGGGTAGAAAAGACGCGGCACAAACATTTTCCCAAACTAGAATGCTGCAAGTTAACCTTTTAACTACCAAGTTTATTGTTCTGTAGAATCCCTCAGCTCCCAAGTTATTTTGAGCAGAGACGGTCAAAAACGGGTATGCGTGTTTAAATTATTATTACTCAGTTTCTCTTTGTCAGATTGATAAAAAAAAATTGGTATGTTATTGGATAGGGATCAAACTTCAAAGAGTATGTGTTCTTCTTCTTGGTGGTATGTATGTCGCAGTGTTATCATGATTTATCTACCTGTTTACCTGTCAATAAAGTTGAAAAATTACGCTTACTTGTTGCTCCGGTATATCATCCGTTTCGCTGTCACTTGTTGATATTCATTGAACGATCAAAGTAGGTCAGATCAGCAGTGTTCACAGAAATGCTGATGTCGAAGCCAGAATCTTCTAATTGATGTCTATTTTCGTGGAGATAATCAAGCATAGTCATGAAATCAGGATCACGGTCATCTGAATCCATGTCGGCACCAAGCGCCCAAAAGATTTGGTGAAAAAAGATCGATTGTAACTCTCACAGAGATCGAAAGCACATGGGAAGAAAACAAGGCGGAAGTGAGACAATCCCACAATGCATTTGCAACCGTCTTATTACTACTGCTCGCGCACAACAACCGCAAACAACCGAAACAGACGCTACACCGGCGAGGGGCGGTATCGGGCGGTATGGGAATAGCGGCAATGGCGGAAGACAGGCGGTATGGTAGTTAAAAGGTTAATACAGCATGGTTTCTTGGTTAGATTCAGGGATAGATCGACGTTGTCATGGAATTTTGGCATAACTTATTTTAGACATCTTTTCAGGAGAAGGCCAAAACTGATATTTTTATTGTGAAATAGTGTAGACAGATAAAAGAATGTTAAATCATGTATTGTCTATCGTATTATAGAGACTATTTTTCATGGAGAATGATTTACTGAGTCTAAAGCACCAAAACATCAAATTCATCAAGAATTGAGTTACGCCAAAATTCCAGGATGACAACGAGATGTTTAAGTGAAAAAACAGCAACAACACTTCTGTTATTTTGCTTGTTCAATGTGTTACTTAAAGTCTCATATAATCTTTGTCCTACAGGAGATGGAGAACAAGATTCGCAACACGCTGAATGAGATTTACTTCGGCAAAACCAGAGACATTGTGAACGGCCTGCGGTCAATGACCCCCATGGAGAACCAAATCAAGCAGGAAGCCCTGCGCAACGACCTGGTGGCAGCGTTGTCACGACGACCACAGGCCCAGTGAAAATTCCCCTCGATAGTGTGCGAGAGAGAGTGTGAGTCCGGTGGCATCGGCATTCCGGCATTACTTATTCCTGCAGCCACTCTTTGAGCGACCCTTGTTTTGCAAGCGAAACCCCAACATTTTATGCATGTGGCCTGTATGAATGAATCTGTAACAGTTGTTTGTGTGAGTGGCTGAGTGAGAGAGAAATTATTTTGCACTGTTGTGTATAGCTTTCAAGTCAAATGTGTGTGTGCAAGAGGCCTGCCAAATCTGTTGCTGTTTATAAAAGTACATCCTTGCACTTTCTGATTGGTGTAAAGAAATTCGCCTGTGTTAGGAAAAGAGAAGAGTGATAAAAGCAGACAAAATAGGTCAAAGTAACTGAAAGTATGATGTGAGAACATTTAGTGAGAACTAAATGTCTATTGGTTCATATTGATGTGCCACTTACAAACTTTTATTCCAAGTTGGAGGGAAGTGCAATTTTCTATTTGCGGTCACCTGAGATAGCCAAAAGAAAAGGGTATGTTGTGTATAATAGTGTCATTAGCTACAAATAACAGCTGTACTTCTCTGTCTATGAAGAATCGAGCCTGTCTTCAGTGGTCATGTTATCAAAAAATGTGCGGTGGCTACTTGCTGATTTTCTGACTGATACTTGACCGTCCCGCACGGTAAGGTCTGCGTTATATGCAGCAAATTGTCTACTTCTGTGTCAGGAAAAAAAAAGTCTTGGTGTAATTTTTGGCAGCGTTGTTCAATTTATGGTATCGTATCAGACAAAGACATGAGAGGCGTGTTTACACAGACTAAAGTAATTTCATCGTTTGGTTTGTTGGCCGTTAAGAGACGAAAGGATTTGGGGCTTGATTACTTGAATTTTCATGTTGTTACCATCACAAATTATACCACTGTAAATCCATTACCAAACATTTAACACAGGTCACCTTTTTTCCAATAAATGTCTGTACTACATGGTGTGTTTATTTCTCTGTTTCTTTCCAATATTTAAGCATTTTGTAGACTTACGTCGACACTCGATTTTCATTTGGGTCATTTGACCAGTTGCTTTGTGTTCACTTCTTGCGTCAGTATCGCAGATCTCCTCGTAACTCCATGCAAAACTTTAATACAAGGTGCTTCAATTGCACAGATGTTTTTGCAGTAACACATGAATGTATATGGTATTGATTTTAAATTTTCATGAAATTGCAAGAAAACCGATCACCAGCACAAAGTATATATAATAATAAATTCATGTGCATTATCTGGTTTAAAAAAAAAAAAATTGTGAATAAGGGAAAGATTGAGGCTTTCAAATGAATGTTGCTAAAATAAATCACAAATATTGAATACTGTCACATGAGTTTACATTGTCTTTCACTTTTGTACTTTAGACCTTGTTGTCTGCTTTTTTAGTTGAGAAGAAAAGTCTGCTGCAAAGTTCTAGTATTTTCTTTTTCAACTTTTTTCTATGGTAAAGGGAATATGAGGAGATGGCATTATATAAATTTAAAGCAGTCTAATGCAAACAAGGAATCTTGAATTTAAACATTGAGATTTGTTCTTCTTTCTTTTCATGAAATGGACACAAACTCAGCCAGAAATTGTCAGCTAAAGTTTGGGGTGTTGAATAGTTGACACGGTAATGCACGTTTTTAACCCAAACGTGTAACGATCAACCTATAGAGGAACTTCACATTACAAAGCCACTGCAGTGTATATGCTCATTTCACTTTCTGGTGTGTTATGACTTGGTTTCTAATTGTGGCTCGGAATCATCGTAATGTTTGGGTCCAAGAAAGGAACAGTCTTGTTCCTGTTTTTATCATTGTGTTATAATTGATTTTACACTGAAATCATACTTCTCCGCTAACAAGTTTGACTGTGCAGTCTGTGCATTGTACATTTTACGTCAGTTGTTTTTGATAGCTTCAACTGTTACAAGAATGTGTGTGTACAGGCTGGGGACTGCTTTCCTTAAAAATTAATATGAACAAACTGATTGTAAACTTATGAAGTGTATTATAGAAAATACAATGTGGATAAGAAGTGTGATTGTGTACCAGTGAGCGTGTGTTTGTTTTTCTCATGGATTTGTGTTTATTTTAATTCTCACTTGCAGACCAGAAAACACAGATTCCTCAGTCACACACACACATAACGTGATTAGTGTTTTATACATTTATTTTCCACTTGCAGACGTGAAGTTTGTGCAATCTGTGAATGTTTGTCACTTTGTGGCCAAGGAAATCATAATCAAGTTTCTTATATATTAAAATATTCAACACAGATAGCTACTAAAATTCTGCCCAAATGAAAACGGGTCTTGACATCTCAAAATAATGATTTCCTTGCCACTCAAGTTCACATATTGACAGAAAAACCAAGACATAGCACACACCCTCAAATTTCAAGCAACAGTCTTGGCTGAATCTACAAGATAAATCGTTTTACAACACAAGTGAGGAAAGCAAACATTTAATATATTGCCACTCGACATATATATACCTGAAATGAACATAAACATTACCACTGACCATAAAATACAACTACAAAGAAACCACTGTTACAACAAGAGGCGAAGCCATCAAGGCTCACGTAAGAAATCGACAAACAGTAACACAAACTCAATCACTCCGTCACACACACACACACACACACACACACACACAGAAAGAGCATAGGTGAAACTGTGCAAGAAAGCGAGACACTAGATCTAGCCTACTTACAGGACACGACTGCCAACTAGTCTCGGCGCGCTCAAAATAATAATGACCGAGACTTTCAGTACTTCCTTCGCGTGACGTCTAACCCTCTTACGTCATAATGTGACGTCTTCAAATGTTAGAGTTTCTACCACAGACATACACACACACACACACACACGCACAAACGCACAAACGCAGAGACAGACAAAGTTATGATCGCATAGGCTACACTTACGTGAGCCAAAAACTACAGGAAAATGGTTAAAAACAAAACCTAAGCCAGTTTGCAGTCCTTTTCATCTGAGCACATCAATTCAGAAGGAAAAGCTATCGTGTTGGGGAAAATATAAATTGAATTCCAATTTCAACCAAGGAAAAGAATTTTTGTTAAAGAAAATTCTCAATTTTGGGGGTTAGCATTGCGGATTAACATCATCTTTGACTGTGTAACCAACGTAAATTCTGAACTGTGTGCTACAATGAACTAAAGAAAACATCAATATAATATGAGCTAAGTAATATCACATCAGAGAAGAATGATCACCCAAAATATTTCAAATAAAAGAAAAATAAATGCATTATACAATGTAAAACACCAAATGTCAAGGCTTAGGGGTGTAATAGCACAGGTTGAGCACCAACATTTCTCAAACTCCCACTCCTTAAAAGCATTCACTGTAACCGTTATATATATATTACATTGTTCATATACTGACATTCTCAAACCATTCTCGATCTCTCTTTCACATGCATACATGATGACCCCATTATGTGTACATTGTAATTACATGAAAAAAAAACCCCACACCACCTAATGCAGTGATCTGACAGATCTATACAACGGAGCAAACACCACTCCCCCCCTCCCACCCCCTGTTAAAAAAGACAATCCCATGGGTGTTACTCTTCCGGCTTTTGCCGGATTTCCGGTTTTTGAAAAAATCTGAAGCCGAAAATTCCGGTTTTCCGGGTTTTCAACAAAAAAAAAGAAAAAAAAGAGCTTTGTTTCGCTAAGTTGAAATAACGAGCAGCGGTTCCGATCCGACTTTTGACACCGGTTCGCGTGCTTTCTCGGTTCGCTCCCTTGGATTTGCCGCCATCTTGCTTATTATGATTTGGTTTCGTCGGTGTCCAGAAACTTTCTTTCATTCAAACTTGAGCATTTTGGACCCCTGCCTTTCAGGTTTTTTGATTTTTCCCAGTAACACCCATGCAATCCCATGACTCTCTTTCCAGTAAAGAGAAAAGGCTTTCTTTCTTTCTTTATTTGGTGTTTAACGTCGTTTTCAACTGTTCAAGGTTATATCGCGACGGGGAAAGGGGGGTGATAGGATAGAGCCACTTGTTAATTGTTTCTTGTTCACAAAAGCACTAATCAAAAAATTGCTCCAGGGGCTTGCAACGAAGAGAAAAGGCATAGATGGACGTAAATATGAGTTCAAGTTAGAGCAACACTAGTGCTGCTACATAAACATATCCATGCTTCTGCATATATGCCAGTGAACAACGTCTGTCCTATTTTTCAACATGCAAAATCCAGAATACACTGACCATTCGAAGCATAAACTTTGTCCATAACGTATCCGTTTGTGTGAATTAATTTTGGTCGTCAGAAACAAACAAATCAACAAAAGCCTTCCAAGAATAAATTTGTCTTGATAATCATCGAAATCTGTGCATATTAATAAACATTCACAAAATCAAACGCACAGATACAAAAACTCACTGTCATTTCTTGTGAATCATTGTAAAATAAGCTAAACACAGAAACAAGCAACTTTGAAGTCTGTTGTAATTGTACATATGTATTTGCACTGCTAACGAAAGAGTTAAATTAAACGCAACAGACCCAATTCAAACAATACAAGTGATGTTAACAGATAACAGAAAAAGTACAGAGCACTTCATGTTCTTTTTATACATCTACCCGATTCACTGTAAACAGCAGGGGTTGTGCGAACCATGTTCAAAACTAGTACAGTGGTACCTGCGATGAAAGGACACCCTTGGGACCAGCCAAAAGTGTCCCTACATTGCAGGTGTCCTTTCATGACAGGTATACTTTGGTAGAGATAATATAAAAAGGGACAAGAGAAGGTGTCCTTCTAAGGGAGGTGTCCTCTCATGGGAGGGTCCACACATCGCAGGTACTGCTGTATTGTTTTTACAACTAAGAATTCTAGCTCTCACAGACATCAACCAGTCTAAAACAAAGGGATTGTACTGTATTTTCAGGAATAAATCGGTTAAAAAATACATGAACTAGTGTGTGAGAGTGGTTGTTGAATTTATTTGATTTTTGTATTAAAGAATTTTTCCTGTAAAATACTGAGAATTTCCGATTCATGGCATCCGACTAAACCGATTTCACTTTATTTCCAAATTGACAGAATATCAGTCACATTATTTTTTTCACAGATGGATTTCTGTCAATTGACAGACAAGTTTCACCTAAGCATTCCTACAAAAGCCTACCCCCACCCCACCCCCAAGCTAACACGTTTACTAATTTGCTTACAAACTATGCTTAGAAATTAAAAACTGCACTCCATGGGAAAAGTTTGGTGAGACAGAAGGTAATGAATGTCCTTAAATTCCAATGAATTATGTAAAGCGACACGAGTCTACTGTTAGGAAAAAATGAAATAAAAAAATTATTAATCATACTTCACACATTTTATGCTTCCTACCACAGATGTTCATAAGTCCATACATCTGGAAAACATTCAGTGTTAAATGTTATTGGCACCATAATGACAAACACTCGATACTGCAGAAACTTAGCGTGAAACAGATCTGTTCTGGAAACTGAAAGCTTAGCAGCACAGCAACAACTTGGTAACAAGTCATACATGTATCCCAGCTTGCACACTTCATGCTCAGTACTGCAGACATTAATGTCAACAGTCCAATAAAAGCTGCGTTCCGTATCTCCAGACATGTTATTTTCTGGCGCCACGACGACATGCTATTGACAGTCTAATAAAAGCCTGGTTCCGTCTCTCCAGACATGTTATTTTTTGGCGCCACGACGACGTGCTCTGACAGCCGCTGCTGCTCGAGGTTTGGGGGCGGTGCTACTAGCGCCAGGTATGAACATGTTGGGTGCTGTCCCTGGCCCACCTCCTGCACCTGGAAAATACAACAAGGATCAATATAAGTTTATATACAAGGGACCCCCCCCCCCCCCCCTTTTTTTAAGATCTCCATAAAACCTGATAAATGAGGTCTTAAAAAATCGTGAGTCTTAAAATGGAGGTACATTTACCGCAGCTATAAACAGAACATTTGAAAGGTTATGACAGGGGAAATTTGAAATCGGAGGGGTGCAGCAATTGACACTTTTGGGGGGAATTTTCAGCGTAGCGAATGGTGTTAAAACATTGCGTAGCATTGTCAGAAATGTACGCTCACATCCACATTTAGGCTTTTTTGCGCAAGAATAGAATTTGTACATTTACATTTACTGAGGCAATGAACAGAACATTTGAAAAGTTAAAACATGAGAAGTTTTAAATCGGACGGGGGTTCCACTGTAACAAAAGAACGAAGCGTTAGCATTGTGCTCTTATTAAGGTGTTCACATATTGTTAATAACATCCAAAAGGGGAAAAGGTAAAACATAACCAAACTTTTGTTTGGTAAAACTTTAAGAAAATTATGACAATCATTACATGAGAGGGTTATAATTATTTCCACCTTGTCTTCAAGTTTTTGAGTTCATAACATTCAACGGGCGGGGATGTAGCTCAGTCGGTAGCGCGCTGGATATGTATCCAGTTGGCCGCTGTCAGCGTGAGTTCGTCCCCACGTTCGGCGAGAGATTTATTTCTCAGAGTCAAACTTTGTGTGCAGACTCTCCTCGGTGTCCGAACACCCCCGAGTGTACACGCAAGCACAAGACCAAGTGCGCACGAAAAAGATCCTGTAATCCATGTCAGAGTTCGGTGGGTTATAGAAACACGAAAATACCCAGCATGCTTCCTCCGAAAGCGGCGTATGGCTGCCTAAATGGCGAGGTAAAAACGGTCATACAAGTAAAAGCCGTGGGAGTTTCAGCCCATGAACGAACAAACAATAACATTCAACAATCCAGAAAAAAAAACCACAGAGGAAAACATGGACTTGATTCCTGACAAACACAAAGACAGTCTTTTGATCAGACAGTAGGTTTGCTGGTCTGTTCCTCTCTTCCTCTGTGTTGAGCTATCAATATTTAGACTGACAGTTCAAACACACATTACAAAACCAAGAACACGCACACATTCACACAAACCCATTCAATACTCACCAAAATTAAACTGTGCAGGACTGCTGACAGAAGTGGTGAAGTTGAAACCACCAGTACCACCACCCCCACTAGACTGTCCAAACTGGAACGAACCAGCCGCATTTGGCGCAGGATTTGCGGCTGCACTGAACGAGAAGCCCTTCTGAGACTGGCCTGCTCCGAAGTTAAACCCAGTGGTGCTGGCAGCCGAGCTGTTCTGATTGGCCGTTGCTCCGAACACAGGGGTGTTGCTGTTGGAATGATTGGCACCGAAGGCAGGGACAGGGGTGGAGCTTCCAAAGGCTGGAGGACCTGGTTGGGGTGTACTGGAACCAAAAGCTGGTGCTGGTTTGGCTGGGGTTGAAGAGGCCGCAAAGTTGAAGCCAGGAGCTGGGGCGGCAGAAGAGTTGCCAAATCCACCACCAAACCCAGGCGCTGACTGTTGGTGGGTTGCGCCATATGCTGGGGGTGGTTGCTGTTGAGCTCCAAATGCTGGTGCCGCAGAAGGTTGCTGAGGTTGTGCTCCACCAAAACTGAAGCCTGTGTTAGCTCCAGTGCTGCCAAAAGATGCTGGCTGACTCATCTCTTGAGGTTTTGTCTGACCAAAAACGCTTCCTGTGTTCGTAGCTCCCCCTCCTCCTCCAAAAGAAAAGGCACCCCCTGACGGGGCAGTCATGGCGGTAGCAGCTCCAAAATTGAAGGCGGCTGAAGGCGCAGTGCTGGCAGCAGGAGGACCTCCAAACCCGAACCCAGGGTTAGCTGTTGTTGCAGTGGCTCCAAACCCGAGAGTACCACCGGGTGCAGTAGTTCCTGAAGCCTGGCCAAAGTTGAACGCTGCATTTGGCGCTGTTGTGGCTGACTGCTGAGCCTGCCCAAAAGATAATCCAGTGGCTGCCGCAGTCTGCTTCTGTATAAACGAGAATGCTCCTGCAGCGCTTGCCGTCGTGTTCGCCGCATTTCCAAAACTTAAGCCTGGATTGTTTGTCACAGTTGTAGCAGCGTTAGCACCAAAACCTCCCGCGGTGCCTGTGGACGCTTGACCGAAGGAAAAGCCACTACCTCCAGAAGGAGCTGTTTTAGCCCCAAAAGAAAATCCTGTATTTGCAGCTGTTGTTCCAGGCGCGCTCTGTCCAAAAGGTGACGCAGCAGACTGCGTAGGAGCCGCACCAAACCCTCCAAAGTCTCCTGATGGTGCTGTAGATGCTGTTCCTCGGGTTTCCTCAGCTTTTGGTGTTCCAAAGAGATTTTTAGGCTGGAAATTGTTTGGCGTGTTATTAGGAGCCCCAAAGGACGTGGACAGCTGAGTATTCTGGCCGAAGGAAGCTGCAGTGTTCTGTTGACCCCCTTGACCCATGGACAAAGATGTCTGCTGAGTGGACTGGCCAAACGAGAATCCCGCTGTGGTGGACGCAGGCAGATTGCTCCCTCCAAAGCCGAATCCTGTGTTCCCCCCACTACTACTCTGTGTGGATGGCTTTGACGCTGCTGCTGCTCCAAAGTTGAATCCCGTGTTCCCTCCACCACCACCTTGCGTGGATTGGTTTGGTGCAGTCGCTCCAAAGTTGAATCCTGTAGAGGCCTGTGGGGCTGATGGGGCAGAGGATGTGGTACCTGCAGCCAGACCAAAACCGAACCCTCCACCAGCTGTTGATGATGCTGGTGCTGTTCCTCCAGCTCCGAAGTTCAAAGAAGTTGATGCAGTTGTAGTGGAAGGCATCCCAGAAGCTTGCAAGGAAGCAGAAGAGCCAAAGTTAAAACCACCCGAAAGTGACGGCACAGGGTTGGCAATCGAGCTTGCGTTTTGAGGCTGAATGCCTCCTGAAGTAAATGCACCCGTAGAAGAAGGCTGGGGTCTGGCAATTGTGCTGGCGTTTTGAGGCTGCATACCTCCTGAAGTAAATGCAGCTCCAGAAGAAGGCTGGGATTTGGTCGCATCTTGAGAGTAAGGTGGAGGGGAGGCAGTAGCTCCAAAGACAGGCTTGAAAGTGTACTCAGGTGGAGCAGGAGCTGCTGATGACTGAGACGCTGCCGTCATGGCAGGGCCCGTCGCTAGTGTAGGTACTGACGATAGCAGTGTCGTTGTTACCGCTGCTAGGCCTGACAATGAGGCCAGTGCAGCTGCGGCATTCATACCTGCCATCACAGAAGCTGCCCCGGGGTTATTTGCTGATAATAATGTAGGACCATCAAAGCTACCACCTGTGGAGCAGATGGGTTTGCTGCTAACGAGACCCGAAGTCGCACTACCTCCTGATGACTGCACAAGACCTGAGATACTGCCTGCAAATCCTGCTGCAGTGCCGAGACCGGATGCAGGTAAAGATGAAGACGGTGCTGTGGATTTGGCGAGCGATGACATGGAGAGCAGGGAGGAGGGGAGGGTGGAGGTGGTGGTTGGGGCTTGAGAAGTGTTGAGTGGTGCAGAAAGAAGTTGACTGAGGGAGGCCGCAGTGGTGGTTGGTTTGTTTTGCGTTGTGGTAGCCACAGGTGTTGTCACAGCCAATGCTGATGTCGTTCTTGTCACTGTCTTTGATGTGACTGAAAACAGCGTGGAGGTCACATCTGAAAGAAAAGATTTTGCATGCATCATTTACCTTACCTTTGAAACTTAGGAGGAAGGAAGACATAAAAACAGTTTCTGATGTACAATATACATTTATCGTAGTGAGAATGGAAGTTCACTGCAATGAAGAAATCCTTGAAAAATTGTCTCATTCCAGGATGATTAAGACCCATGATAGCGGTGAATCACTAACTCTGATGTGTATGTTATGCTGTGTGCGCTCGATATGATACTCTTCTTTCAAATATATGCTTTCTTTCTTTATTTGGTGTTTAACGTCGTTTTCAACCACGAAGGTTATATCGCGACGGGTAAAAGGGGGAGATGGGATAGAGCCACTTGTCAATTGTTTCTTGTTCACAAAAGCACTAATCAAAAATTTGCTCCAGGGGCTTGCAACGTAGTACAATGTATTACCTTACTGGGAGAATGCAAGTTTCCAGTACAAAGGACTTAACATTTCTTACATACTGCTTGACTAAAATCTTTACAAAAATTGACTATATTCTATACAAGAAACACTTCTTCTTTTCGATCGCCGATAACAAGAAACACTTAACAAGGGTAAAAAGAAAAACAGAATCCGTTAGTCGCCTCTTACGACATGCTGGGGAGCATCGGGTAAATTCTTCCCCCTAACCCGCGGTGTTTTTTCCTCAAATATATGCTCATGGGAGCAAGAATTTGTGGCAATTTCTTGCAAGGATCACTGTGCAAGTATGTTTTTTTTAAACTCACGTGACCGCAGTCAAAACATGTTGTCAGCGAGCACTGCCGGTCAGTGACCATTTCCGCAATGAATCATGAACTTTGATAAGTATATTTTTGACAGAAAAGGGTATCATACTGAGTGCACACTATGTAACACACACATCAGAGTTATTTGTTGGCCCTGATTGTGTGTCTTAGCCGGTCAGCCTCGTGCTGTCGCTTGCCTCACTATCTTGACTGCATTTCTGCCGTCAAAATGTATCGAGGCTCATTTGGACTAACATACAAAGCTGCCAGAATCTTTCAGAACTTGAGAGAGAGAGAGAGAGAGAGAGCTCAAAAACTCATAATACAAAGGGATGATAGCGTTAGGTCCATATTGTCCTTTCTTACAGCTAGCCTTTGCAACAAATCAAACATAAAATTAACAGAGAAACAGAAAGAGGGAGGGAGGAAGAGAGGATGGGAGGTGAGATGAGAGCAAAAAAAGCAACATTTTGACCACAGAAATATATATTACCTGTCTTGCTGTCTTCATCTTCGTCCAGGAAAGACAGCATGTCCTGAACCCGTCGTTGGTCCTCAGCCTTTCTGTCCAACTCCAAGTCTGCTGGACTCGCCATCATCACAGGCTGCAGGACAGAAATCACAAGTGTTACCTTTAACTGCCTACCCCTTCAAACCCCCAAGCATTACTAGCAGCCAGGTGTTTTATAAACCCATATTACCTAAAAATCCAAGAAAGCAAAAAACTACTTAGTCCTTCAATCACAGCAACCTGTCAAAATAAGATATGATATCATCGCAACAGCCTTATTTTGATACAGAAGTAAACGAAACAAATTATGACCACAAGCACTGACAAACATTGCATTAGATTTTAACATACACCTCCATCCCTCCAAGAGAGGACACTGCTGAATAAAGCACAGCTTCTGTTTTGCATTGGTCTGATAACCTCTCGCATGATGGAAGTCCTGTGGGCTCTACTGGCCGATCACAATAGGTACCATTCTAAAAATCAGGTCCGAAAAGAGAGGGAGTCACGAAAGGAAGGCTAATTTACCGAAAATATGGAAAACTAGTCTTAAAACTGTGGTGGTGGTGGTGGGAATTGGAACAAGGGGGTCTTCTTCTTCTGCGTTTGTGGGCTGAAACTCCCATGTACACTCGTGTTTTTTGCACGAGTGGAATTTTACGTGAATGACCGTTTTTTACCCCGCCATTTAGGCAGCCATACGCTGTTTTCGGAGGAAGCATGCTGGGTATTTTCGTGTTTCTATAACCCACCGAACTCTGACATGGATTACAGGATCTTTTTCGTGCGCACTTGGTCTTGTGCTTGCGTGTACACACGGGGGTGTTCGGACACCGAGGAGAGTCTGCACACAAAGTTGACTCTGAGAAATAAATCTCTCGCCGAACGTGGGGACGAACTCACCCTGACAGCGGCCAACGGGATACAAATCCAGCGCGCTACCGACTGAGCTACATCCCCACCCGGAACAAGGGGGTCTAAAACAGGGTGTTTCCATTGTACTGACAAAGCAAACAATCATACAGTCTTCTGTTTTAAACAAAAGTTTACCTTTGTTGCTTGGCGGGCTAGGGAAGGGTAGATGTTGGACCTTGGGCGACCTGCCTGCTCCAGTACGTTCAGCATGATTTTCCTTTTAGGGGTTGATGCCTGAGGTTCCTGCAAGAAACAACAATACCAGACCTGTTTACCCCTAAAACATTGCATGTGTATTTTCTGGGAGCAAAATGAGGCAAATGTGTAGTTTTGTAATTGAATGTGTAGAATTTCTCGTCGACCTATCACAACAACAAGAACAATGATTGCTACTTTTTACCACATGTATTGATTGACTGACGGAAAAATGGGAATTGCAGACAGTGCAATAAGCATGATGTTTTCCTTTCCGCGAAGACAAGGCATGGGTAGTCCTGATGATATTTTGGCAGAAAGACTTGGTTCGGCGCATTGCTCGTCTTTTTCTTTTTGGTCGGTGGCCTTTCGGAGTCATTTTCTTCACAGTTCTCATCTTCACTTCCGTGTGCTCTGCGTTCAGCCATTGTGTCGAAACGCCCGCATGGTTTGGCAGTAACGCTTTCAGTTGTGCCCGGCATTTGCTTGGAGAAGCCTATAGACCTTTTTGGTATCTGAGCAGCCCTTGCGAGACACGCTCTTTGTTATGCTTTGAACATCGCGAGAACTTCGAACCTTGGCTTGTGCAGCTCGCACGAGATCGCTGTACCGCATGCTTTGCTATGCTCTGAAGTTTGCGAGAGATTACGAGAGCTTGGAATACCGATAGGGTCTATTCGGCATTAACAAGCTACAACGCAACGCCCGTGGGCGCTTTACGCGCTGCACGCAGCAAACGACTGGATTGGAAAATGGATCGGTCAAGGGAGATGAAGAAAATTACGGATTGTGATATGCGTAGCCGAAACAATACCGTTTGCGTGCAGGGACGGGGCGGTGTGAGAGCACAACGGGACAAGGAACAGGTGTAAAGACGAAAAAGAAAAAGAAAAAAAAAAAGTTTTTTTTATATTTTTTTTTTAAATACCGTTTGCGTAGAAAACGACAGACTTGCGTAGTTGCGTAGTATATTATTCAAATTCGTAGTTTACTACGCTCAATGTGTAGTGTAAACAGGTCTGCAATACTGTCGCCATTAACTTGTGAACACAAAATAAAGCTTAAGGTTACTGCTGAAGATTAAAACTTTGTCAATTTACAACCCCAAACAACAATACAAACCCAACTTAAAAATAAAAATAAAAATAAAAAGACTGACCAACACAACCAACATTCTTTCCCCAGTTATTACCAAGCATAAAATAGGCTAGCATTTGACTGAAGCAAAAATCAACAGAAGTATCTTACCAAGCAACGAACAGCCACAATTTGATCACACATGCAGGCGAAAACCTAAAAAGTAAATAAACCAAAACGCACAAAAGTACTTGAAATTCCAATTCATTCATTTAATCTACTCTCCATCAATGTTATCAATTATGTCCACAACAACACAGGGATTTTCATGCATCTTGCCTGATCATTTATCAGTACCTGCTTGTCAGGCATAGGCTTGCTTGCACTTGGGTCGTTAGCTTGCGCAACAACTGGCGTTCCAATGCTGGACGTTGCTGTTGATGGTAGAGTTGGGACCCTGAAAACAAATGGAAGAAATGTTGCAGAATGAACCAGAAACAAGTGAAGGAACACACAAAAATGAGGGAAAATTCATGAACAATGACAAAATACTATAAAATACTATTTTGTTGTAAAGAGCACATTTGAAAGCATAGCTTGTTGTGCTCCACTGATATGATTAATGGTAATCAACATTGTTCTTTGCAAAATATTTCAAGTAATCGCAACAACAAAAAACATTGAATAAATCCATAAAACAAAAACACACACAAACTCTAATAACAAAAACATGTGTTACATTTTAACATTTTTATTACCTCTTACTGCTTTCCGATGCAGTCTTGGCAGACAGGTCTGGGTACAGTTTCTTTGATGGCTGAGTGCTCTCCCTATTCGTCACTGTAGAGTCAGAGCGAGTTCGCTTGCCACTTTCGTTCACTGGTGGCTGTTCCGTTGTCTGTCACAAAAAAAGACAATCACACTGTAGGTCATCCCACACATATGAAGCTGCTGAGAAGCAAAAACCACAACAAATATTGCACAAAATGAATACACGACTCAGTGCAATTAAACTTAAATAACATTGATTCCTACCGATAAAGACAAACACAGACTAACACTAACATCAGAATTTGCCTGAATTAGGTTTAACACCAATATAAAATTAATGTTGGCTGTAAGCACATCAAGCTATCTAGACACTGTGGTTCATGCTACACCGAAACCCTCATTTTAATCCCTTAGGCTGGTTGTCGCGCTACTTTACGTATACTGTCACCTGGTTGTCACGACATGTCGCGCTACTGGCTCAGTCTGTTTGGTCGGCTCCGATTACCTCCCATGTATGCGAAAACCTATATGACTGTTTTTCTTTATTTTTCTCTCAGTTAATTAACATGTGTTACAGAATTGCACCAGTGTAAGGGTTAAGACCTTGAATTATCTGAGAATATCAGGCCTTGAAAAGGAAGCAGTCTCAAAAACAACTTAAATGTAAAGACTTTAGTAACAGCTAATCTTCTTCTGCGTTCGTGGGCTGAAATATGGAACACGAAGAGGGTCAAATGCTCGAGCAAGTACTCGCGCATTTACTCGAGCACTTTCGAAACTGCTCGAGTAAATGCGCGAGTACTTCTGAAAATGCTCGCGCACTTTCGAAACTGCTCGAGGAAATGCGCGAGCACTTTTGAAAATGCTCGAGCAGTTTCAAACTGCTCGCGCACTTTCAGAACTGCTCGAGCACTTTCAAAGTACTCGCGCATTTAAATGCGCGAGTACTTTCTCGCGTATTTCCGAGAAGTAACGAGCGGGTAAAGCAAAAACTTGTCGCGGAACAGTCATGACACCGTGCACATGAGCCGAGGCGAGCCAAAGCCAAAAAAGTTAACAATTTGAATTTAAAAGTACACTGATACTTACCGATCGACCATCCCAGTAGGTCTGTCCGCCAATTCCCTGATGCGATCGTTAATAATCCCAGCGACCGCCCTTCCCGCCTCCATGACGACTACAGATGCGTCGTTTCAGTAAATTTTCCGGGTCAAGTTTTCAATAAACCCAACCAATGACTTCGGTACAACTCGGGAATCTCCGATTCAAAAGTACTCGCGCATTTACTCGAGCAGTTTCGAAAGTGCTCGAGTAAATGCGCGAGTACTTGCTCGAACATTTGACCCTCTTCGTGTTCCATACTGAAACTCCCACGTACACTTGTGTTTTTTTTGCACGAGTGGAATTTTACGTGTATGACAGTTTTTTTACCCCGCCATTTAGGCAGCCATACGCCGTTTTCGGAGGAAGCATGCTGGGTATTTTCGTGTTTCTATAACCCACCGAACTCTGACATAGATTACAGGATCTTTTTCGTGCGCACTTGGTCTTGTGCTTGCGTGTACACACAAGGGGGTGTTCGGACACCGAGGAGAGTCTGCACACAAAGTTGACTCTGAGAAATAAATCTCTCGCCGAACGTGGGGACGAACTCATGCTGACAGCGGCCAACTGGATACAAATCCAGCGCGCTACCGACTGAGCTACATCCCCGCCCCGGTAACAGCTAATCCAGAAAACTATGTTCTTAAAAAAAACGTGGGTTCCACTGTGCATCTTTTCCCCTTCACCTTTCGTTGACTGTGTTCGGCAGCTCTTGCAGATGAGCTGAGGGAGCTCAAAATTCTGCTGCTGTTGTTACGTCTCTCTCGTTTGGGCAAGGGACTCTCAGCGCTGATGTCATCAAATGACCTCTGTCTTGGTGCCGAAGGTCGTTTGACGGCCATCTGTTCGATGTGTTGCAGCGTAGTGAAGGGGTCTTGCTGCTTGGAGAGGTCAGTTAAGATGTCTGGCATGGAAGGCATGGAAATTGACGATGACGTTGATAGGTTGCTGTCTTGTCGACTGGAAAAGAGCAAAACAACAAATACAATGTTGCAATGTCATTCATTAATAGAAAAAAAACCTAACCATTGAGAACCAAAGTTTTTTTTTCATAAGCCTGTAAAACAACAAAAAAGAAACAAAATCAATAACACCATCACTTAAAATAACAAAACAACTTGTACATCATTCACAGTGAAAACAACAACAAAATAGACAACACAAGTATAACAGGCCGTCCTAATTTTTTTTAAAATTAAAAATGGCATGGAATAAGTATGTCAAGAAATTAGCCATAACAAATCCTGATACTCTCCATGCTTCGCTGCATTTTTAATTTGAAAACAAAAAAGCAAATACAATTCAAAAAGGGAAAACATCAACACGCTTTCTCACCGTCTTTTAGCCATCTGAGTGTGTTCATCCTCCACTACACTATCTTCTGTTACAGCAGTCGTAGTTCTCTTCCTGCAGCTGAGGAATCATCAGAAAATACATGTATAGTAGTCAAACGAATCAGTCATAGTCACAACATAAAAAAACCAGATACACAAAATTAATACAACAAGAAGAGCAAACGCTCGATCGAGTCACTTTCGCAGTTCTGAATATTATATGAGGCATCAGATGGACAGGAAGAAATTGCTATTCACAACACAATACAGATGTAAATAATTTGATGTAAAGAATAATCCTATAAAGTTTGAATCAAATCCGATGAATAGTTTCAGAGATATGATATTTCAATTTTTTTCCTTCAAGACATACCTGTGACCTTGAAAAAGGTCAAAGGTCACCAAAGCAGACGTCAAAGTGTAGAGGTCACTGGGAGTCACGTTCACATAAAATTTGAGCCCGGTCACTTTTATAGTTTCCGAGAAAAGCCCAACGTTAAGTTGTGTGTTGCCGAACAGAAAAGGCTAGTTATCTCCCTTGTTTTTCTGATAACGTTCGTAAAAGGCTACAGATGTAAATACTTTGATGTAAAGAATAATCCTACAAAGTTTCAATCACATCCGATGAACTTTGTCAAAGATATAAAATGTCTAATTTTTCCTTTGACGCTGACCTGTGACCTTGAAAAAGGTCAAAGGTCAACGAAACCATCGTTAAAGTGTAGAGGTCATTGGAGGTCACGACTAAACAAAATATGAGCCCGATCGCTTTGATAGTTTCCGAGAAAAGTCCAACGTTAAGGTGGTGTCTACGGACGGCCGGCCGGACAGACTAACACTGACCGATTACATAGAGTCACTTTTTCTCAAGTGACTCAAAAATCAAAATACACACAACACTAATATCAGTTTAAGTTAATACAATTTCAGAGTTTAAAAATTTATATATATAATCAAGTTTAAAATTATCAAGGGAAAAAAATAAGAAGTTTAAAAATTATTCAAATGTTTTCTGTGCATTTCAGTACATAAAATAGAAGAAATTATTCGAGAAATTGGTGCTGAGATTACACTGACCTTCTCTCCCTCAAAGCCGAAACCACCGTCTCTGTGTCTACCATAGGAGCCTTCACTGGTGATACTGACGGCGCTGGGGACACCCGGAAACTGTAAAAGCAACAGTGGAAATTAGTACAGCAAACACAATAACTAGTACATTTATATTCTTTCAAAAGAACATGACTGACAATTGAAATCAGAAACTTCTTCTTCTTCTTCTGCGTTCGTGGGCTGAAACTCCCACGCACACTCGTGTTTTTTGCACGAGTGGAATTTTACGTGTATGACCGTTTTTACCCCGCCATTTAGGCAGCCATACGCCGTTTTCGGAGGAAGCATGCTGGGTATTTTTGTGTTTCTATAACCCACCGAACTCTATGGATTACAGGATCTTTTTCGTGCGCACTTGGTCTTGTGCTTGCGTGTACACACGGGGGTGTTCGGACACCGAGGAGAGTCTGCACACAAAGTTGACTCTGAGAAATAAATCTCTCGCCGAACGTGGGGACGAACTCACACTGACAGCGGCCAACTGGATACAAATCCAGCGCGCTACCGACTGAGCTACATCCCCGCCCCAAATCAGAAACAACATTGCAGTCCATGTGCTTGTGAAAGATCATGGAAAGATCATGCCAACTCTAAATGTCAGCTGTTGCCTTCTAGTGAGAGTGCCATGTCTTTCTCTAGATTTATAGTTATACACAACTGCAACAACGCAATAATTTAATTGAATAATAATAAACAGCACATCAAAACAGAAATGGACTACATGAAAATTAGTGTCAGTCATTTAGCTTCTGTCCACAAGCAGAAAATATGGACATCAATCGTTAACTGAAATTGTTCTCTACTTATCTGTCTTGGAAAGTTAGCAATCAGGGCTGCTGTGCAAGAAAAAGTAGTGCAGTGGTCGCTGTAAATTGTAATGCCAGCCCTCTCTACGTCATAAAGTGTCCCTCTCACTAAAGGCCACCCGGCACCTGCCTGTCCAATGGATGTGTTTTCATCACTGATGCCACTGTACTTACACTCTGAAACTAAGATTTCTCAGCATTAAGATAAAGAGTTCCGAAGTTTACAATGTACCTTGGACCAGATAGAAGATGAGGATCAGGGGGTGCCACCTTGACAGTGCTGGGACTCTGCATGTTGCCTCTGTTGATGAGGTGCACAGACTGCCTACGCTGAAGCCGGACCACGGGCAGCCGACCTGGTGTAGATCTGGTAGGATGAGTGGGACCAAAGCTCAGGCTTGCTGAACGTGCAACTCGACTCCTCGTCAAAGGCGATGAATTCCTCCCGCTGCAGAAATTAAAATAAAAGGTCACAATTATTTGTAAGGTGGTTTTATTTTCAAAGAAAAAGCAATCAAAAAAATTATCAACTCGGTCACTGTGTTAGTCTTCTCCAGCAAGATCTTACAAATAATGAAATCAGATATTCTATAAAGTTTTACCCTACTTATCAGGGGTGAATTTTGGAGGTCGCCTGATCGCCCCCCCGGCGGGTTCAAATCGCGTCGGGCGGGTTAGAAATTCCTCTGAAATCGCCCGCCTGGCGGGTTAAAACTTCGATAAACGCAGTCGATAGGAACGGCCGGCGAACAAAGATCTTGCGTGGTTCGTCTGCTATAATATTGGACGCCATGTTTCTCGCGTCTAACGTGACTACCTCCGGAAGTTCCCCACTCGCATTCAAACGTCGTACTGTACACACGCTTGTAAACATGTGGAGATGTATTGACACTGTCACTCCCCCGCCGCAAAATAAAACAGAGAACAGACGATGAAAAAAGAGGTCAAAAGAGACCGTATGAAAACGAAACACGGCAGAGAAAATGGCAGGAAAGATGGAAGAGGACAGATACCGGTGAAGAAAGAGTATGGCTCGTGTACGACGACACGAAACAGGAGATGCATTGTGCTGTGTGTCGAACTTGTGATCAGAATGTGATACCAGGAGGTAAATTTGTGTTTAGAGATTTAGATGTGCCAAAGATTCTGCAACTTTTTAAGACTGGCAAGTACGAGACAGAGTGAAAGTTAATGTGTGATTTTGTGACACTGAGAAAGGGGATGACTTGTGTGTGATTGTTTTCCTTAGCATGTAAATGATTAATGGTATGACTATATATACACAAAGAAAAAAGCCAAGCACCCCCCGAATGAATTTGTGATAATAATTGAGTCAAATTTGTTTTACCATTTTTTTTTCTTCGTAATGACATACATGGGTTTCCATAATAAGGTTGGGAAGTTCACGCGTCAAGATTGTGTCGCCACTGCCTGTGAGAAGCACGTGCAGCATGCAACCCATGAATGTTAAAAAAGGCAGTATGCTCACGCTGCAAATTTCTGTATTTAACACTGGGCGACGACAATTTGCAAACATTCTCTGTGAACATGGCGAGAAGACGATTATCAGAGGCGATCCGATGGCAGATTATAGGAATGCATGCTACAGGAGCATCCTTCAAAGCGATTGGTCGTCAACTTGGCTACCACTACACAGTCATCAGCCGTTTGGTACGCAAACATCGTCAGACTGGTGCTGTGAAGGACCGTCCACAGTCAGGGCGACCCCGTGTGACGTCAGAACGTGAAGACCGAGCTTTTCTCCGAATAATTCGGCGTGAGCCATTTTCAACGAGTACCGTCCTGAAACGAGCATGGCTTCCAAATCGACATCTGTCAACCAGGACCGTACGAAACCGCTTGAAAGCTGCAGGAATGGCAGCCCGAAGAGTCATTAAGCGTCCCCGACTGACAGATGACCACAAGAGAAGACGCTTGGCATGGTGTCTGGCACGGCAAAGATGGAACCTGAGAACGTGGAGGAGGATCCACTGGTCGGACGAAAGCAGATTCCTTCTCCATGTCACTGACGGCCGACTGAGGGTATGGAGGCACAGGAACACGGCCTATACACCCAGGAACATCAGACAAACTGTTCCATTCGGTGGCGGGCCAGTCATGGTTTGGGGTTGCATTTCCCATGACTGCAAGCTAGACCTTGTCACCGTACGTGGCAACCTCACGGGTGATCAGTATATGCGACATGTCCTGGAACCTGTTGTCGTTACTCATTTTGACAACCACCCACTTGCCACAAGACCCGTGTACATGGATGATAACGCCAGGCCTCATCGATCCAGGGCAGTAGTGGACTACCTCCAGAACAACGCTGTAACAACACTCCCATGGCCGGCAATGAGTCCAGATCTTAATCCGCTGGAGCATGTTTGGGACATCCTGGGGCGTCGTATACAAGCTCTGCAGCCTCCTGTGCAGACATTACGTGAATTGGAGGCAGCTTTGCATCGTGAGTGGTTGCAAGTGACCCGTGAACAGATCCGACGTTTGACTGGAGGGATGAGACGCAGGGTTGACGCCGTCATCCGGGCACGCGGGGGTTTCACTCGATATTGAACTTTTGAATCGCGTATGCCATCTGAGCACTCTCAATTACATTTTTTTCATGACACATTTACCTAAACCTGTCTTTTTCAGCTTGCAGCTCCATACTTATCAGGGGTACTGTTTTAGGGTTAAAACGTCACTTTTTGGCAAGGTACCAAATCACGATTAAAACCAATCAAAACTGGAGTTTTCTTGTGTGATGTTATTTCCAAAGAGTTGCTCTTGTCGATAACATTTGTCAAACCGAGCTCCTGAACTTACTGTTTCCATACCAGAACTTTAAAAATCAGTCATTGCGAAATTGAAGGGGGGTGCTTGGCTTTTTTCTTTGTGTATATGAGGGTGTGCATTTGACTACTAAGAGTGAGGTTAACTGTGCGACAGTGAGTGGGTGAATGTTGATTTGATAAAATGTTTTCTTCATTGAATTGATACTTTACTGTTTGCTTTGTTATTGAACCATAGTGAATAATGAAAGCACCCCAAATATACAAAGTTTGTTGATGTCTTTTGTTTGTTTGTGGCATTTAAAATAAGAATGTGAGCATTGTTTGTATAAATGTAGGGATGTCGTTAGGCGTCGGACATTGGACATAGACCGATTAAAAGGCTCAAATGTCCGATTAACATAGCCGCATGGCGGTCAGATGTCCTATCGTTTTGAACTGAGCGCTGTCATTGTCCGATAACATAACAACTCCATTCCTTCGGACAGCGTGATAATTATTTTCCTTTCAAGATACACATTTTCAAAACGCGACCGAGCACTCTCGCGTACAGGTGCACTGAAGTTGTGCAATGCGGATCTTGCTTTTTTGAGAATTTCAAACCGTTTGTGACATGAGCCGTTTGGGCAGCACACTAAAGTTAGGAGTACGGGAGACAACTCCAACTGATTACAAGTCTTACGTCTGCTTTTGGTTTTCATTCGAGACATTTTGAAGAAGCGCATTGAACTATGACACTGAAATAAAACTTAGGACCGGTCCCCCAAAGATCGACAAAAGCTGAACACTTTTGTCTTTCAACGGCATCCTGTGCTACGTTTGGGTCAAAAACAAGTGAAAACACGCCGAGCGTCATTCTTGAAAATGACAGTGCCAATGACAGTGTCGCCGCTGAAACTGACACAACTACCAAAAGAGAAGTTTTGTCTTTTGTACAGGACGTGGTGTCGGCACAGCAGGAAATTCGCAGAAACGGTCTTTTAACGGTCATGGCCGACCCTGTTTAGTTGGTAAGACATTAACAGCAAAGACACCATACTGCTTTGTCAAATCTGTGTTGAAACGGACTTTTTTTTTTCTCAGTATTTCATTTTCTCGTCAAATCTTGCAGTTTGTGAGACAATCAAAAAAAGAGTGCTGAACGTTTTTGTTGCTTTTTAGTTGTTTGTTTCTTTTTGTGTGTGTCCTATTTGAAACTAAATTAATAAAACAATGTATGCAAAAATGGTCGGTGAAAATACTACATGTTGTGTGTGTGTGTGTTTTGAAGCGTGTGTTGAAGCATGTGTGTGTGTGAGTGCACATGAATTTGGAGCCAGTCCATGGACAGTGATTTTCACAAAATTACGATGTCCTATTGAAAGCGGTCAAATGTCCTATTGATGCTGAAGAGCTCAGGACATTTGTCCTATAGGTGTGAATTTGTAACAACATCCCTGTAAATGTAGGTTTTTGTGTGTTTGTCGCCGCCAGCGCGCGATCTACGAGCCGTTGATATGGTTGGAAATCCCGGCTGGTTGGGGGCCGGTTGGAATTTTGGGGGGCCGGTTCAAATATTGACTAACCGGCCCCCCTGGCCGGTAGCAAAAAAAAGTTAAGGTACACCCCTGCTTAAGAAGTAAAACTGTCTCACTCACTCACTCTAACTCTAAGTGAAGCATCATCATGCATGCACATTTCAATGCAGAACATACACATATAGAATTACAGTTTACACTTGTGTGTAAAACAGGAGTTGACTGTGAAGCATGCCCGAGTGTTCAGTGGACCTCATCACATTAGCCACAAATGTAAAAACATTATATGTTTCAAATATAAACACAAATCTGTAATAATTCTACACAAAATGTGTCAGTTCTAAATATAACTTATAGTTATAGACCACCAGTAGCACAGCACCATCTTTGTATTGAAATATGAATGACACAAATAAAGTGCGATTTACAACGCGCGGCGCTAGGAGGAGCGCTGCGATTCACGACGCGCGATGTATTCTGCCGATACATTTCCTTCACAATTGCAAAGTTTACAACAGCTACATCTATCTGATCTATTTGAGAAATAAAACTGTCAATATACGAAAAACAGAGCTCCATTCTCTCTCTCTCACTCTTTCAACTGAATTCACCATATCGCTGCGCCGATGTAAAAACGTGCCTACCTCTGCTGAACAATCCTTCTCAATGCGGTCAATGCGCATGCACCAATCTTGGACTTACAAAATGCGACCCTTTGACCGATCGAACCATGGGTTAGGGTTAGGATTAGGGTTAGGGTTAGGTTGTTCACGACCTGATTAATCTCCCCATGTTAGCGCATGCGCATTGACCGCAATGAGAAGGATTGTTCAGGCAGAGTTTTTAGTTCGTGACACCGGCCTTGAATACTTGGCAGTCATATCACTACATGTCATTGCAATGGCTTCTACTATATATGGAAAGGAGATGAGTTTTTAAACTGGGATGACGTTTTTAAAAAATTATCCGAGTACAGTGCCGCGGAACTGTTAATCGGTGTCACACCAGTTAACACTTCAGCAGCCATTTTGGAATACGCGCATGCACAGATCGGTTTTTTCAGTGGTTTTTTTTCCGGTTGATTTGAACGCGTATATTCAGTCTGCAGAAAGTGCAATTTTGTAGTCTTGCAGCCCTGAAGTTGCTTTTGAGTGTCCAAATAAAGAGTGTAAAATGTTGCTGATAATCATGCATACATGTACAAAAATAAAGCGCGTCAACAATCTGCGCTGGTGAGAGCAATAGCCGCGCTCTGGGAATCGCTGCGCTGCACAACGCGCCGCGCTCTGTGAATCGCCGTGCTGCACAGCGCGCCGCGCTCTGAATCGCTTGCCAATAAAGTATCATTATGCAAACAGCAGCTGAGCACTTCATAAGAGTGCGATAGTAACCTTTATTTAATATACGTGTATCATGACTGACCGACGATAAAAGCATACATTACAAATTATACAATTTACACACCTGAAACTGTCATTGAACTCGATTGCTCGTTTGATTTTTGGAAGAAGTGGAGTGGACAGCAGGGGGCCAGACGGATTCATCACTGAATGCTTTGGTGGCACATAGTCTTGTCGGTTGCAATCGTTGCTCTCGATGTAGCTGACCCGTCTGGTGAAAGGAGAGCGTGGTGTGGAACCTGGTATAGGGTCAGGAACCTTCGCTCTGTCTAACACGGGCCTTCTTCCCGACACTTCTGTTACATTCGCATTTCTTGCGGGAAACTGAATCGCGTCGTGTTTACTTCCATTTTCTTTCTCAATCTTCTGTGTCTCTGTTGGCAAAACGGACGATTCCTTCTTGTCTTCCTTCCTTCGGAACGGGAACCAATTTTTCCACATGGTGATCGCTTGCACAAAATGAAACTCGCACTGACGTCGGCAATCGTTTGAACTCCTTCCACACCGACCGGAAGCAAGGTGCTATTAGGTGACTGTTGATACAAAACACACAAAAATTATCTGTCGATAGTTTATAGAGTTTAACATTTCTTGCATAAATAGCCATTTAACAATGCAAACATTTTTCAGTTTTTTAATGTTATTCTTACAAATGAGGCGGTTCTGTTTACAGTTATCCAGCGTTGTAGATTATTTCCTCAAGTTTGTATGAGTAGATATATATATTCATTTCGTCTGAATGCACAGAAACTGATCTTTTCCTGTATGTGAAAAGAAAAATCCAATGCAAACGAAAGTGTTGTTATTTCAAGTACAATGTGTTATTAAAAGATAGTGTCTTCGATCTTGTATATCACTGAAAAGCAAATACTTTGGAGAGAGTAATGTAGTAGATATTACAGCGCAGAAGCATTTGCGAAGTTCTGATTGGCCGGTTCCTTAGCGATTTGAAGCGACGCGGATTTTTCGAAGGAGGGACCTGTGAAACCAAATTCGTGTGGTGGTGGTGATTGCTTTGATTTCTGTATCATTTAGGTAAGCTTTATTCAGCTATGTCGTATGTATTCGAGGTTAGTGTTCCAAATTCGAAGAAGCTATAAACTATGTGTTGGTTTCGACTGTTATGATAAAGTGATTCACTGATTGTTTATTGTTGTCAAACTTAAACAGAGTAGAAATAGAAGTACAACTACAAGTACTACAGTTGAAGTACAGACTTCAGCCCATTGCTAATTCCATTTAGTGATTAGTCTAACTGATTCATGGGTTGACCGCAGCAAATTCAAACGATTCAAAAACTGAGGGGCTTCAGGGAGCATTTATACTATAGCGACTAAAATAATAAACTACTGATCTATCGGAAGTAGTACCCCTAACAGTAACACATACATTGAACGCCCTACATTGAATGCCCCTATTCTGCTTGTTTCAGATTTTGTCAGACCTGTGTTGAATCACGAAGAGAAGCATGAGTTTTGAGTTCCTGATCCCTGTGTCGCGGGATGACCTGCTGAGAAAAACATCAGTAAACCAGTACGTTGTGGAAGAGGTGTTGAGTCGAAGCAGGATTCCAGCAGCTGTTCAGGGTAAGGGGATTTATTCTTTTAATCAGTTGCCATTACGTGATCATGCTTGTGTGTGTTTTTGTTGTTGTTGCAATTTGACACGTTCTTGCTGACTGACATTACACGCATTTTGAAAGACTGCCATGTGTGCACAGTGTATGCAAATTCTAAAGGACCGTATTCAGCATAAATTTTGATTGAAAAATAGACTATTAAGTTGATTAACTGAAGTTTACCTGCACTGACTGAGGACTTCAACTTCAAGCACTGCTTGTCATGCAGAATAAAATGAAAAAGGTCGAAACGGACTATATTTTCAAAGACTGAAGCATGACTAGGTTAAAGGCACAATCCTTCCAATGTAAACAGTTCTGCTCACTATCTCACTCTCAGACCTGGCCAGGCTTTATCGGGGGCGGGGACGTAGCTCAGTCGGTAGCACGCTGGCTTTGTAGCCAGTTGGTCGCTATCAGCGTGGGTTCGATCCCCACGTTCGGCGAGAGATTTATTTCTCGGAGTCAACTTTGTGCAGACTCTCTTCGGTGTCCGAACACCCCCGTGTGCACACATGCGCACGAAAAAGATCCCACGTTTACAGCGAAAGTCTCAGGGCTTAGAAAACACAAAGACACGCTTGCATCATCTCTCGTCTCCGATTATCATGATCGTATTTCGATACTTTGATGAGACAAACCTAATGCTGGTGTGTCGAAGAAGACAGCCACAGCGGGCTTGTTCGAATCAAAGTATCACACCATATCTTCAACGTATTGCCAATACCTGTCCCAATATAGACCAGTTGGTCTAAGAGGACGTTAAACCCTGATAGTGAGTGAGTGAGGCTTTTACAGGGGATAAGACCAATTCCCTCCACTCGGTCACATACCATATTTTTGAATGAACAGCCTTGGTGCTCTCTGTGCTCACTGGGACTGGGAAATTGTTGATGAATTGTTCTAAATGTTAATGAATTGATTTCATAAAAGCCTCTAACTCGTGGCTTTTTCAGAAAATAATTCATCACATTCCCAGTTCTAGCTGTTCAATAAAGTCAAACCTAGTTCTGGAACATCTCTTGATAGAATAATCACAACCTGGACAAAGACTGAAAGAGAGAGGAGCGGTTGTATCAATGAATTCAAAACATCAGATTGACATCATAAGACTGCACAGAAGGTACTAACAGCAGTAGGTCTATTGTTTGAATAAATTATGTTTGCTATTCTTCTTTTCAGAGTTCAAGCAGGCATCTCGAAGCAAGCCTTATGCAGTTGTGGATCATTTTGACGCGATCTTCAGTGTTCTAACGTGAGTTTGAAATTTTGTTACGTTGGCTTTGGGTAAATCATTAAATGAGACAACTTTTCTTTCTTCCACTTTCAGCCTACCTTACCTTCGACCAGAAGGTGCATCGTTGAAAAAGGCACAACCCTTATTTTTATGGTTAAAATGAGAAAATCCAAACGAAAGGGCGCTTCCGGTGTATTGGTCGCAAGTCAAAGGCAATATATACATATATATTATACAGAGTGGAAATCTTTTTGCTCCCGGAGGTGCGAGATCAAAGACGCTGCGGGTTGGCCTTGTGACCTCTGGTCAATGACATATTTTCAGCTGTCTGCCTTAGTTTACAATTACAGACACTGACCTTCTGACCCCAATCAATGACCGAGTTTTCACTATGAAACCGACGTCTTTGAAGTTTGATGTTTAAGAGGAAACTTTGTCCAGGTCATAGAAGCAGAACCTTGCATATCACTACAGAGGGAGTGTTATGTTTCTTTGTTTAGCGATGTGGGTACATGTGTACTCTTCTTTAGCCATACAGATAGACAAGGCAATGCCAGTCAATAGGACCTCAGGGTCAAAGTTGAGGAATAAAGTTGCGCCTTATAGTCTCGAAAGTACAGTATTGATGTGACTGTTGGCTTCATTGATTTGTTTGCATAATTATATTTTGAAAGTTGAATGTTTTTTGTTTTCACTTTGAGCTAGCAGAAAACTGTACAAGTCGGTCATGTTACCTTTATTGACAAATGTTGTATCTGTACAGTGTGCAGAGGGATCTTGACAGTGAGCTTGTGGAAGAAACATGGCGTTCACTCCTCCGAGGTAAGAAATGACTCGCAAAAAAAAGTATCACTATCAGTATTCATTCTATGCATTTATAATTTATGTTTGTATGGAAGTGCTGTTTTGAAAGGACATTCAATAACTTCTGTTCTACATACATGCAGTTATGTTTTTATGATACTGAGAGGACCAGAAGATATGAAAAGAAGCTGATAAGATGACAATTTTCCTTTCTTTGTATTCTGAAGACTACAGCTAATATCACCAAGAAAGTTACATGGCCTATTACTGCAGGGAAAATAAAGTAAGGGACTTCATTCAGAACGCTGTCTTTCTTCCTCTGTTTTTCTATCTTTGTGTTTGTCATCTTTTTTCAATAGAAATTATACAAGTGCTGGAGAAGTCTTTGATTTTTTCTAGTTCAGCTGTTTTGTTTGTTACTTTTAGAGCTCGAGGCCTGAATGTGAATCTCATTATGCAACTTTGATCACTAAATTCAACCCAAAGAAATTGGTGCATAAACTGAAGATGTTTATTTATGCAATGTTCGTTTCGAGTAGACTCGTGCATGATTCCTGAACAAAGCTATCATCCTGTTCTACCGTCTATTGTGCAGCCTGCAAAGTGTTCCACACCAGCTTGTCGTCCACACTAGAGGATGTGGACATTCCCGCAGATACTCGTCAGCTCAACCTGACAGCTGTCAAGATGACCCTGTACCTTCTGTGTCAATTCATCGAGATGTATCAAGCTGAGGCCTGCCACTCTAATCCCATCATGGCAAAGAAGGTGAGCTTTGACTCTTCGGTGACAGGGGTAATAGCCAAGCAGTCAGAATTTCGGTCTTTCATGAAAAAAATGTGTGGTTAAAAACCCAGCTGCTCCTGGTGGGCAAAGAGTGGAGATTTTCTCCGTCAACTTTTGTGCAGACCTAAAAATGCCTTATCCCACTTCCTGTGTTCCTGCAAGCACTAGACCCATTTTGAACTCAAAGCCATGACGTTCCTTACACAAGGCTTTGATAACGAACGGATAAGGGGCGTAACTCCTCAGTCATATTACAGTTGAAAATTCAAAGCGGGTCGGCTTCACTCAATTTCTTGGCATCAGAGGCTTGACATAAATTAGGAAAACAAATGGTTGGACCCATCATGGACCAACTAAAACGCTGTAGGGCAGAATTAATATTTTGATGGTATTTTTCAACGTTCTCAGCGTCACTGTAGGAAGTGGCGTTCTCAGCGTGCAGAAAGTGAGCGTCAAGTCCCTTTGTATCAACAACGAAAATCTTAGCATCTTTGAATGAATCGAAACGCACGAGACTTACCACTTACCCCCCCCCCCCCCCCCCCCCAAAAAAAAGAGAGAGAATGACTGCCTAAAGGTGATGTAGGGGAGGGGGGTGGGGTCAGGATTTATTCTTGAAAAAGCCCACAAGTGGTCGTATGAGTTTCAGCCCACGAACGCAGAAGTAGGAGAAGACTTCTTCATTTCTCTCCCAGTGTTCCATCCCCATCTCTCTGAGTCTGATGGGGAAAGATTTGCACTTTTGTGTTGGTCTGGCAGTACAGTTGCTCACAATTTAATTACACCATTACCACAAAATCTCGCACAGACACACATGCACACTTTGAAACTGGCAGGAATGTGACCAATATGAAATTGATTCTGAGAGTGAGCGTTTGTTGTTGCTCTTCTTTTTGTGATGATATCAATACTGATTTTATGTTTCAACAGGGTCATGGCAAAGCAGCCAAACAGCAGACCAAGAACGGAATGGATTGGGAAGCTGAGCGGGAGGAGGGGGTTCAAACCTTGGTTCAGATTTTACAGCTTCACCTTAACAAGCTGTGGGACCCTCCCATACCCGAGGAAGACTTTGTCAGGTAAGATGACTGAAGATGATGGTGTGTGAGTTCAGATAAACATCTGTGGGTTTTTCTTGTGTTAGCAGTGTATTTACAGAGGCAAAGGGAGTTCCATTCTTGATTGTTTCTTTTTGGTTGTTTTTCTCCTTGCAAGACAGCCAATGAAACTTGCTATTATTTCAAATGGATAGATGCCTCAGTCATGACTGAAAGCCCTAGGGGCTCCATTCACCTGGAAGTGAGAAGTCCTTTAACTTTAAGACTCGAACTTCCCGCTCAAGCATCAAGTGGTATGCTGTTATTTTCCTTCGCTACAAACTAGGGAAAGGGCCGTACCAGATGATTCATTGCGAAATGTTCTGTCACTTCAGCATGGTGTCCTCTTGCCTGTACAAGCTGTTGGAGAACCCCACCATTGCCAGCGCCCGCAGCAAAGAAACTCGCGACGCCATCAGCCACGGGATTGGCGCTCTTGTCAAGCGCTATAACCATGCACTCAGTAAGTACAGCTTGTACCCTTGTCGTAGTACACTGCTTTCTTCCACCCGGAATTAAACACAACATTGTTAACATGAGGTTGACACTTTCGTCAGATGCTATAATCATGTGGAAGGAGTGCACAGTTCACAAAAAGTCAACTTTTGTTCTAAGCAAGTTTTGAGTTTAAGTGGTACTGGTACCTGCTATGGGAGGACACCTTCAATGAAAGGTCACCGTCTACTCTCCGTTTATCTATTATCTTGACAAATATATATTTAGTAATATACCTGTCATGACTGGCATCTCACAATTTAGTATGTCCTTTCTTCACAGGTACTGCTGTATGTCAGTACATACTAAGGACGGGCGCAGTGGCGTGGTGGTAAGACGTCGGCCTCCTAATCGGGAGGTCGTGAGTTCGAATCCCGGTCGCTGCCGCCTGGTGGGTTAAGAGTGGAGATTTTTCTGATCTCCCAGGTCAACTTATGTGCAGACCTGCTAGTGACTTAACCCCCTTCGTGTGTACACGCAAGCACAAGACCAAGTGCGCACGGAAAAGATCCTGTAATCCATGTCAGAGTTCGGTGGGTTATAGAAACACGAAAATACTCAGCATGCCTCCCCCGAAATCGGCGTATGCTGCATGAATGGCAGGGTAAAAACGGTCATACACGTAAAAATCCACTCGTGCTAAAAACATGAGTGAACGTGGGAGTCTAAGCCCATGAACGAAGAAGAAGTGCATACTAAGTTGATAACAAGTGGGCAGCACTTGATGTTGAATAGTGTTTCTCTTTGTTGCAGGTGCTAGTCTGAAGATTGTTCAACTTCTGAAGCACTTTGAACATCTGGTTTCCCCCATGGCTCAGCTGGTGGAGATCATTGTCAATCACTACGGCAACAGAAGCATTGTTGGGGACATCATGCGGTAAGGATTTTTGCGTATTTGAATGACGAAGCTGGTAGAATGTACAGGGTGACCCAAAAAAAAGAATACCCAAACAAAACGTCATAAATTGAACAAAAATAAAGCAATCTTCATAAAATTTATTTACTCACACAAGTAGCCTCTGCATGATTTGCACAGACAATTTTAGCGTTCTAGACAACGTCTACAGGAACAACCCACAATCACAGAACTCAAGAGAGCCATCACAACAACCATTCGCGGAATCTCGCAACAGGAGTGTGTGCGGGTGATTGATAACTTTGCGCGGCGAGTTCAAGTTTGCCTGCAGTGGCGCGGAGGCCATTTGGAGCATTTTCTGTAGAATGAGCATAACTTTCCTGAAAGACAAGCTAGAACGCTAACATTTTCTGTGCAAATCATGCAGAGGCTACTTGTGTGTGTAAGATTGCTTTATTTTTGTTCAATTTATGACGTTTTATTTGGGTACTCTTTTTTTTGGGTCACCCTGTAGAATCACACTACACTATCAGTTGGCCAGCTGTTATTCCCGCTCGTGGATGGAGATGGTGATGTACGAAGATTGGTGATGATGATTGGCAGAACAGCACACAACATACTTGTATCAGACAACAAAGAGCAAAATCCTGCTTCAAGTTCTTAGCAAGAGTTACTCAGTAACTAGTACCATTTTCTCAATGTACAGCGCTTTGAACAAGGTTTAACCGTGAATACACACGCTTTATAAATATTATGCATTATTATTATTATTGTACTGTGTTTGTGTTGACAGGGAGATCGGCAGAATGGACCCCAGAGATGCCGCACGGGACACTTCAGGAGCAAGAGCGTACTCTCAGTTCTTGGTTGAGATTGGAGAAAAAGTGCCTGCAGCCACCCTGCCCAACGTCAGTGTGGTGCTCACACATCTTGACGAAGAGGTACAGATTTCCAGAGATTCGTGCTAAGTGTATTGATGTGTTCTGCCGTCAGTTTGTCTGAATAAGACATGAGACTTTATTTTAACCATGTGCAGTACGCTGGCAATATTGCTTGGCTAGAGTACAATTAATGCATTCAAACAAAAAAGTACATTTGAATGAATGTATGATCCAGTATGAAAGGTTTTACCATGATTTCCTGAATGTTCAAACCATCCAGATGGTAGACATCTTTCAGAAAAACAAAATCAGGTTCACTTGGCTTCGAAACCGGCACGGTTGGCCTAGTGGTAAGGCGTCCGCCCCGTGATCAGGAGGTCGTGGGTTCGAACCCCGGCCGGGTCATACCTAAGACTTTAAAATTGGCAATCTAGTGGCTGCTCCGCCTGGTGTCTGGCATTATGGGGTTAGTGCTAGGACGGGTTGGTTCGGTGTCAGAATAATGTGACTGGGTGAGACATGAAGCCTGTGCTGCGACTTCTGTCTTGTGTGTGGCGCACGTTATATGTCAAATCAGCACCGCCCTGATATGGCCCTTCGTGGTTGGCTGGGCGTTAAGCAAACAAACAAACAAACAAACTTGGCTTCGAAGCAGATTTTCTTGATCTTGAACATTGTTCCTTTTTATCCCTGTCATGCAGATGTGTTGGCTCACATGATTCATTGGTACCTTGTTGATCATGCGAGAAAGATGCAAATTACAATAAATCACCATTATATTTGTGACGTGAATATTTGGTGTACATGATAACGAGCTAGATAATACCTGACTTTGTTGGAACATTATGAAATTTGCTTGCTTTTGATATGCGCTGAGAAATGCTCTTACAATAGTTCTTGTTTGCTTGATTTTTTAGAATGCACATTTTGATATTCAGAGCTTCATACACCTGGAGAAGAAAGTCAAAGTAATTTTGCTTGATTTTTAGGTTAGATGCCTCTTTCACTGAAAAGATACAGAAAGGCAGCATATCTTTTGAGAAACCAAAAGGAAGGATACTCTGTTTGGCCTGAAGTACACAATTCTTTTGCCTTTGATAACATTCTTCAACAGGATTTCAGTCTACTTTGCCTTGTTTCATCGGCACAAAATACACTTGTCGTCAACAAATATGAAACATTTGGTGTATTTTATATCCTCTGTTTTCAACAGTCATACACTTTGCGAAATGGCGTGCTTGGCATGATGGGAGAAATTCTCATCCGGATTCTGAGCAAGGAAGGCCTGGACTCTTATCAGAAAGTGGCCAGGGATGGTTTCTTCGACAGGCTGCAGGTATGGATGAACCTCTGAGTAAATGTTTCATGTTTCTGTCTGTCCATCTGTCTGTTGATCACTTTATATCTCTATCCATTTGTGCACCGGCTCTTGGAGCTGATTACAAAGCTATGTTACATAGTAAACATACTGATAGTTTCGAGATGAAAGGAAGCAGGGATGACCAAATCCCAACATTTTAACTCGCCAGCCGGGCGAGTAACTCCAAGAGAGTCACTAGTCCGCCAGAAATTTCACTGGCCCGGTGCATACCAAAGTTGCTCCATCTGATTTAAAACTCGATATTACAACCAAAAATGTTGTATTTGACCAGAATTTTCACTGGCCAGCCAGGCGAGTTGCCAGGCGGCTTCTACTAGCCCGGCGGATTTTTGACTCGCCCCTGGCGACCAGGCGGACGATTTGGCCATCCCTGAAAGGAAGGCTGGAGAAAACTGTTGCCTTTAAAGGCGAACATCCGTCTCCAGGAGACCAAGCCTTGTTATATATAGTACAATGCCACAGAGCTAAATTTAGCATTGCCAGCACGAGAAACTAGAGCTACCTCTGCCGCTCGCCGATGTTGGCCTTTAACCTAACCATAGACCAAATAGCCTGGACCGCCAACTCGTCACGTGACCCTTCGAGGTTACGACGCTCGACTTTCAGGGGCGCTTAGCGTCCGGTTTGAAAGGCCAGCGATTCGAAGACAGTGAAAAGAAAGCACGCTCCAGTTATTTGTGACAATGAGGTGACAATGAACTGGATTTTCCAAAACTCCAAACTAAACTTAACAAAACTCATGGAAAAACATGTTCCATATGCACTTTAGCTGAGTTTATTTTAGCATTTTCAGAACTTACCTCGGCAACTTCGTCCATGTTTACAATCGACACCGGATAAGACATCCCCCTGATTTCTGAAAGGTCATGTAAGCGTAGGTTCCTAAATGTGAGAGGCCGCTACCTCGTAATAGAGAGAAAGAGCGGAGAGAGAGCTAGTTGGCGGTCCAGGATAAATGGTCTATAACCTAACTGAGTTTCTGTTTTTTTGTTGAACTGATTCTATTGATGGATTACAGTATTATTTCTTGTATAAATGTCCAAAAATATCTTGTGTAAACTTGTGTATGTCAATATTCTCTCTTCAATTGTACAGTATTATTTCTTGTATAAATATGTCGACCCAACGGTCTTTTAAGTGCACAGACAAACAATAAGTAACAAGAACTTTGTTAATGTTATTGCAGGACCACATTCACGACATGCATGCCTTTGTCAGAAGCAAAGTGCTGCAGATCTGGCTGAATATTGTCAACGAAAAGGTGAGTAGTCACACTAATATACATTCCAGTATGTGACCTTTAAGAGATCTTCCTTTTCATATATGATTATGTTCCCACTGTGGCCTAAATTTTAGCCATAAAAGAAGCTGGGTTTTTTTTTTCAAAATAGGAGTATCAACAGGCAGATGTACAGTCAATGGGACTGAAATAGAGCAAAAAGTGATTGGCTGCAGTCAATTTTTTTAACAAGCCCAGTGTGCATTTGGAATAAAAAAAAACAAGAATGGTAGGTAATTAAAACGTTTATTAATGACAAAACAAAACGTTACAGTTACTAGTACGTCGAACCAAAAGTCGTTGAAGTAGACAGACAGACAAACACTCATGAAACAGATAATGAACTTATCTCAAGATTGTGTGGCTCGTTTGCAAAATTGCGATAAGGTATTTGAACATTTGCAACCCAGTAACAGTAAGCAAATATTTTTTCCTGACACAGTGCTTGCCCCTGCCTCGCCAAGAGATGCTGGTAGGCCTGGTGCTGGGCCGCCTGCAGGACGTGTCCAGTCAAGTGCGACGCTACGCCATTCAGCTGCTGACCGCTGTCCTCAAGTGTAACCCCTTTGCTGCAAAGGTCAGTGAGTCAGACAATGCATGTTGTGATTTTTAGAATGTTAGTGTTACATTGTATCTGCCCTACATGCCTGGCATAAGGCAGGGCCTAGCATTGGAAAAAGTGAGTTCAGCTTAGAAAGGCGGGGGTCTGGGGGCCACAGGAGGCCCCCAGTGGGGTCCAGGGGCAAAGCCCCTGATGGGTGTTCAGGAGGCGAATCCCCCCGAATTTGAAGATTTTTTTGAGATTTGTTACCCCCCCCCCCAAGAAGATTGAGCAACTAAATTATGCCATAGTCCATAGTCCGTATCGACACATTACTTCTTCTGACTTGCCTTCCGCCTTCGGAACGAAATCCAGCCATTCCCACTTCCAGGAATACCTGGATTCTTTGTCACTGAATGGCTGACCACGTTCAACAATGTCGCTTCGAGACATTATTTTAAGTCTAGAGCCACAAAACACCGGCACAAAGCATGCTCGCGCGATGCCAGAGGAAGTGCGTGCTCAAGCAAACTGTCAAACCGATTGAGAATTGAACCGAACGGCGCACAAAACGAAAGCTGGGACTTTACCGTTTGGGAATAACAGGTTTTTGCATTTCGGCGTACACCAAATCGAGTTCCGCGTACTGGAGATGTTATTTCAGCATAAAGTACGCCGAACGGCTTACAATGCTAGGCCCTGATAAGGGGCAAGAGAGAGAGTGTTACATCTTACTTTGCATGATTTTGCTGGCATGTTTTACGTAGCTGTTGAGGAATTTTGTTCTTATAAAACAACAGCTAAAACTAGCGATAACGTTAAAATGACTTAATTTTCTGGGCATGCTATAGACAGTAACTTGTCTTGTTACGTTTTTCTGTATCTGATGTTTTTGCAGCCACCTTCTTGCTATCATTGTATTGCTTCATATTGCAATCATCTATGTACTGGATTTGTTGTTACTACTACTGTTATTGGTTTTTCAGTGTGCAGAACTCAAATTCAGTCAAAATACTTTCTTTTATGAACGTGTTTCGATGAATAGAATCTTTGAACAAAAAGGCAGTGACAGGTTTTGAATGCCTGACCCTATAACACTAACAGTTTTCATTGCACACAGCAAAGAAGCATGTGAGTAAACTGGTTGTTGTTTGCAGCTTTCGGTGGAGGAACTGGCCATAAGCTATGAGAAGGAAAAGGCAAAACTGGGAGAGATGATGCCAGAAGATTCCATGTCCGCTGTTGGAGGTAAAATGATGTTTCTTTCTTTCTTTATTTGGTGTTTAACGTCGTTTTCAACCGTTCAAGGTTATATCGCGACAAAATGATGTTGCGAAAAATTGTTGGCAGTTATTTGTGTCTGATGTTCATACTGTGGAACCCTCCTTTTAAGACACACCCCCCCCCCCCCCCCCCCCACCCCACCCACCAATTTCAGACTCCTTGCCTTGTATATAGACCCTGTTTTCTCAGATTTTCTGCATAGGAAAGTGAAACACAGCACAGACATAATAATTTAAAATGTTGGGATTACAGTTTTGAAGAAGGGCAGGATAAAAATTGTCTGTACACGCAACTACGTAACCTAAGTCTCTGTCTCAGTGTCTATCTGTGTGTGCACATGTGTGCAGGGTGTGTCACTGTGTGTGTGTGATCACTCAAGATGTTGAAACCATAACTGAACAATGCATGTTTTGTGTGTGTTTGTGTGTGTGTGTGTCTTTTTCCACAATTCAATATTTGACACTTTACTGTCCACAGCGATCTTTTTTTTGTGTATCCAAGATTAATCAAGTGTTGAAACTGCATACTCTTTTCTCAACAGGGCGATCAACAGAAGAGCTGGAGGAGGAGTGGAACACAATCCTACCACAGCTGGAGGAAGCTCTGGCCAGTCTGGAGGACACTGACACTGACACAGACACTTCTACCGCTTTCACTGATGAAGACACGTCTCACAGGTAAGTGTCCAACCCGTGGTGTGATCAACAAAGGGAAGTAAGTGCTCTCAATGCATACGACATGTGTAACCCTGTTTTGTTTTTACATGGTTTTTCAATGCATTGGGTTTGTATGTCTTTTATAAATCCGATTATGGGTTGAGCTTAGTCTAAATGTTTTTATTTGAGTCGGTCACATTCATGTTTTCTTTGTGCCCCATTTCTTTTAAGGAGCCCTTTTTCCTTCCCAGATTGTGTCATACATTAGTCTACGTTTGCAACATTTGAGGCTTCATAATTATTCATTGCCAATTTGTAACAATGTTTGATTCGAGCACTGAAATCATCTGTGTAACATTAATAAGCTAGCACGTTGAAGCCAATGTCTCGTTATCTTTGCTCTTGTAATGATGTTTTGACATTCACGCAGCATCGTTGACAAGGTGTACACACTTCTGATGGAGGAGCAGTACCCCTCAGCTCTCCACCTCTTGAAGGCTGCCTACACTGCCTGGCCTGACCTGGAGGTCTTCCAGTCAACTCCTGCTGAGTGAGTGGATTTCTGTTTCTTGCTGGTGTTGTTTGTCTATGGCTGTGTGCATAGTCTGGAGTGAAAGTGTTAAAAAAATGAGGGGGGGGGGGGGGGTGTGCAGAGAAAGTTTGTATGTGGGAGGGAAATAAAGGGGGGGGGGGGAGAAATGAGTGTTAAAAGATAATTGTGTGCATAGATGTCTGATTATATGCCTTTTTCTCAGTTGTTTAAATCGTCCATTTTTGCAGAATATCGCCAGAAGACTCTGAAGCACAGCCTGCAGAAAGCGAAGAGCCCATGAATCCCATTGCTGCACTGAAAAACATATTCTTTGGTGAGCAATTGAGACATAGCATTTGCAACAAATCTATTCTAAGGCAAAATAGACATGCAAATCTTACAAAACGCTAATCTACTTAATGAAAAGAAAACCGGAGCAGAAACAAGGGATGGTTACACCCTTAAGGTTGCCAGTGTCTGTCCTTCAGATTTTGCAAACATCGTAGGCAGCAGTCTATACAAACAAATACAAAGTTTAAATGCGTGTGACGTTGAACATGCTAGAACCACCAATGAGTATGATGGTTGGTTGTATGAATGTTGATTATTTGTCACACAGAGCACCGCAGCCCTGATCTGGCTAAGATCACAGAGGCAGCGACCAACAACAGTCAGGCCAGAGAGTCTGAGGGCGTTGAGGTGAATGAACTCAGCAAGCAACAGGTCCTTGTGCAGTACCTCAAGGTGAACAATTACATTTTATTTAGATTGTCATGGTTGAGTTCAGACCTTGGAAGCCATATATACGATTTCACTGTATTTTGAACTGTGATTTTTCTCATATACTCATAGTTTTTGCAATTTTTTTTTTGAGAGGGGGGGGAATTCTCCAAGTGCAAAATTTGGGGTTTTCAAGTCTGTGAGTTATTTTGATGCAAAGAATAAAAAGTTAAGGAGGATGGAGGGGGAAAATGGTCGGAGATACCAGAAAGTTTATAACAAAACTTGGAATTTCAATGAACCATGTGTTACAGTTTTGGGAAATCATTTTCTTCTTCCACTTACAGGATTCCCTTGCCTTTGCCCGTCAAATCCAAGAAGCAGTCCCCATCCTCTGCCAGTTGCTCGGTTCCAAGAGCACATCAGATGTCTTTGAGGCTGTGGAGTTTTTTGTCACAAGCTACGAGTTTGGGGTGTCAGCCTCCCTGCAAGGAGTTAGGAAGATGCTGGTGCTGATCTGGTCCAAAGAACAGAGCGTGAAAGATGCGGTTGTGGCTGCATACAGGCGTCTGTACCTCGAGTCCGCCACTGGGAGTCAGAGGTGAGAAGGAGAGAAGAAAATAGTGAAGGGGGATGGAGGGAAGGTTGTATTGATTTGGTGAAAGAGTGCGCATGTGTGTGTGCTGTTTTGGAAGATTTGTCATTTTTTTCTGCTTGTAGGGAAATGATGTTTTCACCCAGCTATGTCCTGAATGGGAAGATGGTGTAAGGGTGCACATGAGAAATGTGAAACATTCTAAATCACAAACTTCTGTCACAACGAAGAGAAAAACAAAGTTCCATGAAAGGTGTCAAAAATACATGCAACGGGTGCCACAGAGCTAAACTTGTCTGTTGAAGCGCAGTTTATATTTCTGTCATTTGACTGTTGACGTTGGTTGTTCTCTTTAAAGACTTGTGAGTGGACAATTTGTGAAAGTTTTGGATTGACAGTGACACTGTCTCCGTTGTGAGCAGAGCTTGAGCAAGACAAATGTAATAATGCATGTGAATTTCTGCTGACTTCAGACTAGGTATCTCATTTGATAAAAATGTAACATCTGTAAGCTGGGCAGACTAGGTATCTCATGTGATAAAAATGTAACATCTGTAAGCTGGCTAAGAAAAGCAAGCATTCATGAAAAAGAAAGTGTGGTCTTTGATGGTGAAAATGTATGTGATTTCAGGAGCCGAGCACTGAGTGTGGTGAAGAACCTGTCTAAGCTGATCTATGGTGCCAGCTGTGGAGACCTCACCTCTCTGGAGGCTTTGGTGAGTGTGTTACATTGTGTACAGCGGAACCCCCCTTTTAAGACCCCCCAATTTAAGACTCCCTCCTTTTTGACTCACATGCGAAGCAAAAGTGAGTCTATGTACTCACCTGAGTCGTCCGTCCGGACGTCCGGAAAACTTTAACGTTGGATATTTCTTGGACACTATTCAGTCTATCAGTACCAAATTTGGCAAGATGGTGTATGATGACAAGGCCCCAAAAAACATACATAGCATCTTGACCTTGCGTCAAGGTCGCAGGGGCCATAAATGTTGTCTAAAAAACAGCTATTTTTCACATTTTTCCTATTTTCTCTGAAGTTTTTGAGATTGAATACCTCACCTATATATGATATATAGGGCAAAGTAAGCCCCATCTTTTGATACCAGTTTGGTTTACCTTGCTTCAAGGTCAAGGTCACAGGAGCTCTTCAAAGTTGGATTGTATACATATTTTGAAGTGACCTTGACCCTGAACTATGGAAGATAACTGTTTCAAACTGAAAAAGTATGTGGGGCACATGTTATGCTTTCATCATGAGACACATTTGGTCACATATGATCAAGGTCAAGGTCACTTTGACCCTTATGAAATGTGACCAAAATAAGGTAGTGAACCACTAAAAGTGACCATATCTCATGGTAGAAAGAGCCAATAAGCACCATTTACTTCCTATGTCTTGAATTAACAGCTTTGTGTTGCATGACCTTGGATGACCTTGACCTTGGGTCAAGGTCACATGTATTTTGGTAGGAAAAATGTGTAAAGCAGTTCTTAGTGTATGATGTCATTGCTAGGTTTAGTTATTTGACCTTGACCCTGAAGGTCAAGGTCATGTCAAGGTCAAGCATGTGAGTCGTATGGGCTTTGCCCTTCTTGTTAAGACTTTGTTTTCTCAGACTTTCTTCTCATAACCTCTAATAAATTACCCCTATTTTAAGACTCCCTCCGTTTTAAGATCCGATTTCACTGTCTCTGTCCCTGTTTTCACAAGTTTCTGTATATTTCACTGTCTCTGTCCCTGTTTCTGTGTCTGATGATGTTATGTGCTGTGTTACTAAACAGCCGGTGAAGTAACATGGAGTATTATTATTGTTTTTCAGATGGGACAGTTGATGCAGAGTGGAGAGCTGTCTCCGCACGTCATTCAGGTTCTGTGGGAGAGATTCACCTTGAAGATCGCTGACACTACGCCACAAGAAAGTCGTGCTGCTCTTCTCCTGATCTCCATGGTAGCCGGGTGTGTACACTTCTCCTTTTGTTGTTTTCATGTTGAATGTAGTCGGTGTTGCAGGAATGGGATTTGTACTCGAATCTTCTTCTTCTTCTTTTTCGTTCATGGGCTTAGACTCCCACGTTCACTCATGTTTTTAGCACGAGTGGATTTTTACGTGTATGATCGTTTTTACCCCGCCATTCAGGCAGCATACGCCGATTTCGGAGAAAAACAATCTCGGATCCACTCTAATGTGCTTTGTCAGTTAATCTAAACACATAATACATGTATCGCCAATTTTTGTGCCTCACATTTCTCAGCTTCAATAATTTGCGCTTCTACAAGCCTGATAAGATCTAAATTGCTTGTCTTAAACAGCTCATATCTTTTGAACCAATGGACCAAATGATTCACTTTTTTTCTTCAGATGACAGCTAAAGACAATAATTGTTTCATTTGATTAGTGAATCGAGTGACATTTGGGCGGAAAGAGCTGTTGCTAAATTGATGAATTCCGATAATAACACGGGGACAGGAGCATGTGTTTCTGACACACCCCACCCTAGTAATTGGCTCCTTCAATTGTTTTCAGAGGAAGCGCAAGGGTACTCGCTCTTCCAAAACCATAACAAATCTGACAGAGTTATTTCAGAAAATCGCCTATTGTGACGTTTTAGCTGTAATGTATTGAAGTATTGAACTGGACACATCCAAGGGACTTGAGCCAGCAGTTGTCCTTCATGACTCTGATGTTGATTCCCACAGGGCAGAGACAGACATCGTGCGCAGTAACCTGGAGGTGCTGATAGACGAGGGTCTAGGTCCGCGTGCTGACGACGACCAGCTCTTGGCACAGGCAGCGTGCCAGGCAGTGCTCAAACTGGCCATCAAGAAGGTGAGCTTGAATTGTTGCTGTTGATGTATCTTCTTCTCTATTCCTGGGCTGAAACTCCCACGTTCACTCATGTTTTTGCACGAGTGGGTTTTTATGTGTATGACCGTTTTTACCCCGCCGCTCAGGCATCCATACGCAACTTTTTGGGGAAGCATGCTGGGTATTTGGGTGTTTCTTTAACCCACCTAACTCTGACATGGATTACAGGATCTTAATCATGCGCGGTTGGTCTTGTGCTTGCGTGTACACATGGAGGGGGATAAGGCACTAGCAGCTCTGCACATAAGGAGATTGGAAAAATCTGCACCTTTAACCCACCAAGCAGCCTGGATTTGAACTCACAACCTTCTGATTAGGAGGCCAATGTCTTATCCTAATCCACTAGGCCACTGCGCCCGTCTGTTGATGTATGATTGTGTTGCACGGTCTTGGTGGACAGGCAGGTGTTGTCTTCATTTTGAAGTCTTGTCAGTAGAAGACTAAGACAAGGCTGGAGAACTCTTCTCAGGTCCACCATTTTCCAAGGATAGCAGGCAAAAAAGAAATCACACTAGAGAAAAAAGAGTCCTGAGGTTTTAGTCGAGGAGCAATCTTTTCGAGTCTGCTTCCTTTTCTATCATATTGTGTTTTTTTTATTTTTCCTAAATTGACATGTTTGTGTGTTTTCTAATTTTTGTGTTCTAGCTGTCAGAAGAGGCTATCGAATTGCTGTTAAAATTGCTGAAGTAAGTTTCAGATTTAAGGGCTTCATACCTCAGACCAAGGCCAGTTTTCAAAGATTTTTGATCTTATATGTTCTCCGCCCTGCAAGGCTTAAGTCAGCTGCTGTGTTGTGCATCACCTTAACTTGGAGAACATAAATGTTGCAGAAAAAAGGCCAGACAGTGACGGAGCCCTTCCGCTTGCCGCCTGATCACCACCTCTTCACTCGCCTTGTGGACCTGCTGGTCTCAGGTAGCTTCACCTGTTGTCTGCATGTCATATTGCAGGGATGGGATTTGTGTGTGTAAAAAAAAGAACAACCTTACAACAATCAAATCAATCAATCAATCAATCAATGACACTTATATCGCGCATATTCCGTGGGTACAGTTCTAGGCGCTCTGCAGTGATGCCGTGTGAGATGAAAGTTTATACGGCCAGTAATTGCAGCCATTTCGGCGCATATTTACCTTTCACGGCCTATTATTCCAAGTCACACGGGTATAGGTAGACAATTATTAACTGTGCCTAAGCAATTTTGCCAGGAAAGACCCTTTTGTCAATCGTGGGATCTTTAACGTGCACACCCAATGTAGTGTACACGGGGGGGGAGTTCGGACACCGAAGAGAGTCTGCACACAAAGTTGACTCTGAAATAAATTTCCGCCGAACCTGGGATCGAACTCACGCTGACAGCGGCCAACTGGATACAAATCCAGCTCGCTACCAAATGAGCTATATCCCCGCCCCCTTGGGCTAAGAAAACCCCGATCATACTCATGCAGGGGAAAAAAAAGAGAGAAAAAGGGTAGTCCCTTACTGCAGTGCTCTTCTCAGTCTAATACTAAGAGAACAAAGGTCAGTTGGACTTTGATTGAAAATATGTATAGGTCCAGATGTCCTTGGTACAAAAAATGCTTTACCTTGATTTAACTCACCTTATCTTACCTTACTGTATCTCAAGTTCCCTTACCTGACCTTACCTTACCCTACCTTACCGTATTGTAACGTACGGTACCGTACCTCAAGTTACCTTACCTCACGTGACGTTACGTCACCTCACGTTACCTTACATTCCGTACCTTACCCTACCTCACCTCACCTTATCATACCTTACCTTACCTGAACTTACCTGCTTCTCACTTAAACTGTTGCCCACAGGTATGAAGAAGAAGGAGAGCCGATTCTGGATCCCCCTGGCAGAGCAGACGGTGACTCTCATCTACCGCCTGGCCGACCAGCCAGACTCCATCTGCGGTGACATCATTCACCGCATCGCGTCGTCCCTGCAACAAGAAATTGAGGCCTCTGCGTCTGATGGTCAGGAGGAGGGTAAGTTAGAAATTATTCAAAACCATCATTTCACCCTCTAGAATGCTGGAATTGCGGGTCTTCATGTGAAACAATATATAGAATGCATCATGGACAGAAGGTGAGCAGTGATCGCCTTTTGTTAGTTGAAAATCAGGACAGATAGGTTATGAAGGGGTGTGACTGGGTGTGTGTGTGTGACTTGTAATATGATTAAGATGTAGGCCTGTTGTACTGACATGATTACTGATCATATGAAGCATGAGGACTGTACAATTTCCTTTTCTTCTTTTTTTTTCTTTTGACATTTGTTTTATTTTTGTTTTTTTTTACTAATTTTGCATTTTCTACAGAAGAACAGGTGAGCAACGACGAAAAAGCTCAGTCATTGTGACTGTACCAGGCATGGGAATTGTCAGCCAAGAGGCAAATTTCCGCCGATGTTTGTTCCTCCGAAAAACCAAAAGTGTCCGCCGAAAAAATAAATGGGAAGCAAAAATGGTTCTAAAAACTGAATTAAATAACATATTCTTACTCCGAATCACATTAGCATTGAGTCACCTGAGATGCTTATCACTGAAAAACGCTTACCCGGCTAAAAATTTTAAAGGGAAGCAACCCCATCACCAAAACGAAAGTGAAAGTAGCTTTGGTAATGGGCCAGCACACTGGGAGTTACCTCCCATACGGGTGTGTGCCACGTCACTTCCTCTAGGAACACGTGCCTATTCTCATACGTCTTTTTCACCTCGGAGAGGACGGTTCACTTTTTGACGCTCTGTGGCTGACCTTGTGTGTTTGAGTGACACCCGCCGGCCACGTTACCCAGCTTTTCTGCTCGCCTTGCCTACAGTTTGGTGAGCTCGTTCCCGTTTGTTGTTGGTTGTTTGCGCTGTTTTCGTTACTGTACGTTGTCCGTTTTTTGCGGACTTGTGTGTCAGTGACTTGCGTGTTTCGCCATTTTGTTGTGTGAGTTAGTTAGCTAGCTCGTGTGACTTTGCTAGTAGCTCTGCGTGCCCCCTTTCTGTTTTGGGCAAGTGTAGCTATAGTATTTTGTTGACGCGAAAGTGTGTGTGTTTACTGTGTTTTCAGTCGTTTAGACTTACGTTTCAGTAAATCTTTTTCACTTTGCCACGTGTTGTTGACTAGCGTGTCAGTGACTTGCGTGTTTCGCCATTTTTTGTGTGAGTTAGTTTTCTAGCTCGTGTGCCTTTGTTTGTAGCTCTTCGTGCCTCTGTTTGTGTGGGGCAAGTTTAGCTATCGTATTTTGTGGACGCGTAAGTGGGTGTGTTTACTGAGTTTTCCAGTCGTTTAGACTTATGTTTCAGTAAATTTTTTCGCGTTGCCACGTGTTGTTGTCAACATGTCTGATTCAGACAAGCGCCGTGGCAAGTCGGACCCCAAGGGGAAAGTTAAGCCTAAGTCTTCCTCTTCCAAAGCAACTTTACTTGTTACAGACCAAGATCGTAACACTTTGTTGGCTGTACCTATATTTCGGCGCCTAGCGCTGTTACTACTTCTGCTTCTTTTGCGGCGCCTAGCGCTACTGTTACTTCTGCACCTGTCTCTACTTCGGAGACTTCGTCATCGTTGTTAGCACCTGGACAAGGTGCGTTGGTTTCCTCTCTGTTAAAGTCACTGGTTCCGGAAATCCGCAGCTTGGTGCAGGCAGAGTTTCAGCGTTCCGTCGCCAGCAGTTCGGCGTTTCCGGCATCTGGCAGTGACGTCCGGGCATTGGCTTCCGTGTCTTTGTCCTCCACTTCCGGTTTGGAGCAGCGTCCTCCCTCTTCAGCGTCGGCTGGTAAGCAGAGCTGGTCCGATAGCCCTCGTGAGGCGCCTGGACGTTCTCCTTCGGGGGACAGCTCTTTCGCATCGGGTCACGACCGATACCATGCTGGCAGGTTTCACGGTAATCAGACTCTTTGATGTGTGTAAACTTTGCCTTCAAATTACTTGCTTACTGTGTTGATTTTCATCATTTTTTCTGCTTGGCATGAGTAAGTATGGTATTTGCAATACAAAAAAATAAATAAAAGCTAAAATGTTTGTGTTTGAGCAATTATTTGAGCGCGTTTTTCGAAGCGAACGTGTGAATCCTGACAGACACCATTTCCTTCTGTCACATGACCCCATCTCAAAGTGTGATTCAACAGACACAAAAATAACACACAAAACTTATGATAATGGGGTTATTAATTCAATTAATACACAAGGTTAGTCTCTGACTAGAGAAAATAGGGAAACAATATCAAATGGGAGCATAAAACCGTTTCTGGAAAAATTTTCAATCACAACCGAAAGTGTCTGTCAGTAAAAAAAACACGTGCTTTGTTTGCAAAGCAAAGCCTAATTTTACACATCGCGTGCTTTTGTCTGTTATTCTTGCTTGTGAACATCATTTTATTGATGTTCTTCACTGGAAAGCAGGTGTATCATCAACAGTATCACAAAATCGCAAAGAATGAACATTTTTGTTGTGATCCGACCGGTGTCTGTAGACTGAATCACACGTTCGGCAAACTTCGTTTTTAACGGAAATAACCGAGCCTTTAATCGGAAACGACGTTTCAACCGCTTCATATCGTCTGCAGGAAGAAAAAGAGGAATGCGATACCCAGTGAGTAAAACATTTAATCGTTTTTAGTGCCTTTTGATCAAGTTTTGTTGCGTCTGTCAGCAACGTTCGTCAACCCAACGTTCGGCACAGCGACGCACGCATACGGATTTGCAGCGTTTGCATTCGGAAAGTGAGGGATTTGTGAGTTCGTTTGCATAATTTCAATCGCTAGTAGGTTTTCCCTTCGTCTCGCATTCTTGTGTGTACATGTTATTGGCATTTCATTGTGTAAATTGAAAGTTTGTGAGTAACAGTAGTAAAATCTGTCGAACGTTGGCAACGCTGACAGACGGAAATATCGAACGTTGCCTTCAATGACAGACTGGCTTGGCGATCGTACTTTCGATTCGTAGGAACACAATACATAGAGACAGCAATGTGCGCTCGTTACCACAACGGTCATGAACCGGTGTAACAAACAATTTTTACTCCACGAAAAATTGACTCGGACGGAGTAAACTTCCAGTAAAAATCTTGTACGAAAAAAGAACTCACAAGGAACTAAATTTTTACTCCCCAAATATTTACTCCCAGTAAACATCTCGTACGAGAAACTTAGGGCCTACTCCTTCGTTTATAATTCGCGCAATATCCCATTTACGTGCAATCCCGTTTTGCCGCCGTCCCATTTTGGCGACATTTAACAAGCCAAGCGTCATTTTACTCCCGCATCCCATTTTTGCGCAATCCCGTTTCGCCGCTATCCCATTTTTTTGAATTTTTTTTCTTTTTACATTTAGTCAAGTTTTGACTAGGGTTGCCCCATAGCCCACGTATGTGTGTGTGTGTGTCTGTGTGTGTGTGTGTGAGTGTGTGTGTGTGTGTGTGCGTGTGTGTGTGTAGAGCGATTGAGAGTAAACTACTGGACCGATCTTTATGAAATTTGACATGAGAGTTACTGGGTATGATATCCCCGGACGTTTTTTTCAGTTTTTCGATAAATGTCTTTCATGACGTCATATCCGGCTTTTTTTTTAAAAGTTGAGGCGGCACTGTCACACCCTCATTTTTCAATCAAATTGATTGAAATTTTGGCCAAGCAATCTTCGACAAAGGCCGGACTTCGGTATTGCATTTCAGCTTGGTGGCGTAAATATTAAATTATGACTTTGGTCATTAAAAATCTGAAAATTGTAATTAAAATTATTTTTTTATAAAACGATCTAAATGTACGTTCATCTTATTCTTCATCATTTTCTGATTCCAAAAACATATAAATATGTTATATTCGGATTAAAAACAAGGTCTGAAAATTAAAAATATAAAAATTATTATCAAAATCAATGGACGTCTACCCACAACACGCCACTGGATGCCGCGTGGTGCCAGTCGTGAAAACCAGGTTCTTTGTCCTACAGTGAGACATTCAAGTTGGGGACTTTGTGACCGCTGACTTTGTCAGCATGGATGGAAAGGTGGAGAGATACAGGGCGGTGATCATCCCCAAGTCAACCCATTTCCCCGATGGGCCAGATCGAGAGGAGATCTGTGTGAAGTGTTTGCGCGCAAAAGACAATGGGAGATACTATGTCTTTCCTAATGTTGATGACATTTCATGCTTGCCAATGGCTCAGATAAAAAAAAATCCCACCAACGAACCATGAACAACAGGGGGGATTACTATTTTGACATGTGACCAAGTCTCATTTGAGCGTTCACAGTGTTACCTGAGAATAGCACACCCCCTTGAATTGGGACCAAAGAAAAAGCGTTGTATATATGCATTTTTGAATGCTTTTCTAAAGTCATAAGTTCATTTGTGAAAAAAATAAATTTTTAGGGATTGTTTTGCTGAATGCATGCAGTTAAGAAATTGACCCCGTTTTCAAATTTAGGGGGTAGGGTTGCCCCATAGCCCACGTATGTCTGTGTGACTGTGTCAAATATCAATCTACTTTGCGTACAAACTGTATAGATGTTTGTTTTTCGATTTTAGAATGATTTCTTAAGCTGGTTAGAACTTCTGAGGTCTACAGGAAACGATAAAGATAAAAAATGTACAAAATATAAGTAGCGTCCTTCATCTTACCATTGTTCTGATCAATACTGTCCCTTTATTTGCAAGTTAACCGTTTTTATTAATGTGTTCAAGGAGTATGTTAAAAATTATTATCAATGGTTGCTTTAAACAGCACCTTTGGGCAGTTATTATGCACTGAAGTTGTAAAAGCATGTTTTGGGGGTTTTAGGATATAGCGTCTTGGAACGCCAATCATCTTGGAAATACGAATGTTCATATAATTTTTTTTACTGTTTTGGATAGATAAAAAGTTGAACTCTTGGTGCAAACTGTTTTTTGGCCCCTGTTTGACTATTTATTATTTTGGAATATTGTGTGTGAGAGGGAAACTGCAATCCTCAATATCATGAAACGTGCCTGCTGATCTTTCATTTCCGGCGATAACCTACGAGGCCCTGATTTGATCGAACAGCGGCGGCAGTCGGTTTCGGCTGCCGCATTTCCGGCACTCGCCGGAAGTGATGATCCGTCCGCTCCGGCACGCTACGGCGGTCGCGGCAGGATGGAGTATTCACTGACTTCCGGTCCTTCCGGATCGCGAAGTCAACCAGTGCAGCCTTCACTTCCGCATTGTGCGGTTCCGTTGGCTACACTTCCGGTTTCGGCCGGACACGCTTCTTCCTCTTCTGGTGGTTCCTTCCGGATACCAGATAGTGGATTACAGCGTGCGCCTTCCGGCCTTCAAGTGCCTAGGCTTGAGCAGGCATCACTCCACTCAGTCGGGGGAGTGACGTCAGCTCATCCAGCTCCGGTTTTTGCGGATGGTCGTCCTGCTTACCCTTTACCTTCGCAGGGTTCTGGGCTGCAGGATGATGTTAGTGCACAGGCTTTTCCGGTTTCCGGTTTGCCAGGGCATGCTTCTGCTTCCGGAACTGGTGACTTCGGTCATGGTTCCACGTGCGACTATTCTGATGCTCCATCAGTGGTCAGCAAGGAGTCGCGGGGCGTGTTTCCGTCGAAGCTCAAGTCTGTTCTTGACGTCGCGGCGGAAGTAACGTCTCGTTATTTCCCTGAAGGGGTGGTGGCTGCGGACTCTTCCGCTTCTTTCGTTCCTTCGGCCATGGCGGACTTCCGGCCGGCACAGGAAGATGTTTCTTCCTTCCGGTTCGCCGAGTCTCCGTCAGTGGCTTACAAACTTTCGCATTCGCTGGTTCGTCCAGCACATGCGGGGAGTGGTATTCGGCCAGTGCCTGTTCCGTTACTGCTTCCTTTTGGTCCAGTTCCGGAATCAGCTCAGCAGTGGGTGGCGTCAGCTTCTCAAGCCTCTTCCTTTGTGTCTACGGCCAATAGGAAGCTTGGCATGCCCACTCAGAGCCAGAGTTGGCTGGCGTCTTTTGCACTCCCTAGGGCTACCCTTCCGGTTTCCCGGGAATTGCTGCCTCTTCTGGCTAAACCGATCAAGCGTGATTCGGTTTTGCCGGTTTCGGAGGCTTCCCTCCTCTCTGCTGAGGAGGTTGGACGTCGGCAGATCGAACTGTCCTCCATTGCGGAGACTCTTGTTCGGACTCTGTCTCGGGCATTGACCGATTCGCTGGTTCCTTTCACTCTCAGTGAAGAACAGAATGCGGACGATGTCTCTGCGCTTTTGACCGCATTGGCCAAGGTCAATGAGGAACAATTGCGTCTTTCCTCCCTGCAGTACACCCAAGCGGTACTCTGTAGGAGGGATCTCTTCCTCTCGCAGTCCCAATTCACGGAGCTGGCTACTAGGGAGACCTTGAGAGTCTCCCCGGTCTCAGAGGAATCCCTCTTCTGTCCGCTGGCACTGGATGCCAGACAGAAGGAGATTCAGTCTAACAAGGACAGTCAGTTCCTTGACTACACTCTGAAGGGGGTGAAACAGTCTCAGCCTTCTAAGCAAAAGCAGGCTCAGACATCGTCAAACCCCAAGCCAGCTCAGAAGCGGCAGGCTCCGCCGGTCGCTCGTGGTGGGAAGAAGAGGACGGCATCGGGGAGGGGGCGTGGCGGCTCTGGAAGTAAGCCACACCCCCAATGAAGCGCTCCCGATCTCACCCCCCTCCCGCCCTCCACCTTGGTGATGGCGGGAGGCCCCTCCCGGGCACTTTCTCGTTGGATGTCGGTAGTAGACAGCCAATGGATTGTGGGAGTGGTGAGATCGGGCTTCCGTCTACTCTGGCGGGAGGAAAAGGCGCCTCTTACCCGAGTGCCGCCGCGGTTCAAGCCCCCCTTCTCGCAGGAAGCACGTTCCGTCTTGCAGTCGGAAATTGCCTCCCTGGAGCAGAAGGGCGCGGTGGAGAGAGTTCGGGTCCACAGCTCCCTGGGATTTTACGGGCGTCTGTTCGCCGTTCCCAAAGCGTCAGGAGGATGGCGTCCCGTGTTGGATTTATCTCTCCTCAACACTTTCTTGAGGGAGATAAAATTCAAGATGGAGACGCCAGCCTCTGTCCGAGACTCTCTCCGCCCAGGAGACTGGGTGACCTCGATCGATCTCACGGACGCAAACTTTCACATTCTTATGCATCCGGCCGACCGGAAATGGCTTCGTTTCCGGTGGGGAGATCAGATCTACCAGTTTCGCGCACTCCCTTTCGGGCTGTCTCTCGCACCATGGATTTTCACCATGGTGGTGAGACAGGTCTGTGCACTGGTGAGGTCCCAGGGTATCCGTCTGCGGGCTTATCTGGACGACTGGCTCATCATGAACCAGTCCCAGAGCGGCTGTTCGCAGGATACCCTGACGGTTCTTCGAGAATTCAACTCGTTGGGGTTCTCGATCAACCGGGCAAAGTCGGAGCTGACCCCGTCACAGACATTCACTTATCTGGGGATGTCTTTCGACACGGTCGCTTGGACTGTCCAGCCTTCTCAGAGAAGGGTGGACAAGCTCCAAGCTCAGATTCGCTCCACTTTGCCTCTCCTGATGGCTTCCATCCGCTCGCTCGCCTCCATCTTGGGGCAGATGGAGTCTATGGCTCTTCTGGTTTCGCTGGGCCGGGTCCACAAACGTCCGCTTCAGTTCGCTCTGAAGCCGTTTGTGGACTCTCCTCTGGTGGACTGGGACGCCCTCATCCCTTTGCAGGGATGGTTCCAGTCTGCGACCCTTCCGTGGTTGGACACGGAGTGGGTCTGCAGAGGTGTTCCGATCGTCGTGCCCCTCCCCGACCTGGACCTCTTTACAGATGCGTCCAGGGAGGGTTGGGGGGCACATACAGATCTTCAGACTACTTCCGGTCTGTGGACGACGGAGCAGTCCTTGTGGCACATCAACTTGTTGGAGCTAGAGGCAGTTGCTCTAGCTCTGGCCGAGTTTCTGCCCTCCCTGTACGCCAAACATGTTCGTCTGTTTACAGACAACATGACAGTGGCGGCGTACATCAACAAGCAGGGAGGCTCGCGGTCCCCGTCTCTCTCGGAGAGGGCTTGCGAGATCCTGGTGTGGTGCTTTCAGCATCATATCACGATCTCGGCCAGGTACCTTCCAGGGAGGCTGAACACTCTGGCGGATGCGCTCAGTCGCTCCGGTACAGTGCTTCAGTTGGAGTGGACGATCACTCACGGGGCACTGCTTCGCCTTTGGGCCCAGGTCCAAAAGCCTCTGGTAGACCTTTTTGCCACAAGGTACTCGAAGAGGCTTCCGGTGTTCGTCTCGCCATTCCCGGACCCTCAGGCATGGCGAGTGAACGCTCTGGACTTTCCCTGGAAGGGTCTGGAGGCGTACGCCTTTCCTCCCTTTCCGTTACTCAGCCGAGTAATCCGGAAAGCGGAGATGGAGGGGCCGGCCCTTCTTCTTCTGGTCGCTCCTCTGTGGCCGTCGCAGGTCTGGTATCCAGATCTTCTTCGGCTCGCCCAAGGGCCCCCCTTTCCTCTCGCACTCGTGCGAGGGGAACTAGTGCAGCCCCGAACAGGCATTCCACACGAGGAGCCCAGTCTTCTGAAGCTTCACGTGTGGAAGTTGTTCGTGACTCGCTAAAGCGCTCTGGGGCGTCGTCTTTGACTCTGGACTTGGTGGCTCGCTCGCATAGAGCGTCCACCTCGTCAGTTTATGCTTCCCACTGGAAGGCATGGACTGCCTGGTGTTCAGCTAGAGGGGTGAGTTCGGTGGCTCCGCGCTCTATTCAGGTCGCTAACCACCTCTCTTTCATGTCTTCACAGGGCGCCTCAGTCTCCTCGTTGAGGGTCCGGCGCTCCGCTATCTCGGCGACTCTTAAACAGATTGGTCGTTCTGTTCGAGTCGGGGGAGTTATAGCTGCAGTCATTAAAGGGGCTGCTCTTAAGGAAGCTAAGGCTCGTTTGCCCGCTCCCAAGTGGGACTTGTTTTTAATCCTGGAATTCCTTCGTTCTGCGGATTTTGAGCCTTTAAGCGAGGCCAGTCTGTTTAATGTCACTCGCAAAGCGCTGTTTCTTCTTTTGTTGGCAACGGCCCGACGGGGTAGCGAGGTCCACGCCCTGTCGGGTCAGCCTGGGGATATCTCCTTTGAGCCGGACGGTTCCGCATCTTTGCGTTTCCGCCCGATTTCCTGGCCAAGAATCAGTCTCCAGGGCAGGCCTCTCCGCTGGTTAGAGTCAAGGCTCTGACCAGCGCGTTGGCCCCGGATGACCCCGATTCGGTCAATTGCCCTGTGAGGGCACTTTGTCTGTACTTAGCCCGGACTCAGCCGATTCGGTCTAGTTCTCAGAAGTTGTTGTTTATCTCTCTCCTTACTAGGCGCGAGAAAGATTTGTCGAAGGTAACGTTGGCCCGGTGGGTGTCCTCGCTCATCAAGCAAGCTTATGAGTGGAGTCGCACAAAGAGGGGGGGGGGTTATGCCCTCCTTGCCACTTGACTCGGCCCGAGCCCATGAAACGAGGGCGTGGGCATCCTCTCTGGCAGTTCTGCGCTCCAGACGTCTAGAGGAGGTGCTGACAACTGCGTATTGGCGTTCCGAAGATGTTTTCATAAACTTTTATCTTCGGGACGTCGCAGCTCTTCGACAGGATGGCTCCAGAGGCCTTCCAGCGCTCATAGCAGCAGGCCAGTTCCTGTCCAGATTTTGATGGTGAGTTTTGATTCATTTCTAGCCCACCGCCTTGTTGATGTTATCTGCTAATGTGATTCGGAGTAAGAATATGTTATTTAATGGAAAATTTCCTAGATAAATTTTCATTTAATTAATATACTTACCCGAATCACATACTGTATTCCCTCCCGCCTGCCCCGCTTATGGTTTTAAGATTTTTAAAGCCGTATGAGAATAGGCACGTGTTCCTAGAGGAAGTGACGTGGCACACACCCGTATGGGAGGTAACTCCCAGTGTGCTGGCCCATTACCAAAGCTACTTTCACTTTCGTTTTGGTGATGGGGTTGCTTCCCTTTAAAATTTTTAGCCGGGTAAGCGTTTTTCAGTGATAAGCATCTCAGGTGACTCAATGCTAATGTGATTCGGGTAAGTATATTAATTAAATGAAAATTTATCTAGGAAATTTTCCATTTAATGGCAAACATGGAGCTCAGATGACACCAAATTGCTATTACTTTGCTATTACTTAAAACTTTTCAGCCTTTTTGACTCACATGCGAAGCAAAAGTGAGTCTATGTACTCACCCGAGTCGTCCGTCCGTCCGTCCGTCCGGACGTCCGTCCGGAAAACTTTAACGTTGGATATTTCTTGGACACTATTCAGTCTATCAGTACCAAATTTGGCAAGATGGTGTATGATGACAAGGCCCCAAAAAACATACATAGCATCTTGACCTTGCTTCAAGGTCAAGGTCGCAGGGGCCATAAATGTTGCCTAAAAAACAGCTATTTTTTACATTTTTCCCATTTTCTCTGAAGTTTTTGAGATTCAATACCTCACCTATATATGATATATAGGGCAAAGTAAGCCCCATCTTTTGATACCAGTTTGGTTTACCTTGCTTCAAGGTCAAGGTCACAGGAGCTCTTCAAAGTTGGATTGTATACATATTTTGAAGTGACCTTGACCCTGAACTATGGAAGATAACTGTTTCAAACTTAAAAGTTATGTGGGGCACATGTTATGCTTTCATCATGAGACACATTTGGTCACATATGATCAAGGTCAAGGTCACTTTGACCCTTATGAAATGTGACCAAAATAAGGTAGTGAACCACTAAAAGTGACCATATCTCATGGTAGAAAGAGCCAATAAGCACCATTGTACTTCCTATGTCTTGTATTAACAGCTTTGTGTTGCATGACCTTGGATGACCTTGACCTTGGGTCAAGGTCACATGTATTTTGGTAGGAAAAATATGTAAAGCAGTTCTTAGTGTATGATGTCATTGCTAGGTTTAGTTATTTGACCATGTCAAGGTCAAGCATGTGAGTCGTATGGGCTTTGCCCTTCTTGTTTACTTTTTTCAATTCCCATGCCTGTGTACATTGTGCTAATTTATCCACAGGGGAGGTCAGCCCAGTGGTGAGTGGTGTGCTGACAAAGTTACTGGCCCTGGCTGGACAGGTGGCACTGCAGCAGCTGGTTTACATGGAGGTGGGGGTGCTTGGTGAACTGAAGCGACGCAACGCCCTGCAGGAGGATCACCGCGTTAAGAAGAGCAAGGTGCGTGCTATATCTGTTTAAGGATGGGGATATTGGTTTTATTGTACGAATCAGCTTGTGTGCATTTCTGTTCATGTTGATGTGGATTTCTGGGTAGGAGATTCCCTGTCTCTCACTCCCTCTGTCTGTCTCTCACTCACGCTCTCTCTCACGCTCTCTCTCTCTCTCTCTCTATGTCTGTCTGTCTCTCTCTCTCTCTCTCTCTCTCTCTCTCTCTCTCTCTCTCTCTCACGCTCTCTCTATGTCTGTCTCTCTCTCTCTCTCTCTCTCTCTCTCTCTCTCTCTCTCTCTCTCTCTCTCTCTCTCTCTCTCTCTCTCTCTCTCTCCCCCCCCCCCCCCCCCCTTTCTCTCTGTATCCATGTGTCACTGCCATTGCGCGTGAAAGACCTCAAGTCATTCCGCCAGGCGTGTCGGTAGCTGATCAGACCTAAACACACACACACACACACACCTGAGCAGCACAACTTGTTGCTGCTAGTTTTCCACTGGGTGGAAGCGACACAAATTTCCCACCGACAAAGTATAAATTAATCTTTACTTCTTTTTTTTTTAACACTCAGTCTTCCAAGCACATCTCTAGTGTCTTTGAAGTGCTAAAATGTTAATCTCTAGTCTCTACTGCACATTTACTAATACTTGCTGTTTGCCTTAATCCCACAGTCTTCCAAGCGCAAGAGCTCTGTACCAGAGACAGAGGAGGAGATGGGACTGGCGGGGGCAAGTGCTGACGACGCTGAGGCCGAGTACATCCGCAAACTGTGCGAGAAGGACATCGTAACAGGTACGTGTCTCACAATCACATGATTCATTGGTTTGAAATTTGTTCGTCATACAAGTTCAGTGGATCAGTTCAAGCCAAGTACATTATTACAAGCCCTGTACATTGTTACAAGCCCAGTACATTGTTACAAGCCCGGTACATTGTTACAAGCCCTGTAAATTAGTACAAGCCCTGTAATACAGGCCCTGTACATGAGTACAAGCCCAGTACATCAGTACAAGCCCAGTACATCTGAAACCTGTGTAAGAAGGGCATTGTTAGAGGTATGTGTCGCACATTTCATTTACATGCGTTCTTGCTTTAAAATTCATAAATGTCACTATGTTACAAATTAACGACGGGTTGAGTATGTTAAAGTAACAGGTAGGGGTACTCATGCTGATGTCCACAGCAGGGATCAGTCTGGGCTGACTTGTGTTGTGTGGAGTTGTGTCAATCTTTGCCATCAAGGCTTCAATCAGACCACACCTTTTGCTCTAAGTTCTCATTCTGATAATTTGGCGTCTGACATTTCACAAACACTTCAAACTGTTTATATAGTCTTTTACAGTGCAACCCCCCTTTTAAGACCCCCATCCCCCCCAATATTTGAAGCATGGATGTTCAAATGCACTGTGGAGTACGCTCACTTTTCTGAAAATACACCATGGTTGTTTGAGAATACTCTAAGTGCAAAACAGGGGTTCCCAGGTCTCTCCTCCCTTTTAAGACCTTGTTTTTTGTCACATTTTCTGTTCCTGACCTGTGTAAATTTACCCCCATTTTAAGACTACCTCCCTTTTAGGACCTTGTTTTTTTCAAATTTTCTGTTCCTAACCTGTGTAAATTTACCCCCATTTTAAGACCTGCTTTGTTTTAGATGTTTGAAGGTCGTAAAAGGGGTATTCCACTGTATTTTAATCGGAGGTTTACTGTTAACCAAATGTTGTTTCTCTCAGGTTGCAACTTGCTGGCCACTCTGCAGCCTCTGCTGGTGGCGGTGTGCACTAACCCGGGGAAATACTCCCACCCTGAGCTCCGCACAGCAGCTTCCCTCGCTCTCGCCAAGTTCATGACTGTCAGGTAGGACAACTCTCTGTGTGGTACAGTTAGTACAGTGGTACAATCGAACCTGTCTGAAACAACCGCACAAGGGACCGACCAAAAATGGCCTGATACTTGGCTGCATGTGGCTACACCGGAAGCCAGAATTCTGTTTTTTCGATGGGTGTTCTGACAGGCAGTGTGCCTGAAGAAAATACAGGTTTGAAAAAGCACTGAACAAATTCAGGCTGAGCTTTTGGACCTCACATACACCCATGCTGCTTTGTGTGCATGAACATTTTAAAATGGATTATGTGACCCGTCCATTATGTACTTTAAACATACTTGTTAATCAGCACAGTGTGTGGAGATGATGTAGAGATGTTTGTTTGTACTGAAGTCACACGTTTATGTTTGTAGAGCTCTCCAAGTTTAGTTGTGCGAGCTAATCAGACTGTGGTGATGATGTAAAGATGTTTGTGTCCACTGAAGTCACACGTTTATGCTTGTAGCTCGGAGTTTTGCGAGCAGCAGCTGCAGCTGATGTTCACCCTCATGGAGAAATCTCCGAGCGAGGTGATCCGCGCCAACAGCATCATCGCCATCGGAGACCTCACTTTCCGCTTCCCCAACCTCATCGAACCCTGGACTCCTCATCTGTATGGGAGGTGGGTAGCTCACAGTTTGTTCCACAAATGTCGTGTACAGTGGAATCCCCATATTTAGACTTTGACAAAATCTGAGAAAATCAGATCTCAAAACTTTAGAAGTCTTGAAACGGAAGTGTTATCAACAGGCAATCGGAGAAAATAGGGTCTCAAAACTTTAGAAGTCTTGAAACGGAAGTGTTATCAACAGGCAATCGGAGAAAATAGGGTCTCAAAACTTTAGAAGTCTTGAAACGGAAGTGTTATCAACAGGCAATCGGAGAAAATAGGGTCTCAAAACTTTAGAAGTCTTGAAACGGAAGTGTTATCAACAGGCAATCGGAGAAAATAGGGTCTCAAAACTTTAGAAGTCTTGAAACGGAAGTGTTATCAACAGGCAATCGGAGAAAATAGGGTCTCAAAACTTTAGAAGTCTTGAAACGGAAGTGTTATCAACAGGCAATCGGAGAAAATAGGGTCTTCAAAGGGTAAACAGACCTGGGAACCCATACGATTTCGCCGTATTCTGTACGCAGGATTGTCGAGAATACGATCAGTACGGTCAGTGGGAAAAAAATACGACGAGAAAAATTGTCGGTAGGGCAAAGCCATCATTAAAGCCCTCAAAATGAGTGTGGATTTAGGGCTGCTGGTGTAGTTTAGCAACCATTGTAGAAGTCAGATTGGGCCACTTTGCATGCAAATTTAAAAAATATTTCTGGACCCCTGATGTTTACTCTTTTTTTCTCAGAAGGAGCCCTTAAGATATACATGATTTGTTCAAAAGCATAATCATATCTCTTTCACCGGGCAGACTGCGGGATCCGTCTCGTCTGGTGCGTAAGTACACGCTGCAAGTCCTGACGCATCTGATCCTCAATGATATGCTGAAGGTCAAGGGTCAGATCAGCGAGCTGGCCAGCTGCATTGTGGACCATGACGAACAGATCTGCGGACTCGCCAAACTCTTCTTCCACGAGCTGGCCAAGAAGGTAAGAATGCCCAGCGGATCTTGAAAGGAGGAGTTACTTGAAGCTTTGAGGAGGGGTAACCCGGAACAGATAGACTTCCACGAGCTGGCCAACAAGGTAAGAAAGCCCAGCGGATCTTGAAAGGAGGAGTTACTTGAAGCTTTGAGGAGGGGTAACCCGGAACAGATAGACTTCCACGAGCTGGCCAAGAAGGTAAGAAAGCCCAGCGGATCTTGAAAGGAGGAGTTACTTGAAGCTTTGAGGAGGGGTAACCCGGAACAGATAGACTTCCACGAGCTGGCCAAGAAGGTAAGAAAGCCCAGCGGATCTTGAAAGGAGGAGTTACTTGAAGCTTTGAGGAGGGGTAACCCGGAATAGATAGACTTCCACGAGCTGGCCAAGAAGGTAAGAATGCCCAGCGGATCTTGAAAGGAGGAGTTACTTGAAGCTTTGAGGAGGGGTAACCCGGAAGTTACTTGAAGCTTTGAGGAGGGGTAACCCGGAACAGATAGACTTCCACTAACAATCAAAAATCAAGAAACCAAAACAAGAAAGGTTACTTGTTGGAACTTTGAATCAAGGACAAACGGAAACAGGTGCTTGTACTTGGAGCGAATTCCTGAAATGTAGCCAAAGACAAACCCGCAAACAAGAAAAAAAAGGCCACATAGAAGAGTCATGCATCCATTTTTGACTCACATGCGAAGCAAAAGTGAGTCTATGTACTCACCTGAGTCGTCCGTCCGTCCGTCCGTCCCGGCGTCCGTCCGTCCGGAAAACTTTTATCGTTGGATATTTCTTGGACACTATTAAGTCTATCAACACCAAATGTGGCCTGATGGTGTATGGTTACAAGATCTCAAAAAACATGTGTCGCAACTTGACTTCACTTCAAGGTCAAGGTCACAGGGGCCATAATTGTTATCTTAAAAACGACTGTTTTTCACATTTTTGCAATTTTTTCTCAAGTTATTGAGAATGGCAACCTTAGGCTATGTATGCTTTACAGGGCAAAGTAAGCCCTATCTTTGGACACCAGTTTGGTTGACCTTGCTTCAAGGTCAAGGTCGCAAGGGTCCTTCAAAGTTGGATTATATACATATTTTGAAGTCACCTTGACCTTGAACTATGGAAGATAACTGTTTCAAACTTAAAAATTATGTGGGGCATATGTTATGCTTTCATCATGAGACACATTTGGTCACATATGATCAAGGTCAAGGTCACTTTGACCCTTATGAAATGTGACCAAAATAAGGTAGTGAACCACTAAAAGTGACCATATCTCATGGTAGAAAGAGCCAATAAGCACCATTGTACTTCCTATGTCTTGAATTAACAGCTTTGTGTTGGATGACCTTGACCTTGGGTCAAGGTCACATGTATTTTGGTAGGAAAAATGTGTAAAGCAGTTCTTAGTGTATGATGTCATTGCTAGGTTTAGCTCAAGGTCATGTAAAGGTCAAGGTCAAGCATGTGAGTCGTATGGGCTTTGCCCTTCTTGTTAAATATCTAATCTAGGTGACCTTTCAACCAATGAAGACATTGAATGTTGTCTTACTGAACATTTGCAAATTATGTACAAGAACATTGGAGACATAGATTATTGCCAAGACCAGTGTATTGCTTAGTTGCGTGTAAAACTGCGTCAGTCATGCTTTACTGACATGTGTGGCAGGGCAACGCACTATACAACATCCTCCCTGACGCCATCAGTCGCCTGTCGGACCCAGAGGTCGGTGTGGAGGAGGAGCACTTCCAGATCATCATGAAGTGAGTATGGCTAGAACCAGAGTCCTATCTCATGAAACCATTTTTCACAGAAACTCCTGGGGCGGGGATGTAGCTCAGTCGGTAGCGCGCTGGATTTGTATCCAGTTGGCCGCTGTCAGCGTGAGTTCGTCCCCACGTTCGGCGAGAGATTTATTTCTCAGAGTCGACTTTGTGTGCAGACTCTCCTCGGTGTCCGAACACCCCCGTGTGTACACGCAAGCATAAGACCAAGTGCGCACGAAAAAGATCCTGTAATCCATGTCAGAGTTCGGTGGGTTATAGAAACACGAAAATACCCAGCATGCTTCCTCCGAAAGCGGCGTATGGCTGCCTAAATGGCGGGGTAAAAACGGTCATACACGTAAAAGCCGTGGGAGTTTCAGCCCACGAACAAACAAACAAACAAATAGAAACTCCTGTTCGGTGATTGTGGGTTTACGTTAGTGGCGTTCTTGTAGCTGACATGTATAGGTATAACTTTTTATCAGAACTGGATCAAATGCTCTGATATTTTACATTAATGTAATCTTTCATTAGAACACCCTGAAAAACGTGTTCAGAGTTTTTATGTATGAGGGCTTCAAGTTTGTCAAATAGTCATGAATATCTGATTAATGAGTAAATGGCAAGATTTTGTGAGAGATTGCACCATTTTAAATGTAAATTTGAAGATTTGTCCACACGCGTTTGCACACACACACACACACACCATTTAGAAGTCCTTTTTCATCTCTCCCCCCTTTCCCCGTCGCGATATAACCTTCGTGGTTGAAAACGACGTTAAACACCAAATAAAGAAAGAAAGAAAGAAGTCCTTTTTGCCTTGCCTTCTGTGGGAGCCCTGACAATTATTATTTGCTTCCTTTCTTTTCTCCAGATAACAAAACCAACAAGGAAAAGTTACAAAACATGTACTGTACGTTCAAAGACAATTTTGCGTTCGAAGAGTTCTTGAACAAGTTTCACATTGCTACATAAATACGACATATATCTGACCCAATTTGTTTGTGTTCATATATTGACTCTGTACATGTGTGTGTTGCAGGTACATGTTCTCCTTCATCCAGAAAGACAAGCTGTGTGAGAGTCTGGTGGAGAAATTGTGTCATCGTTACCGTGCCACAGTGTAAGTGCTGTGTCATGTACAGGAATATGCAGATAACTAAGGCACAATCCACTCTGTAAGTGTGGCATGCTGACTGGCATTCTTAAAAACTGTGTGGTCAAAGTAATGAAAAATCAAGTGAGATTGGGTCACTTTTGTTGTGTTATGCTTGTGCATCATTTCCTCTCTGAGGTTGATTCTGAAGCTGTCGCTCTCCCTGCCTTGAAAAAGCAGAACAGTGTAATTGCATCTGCATGTTGCATGCACACACACACACACACACACACAAATACACTCACACACACACACACACACACACACCCCAACCGCTTTCTCTCTCTCTCTGTTTGTTTGTTTGTTTAACGCCCAGCCGACCACGAAGGGCCATATCAGGGCGGTGCTGCTTTGACATATAACGTGCGCCACACACAAGACAGAAGTCGCAGCACAGGCTTCATGTCTCACCCAGTCACATTATTCTGACACCGGACCAACCAGTCCTACCACTAACCCCATAATGCCAGACGCCAGGCGGAGCAGCCACTAGATTGCCAATTTTAAAGTCTTAGGTATGACCCGGCCGGGGTTCGAACCCACGACCTCCCGATCACGGGGCGGACGCCTTACCACTAGGCCAACCGTGCCGGTCTCTCTCTGTTAAGACCTCCAGAAAAAGAGGTTCCACTGTTACATATTTCTCTTTGTTGCTGTTGACAGAAACGAGCGTCAGTGGAGAGATTTGTCCTTCTGCCTGTCACTGCTGTCCTACAGTGAGAAAAGCTTGCGTAAGCTGCAGGAGAACTTTTCTTGCTTTGCCGACAAACTGGTGGATGAAAGTGTCTACGCTTGCTTCACCACCATTGTGTCCAAGTCGCGGGGAGGATTTGCCAAGCCTGAAGCCAAGGTTAGTCAGCAAAGTGAAGATGGTTTGGACAAACAACGCCTTGATAGCAACAAAGTACTGTGCGTTTTCAGATGTGAGTGAACAAGAGGAAAGACTGAAGCAGTTTCACCCCTTGCATTCTGGAGTGTAGAAATGTGTTGGTTAACATTGAATACATGTAGCAATAAAGTGGTGTACGTTTTCAGGTATTGGTGGACGAAAAAGAGGAAAGACTGAAACAGTTTCACCCCTTGCATTCTGGAGTGTAGAAATGTGTTGGTTAATTATTTCACCTTAAATAAAATAAAAAAATGCTGTGCGTTTACAGATGTTAGTGGATAAACGAGAAAAGACTGAAGTAGCTTCATCCCTTGTGTTTTTGAGTGTAGAAATTTGTTGGTTTCACTTTGAAAAGCAACAAAGTGCTGTGCGTTTTTAGGTGTTATTGGGCGAACAAGCGGAAAAATTGAAGCAGTTTCACCCCCAGTTTTCTGTGTAGAAATGTGTTTGTTTCACCTTGATAACAACAAATGGCTGCACGTTTCAGGTGTTGGTGGATGAACAAGTAGAAAGACTGGTATTCTGGAGTGTAGAAATGTGTTGGTTTCACCTTGAACATTAACAAATCGCTGTGCGTTTCACTTTCAGGTGTTGGTGGATGAACTAGAGGAAAGACAAAAGCAGTTTCACCCCCTGTATTCTGTGTAGAAATGTGTTTTACCTTGAATATCAACAAATGGCTGTGCGTTTTCAGGTGTTGGTGGATGAACTGGAGGAAAGACTGGAGCAGTGCTACAACAAGGGTCTCGACGAGGGAGAGACAGCACAGAGGGCCAGCAAATCTTCCAGCGCCGCTCAACACCACGGCAAACGGGGTAGTAAAACTCCTGCCAGGGGCACCAAAACGCCTGGTAAGACAAACGCATAAATAGCTATGCTTGTGGAAACTGGGCCTAAAATAAAAAGGCAGTAAGGTTGACAAGTTTTGTTTTTGTTTTTTGGAAGCGGCGCTCGCTAACGGTTTCCTGAATGATGGTTATACACTTGGTCTGAAATTTCTGTTCTATTTCTTTTGCTCGCTTTAAAAAAATAAGTTTTATTTATTTTTTACAGAAGAAGAAATTCTAGGGCCGTCAGATTTTCTCTTCATTGTGCCCGTAAGTCTCATCCATTTCCTCACCTGTTCTTCTCAGATATGTTGAGGTTCACAGTATAACCTGCTATGTTTTATGTTGTGGGTTTTTATTTATCCCCTTTCAAATTTCTAGTCATTGTGTTATTTTTATCATATGACATCCAACTGTGTTTTCACTCTGCAGGTCGACGGAGGGGAAGGGGGAAGGAGAACGTGGAGGACGAGACGGAAAGTCCTGCCGTCAGAAAGAACACCAGAAGGAAACAGAAACCCAAGCTGGTTTTCGACTCTGATGAGGATGACGAAAATGAGTTGTTTGATGTGGAAGATAATGGTGGGTGCTTCATGGTCTCTTTTTTCCCCCCAACAGTGATTCGATTTTGATTTCAGTCTTGTCTTGATATAGTTGAGTTGTCTAATAGTCTTAACGAAATTCTGTTTTACTGTATCACTGTCAGTGTTCACATTAACCAGAAATCTCCTTATTTTACCCAGTTTTGCATGACAGAAAAAAAAGGAAGAGTTCAGCCTGTGAGTCCTTGTTTGTGACAAAATAAAGCTGCTGTGATAGTATTTTATCCTACTTTGATATGTAATTAACTTTAATAAATGAACCGTTGATTGTGTAATGTACCTTTCCTGCCTTGTAGGCAATACTTGTTTATAAAACATGCAATCACGCTGTGTGTGTGTATGTGCATGTGGGTGTATATCCCTTTGCTTCTTGTCCTGTTTCTTTGTTTGAGTCCTTGATGGTTGCAGTCTTGGTTCTATTGGTTTTTTTGAGTCACTTGAGAAAAAGTGACTCTATGTAATCGGTCAGTGTTTGTCTGTCCGGCCGGCCGGCCGGCCAGCCGGCCGGCCGTCCGTAGACACCACCTTAACGTTGGACTTTTCTCGGAAACTATCAAAGCGATCGGGCTCATATTTTGTTTAGTCGTGACCTCCAATGACCTCTACACTTTAACGATGGTTTCGTTGACCTTTGACCTTTTTCAAGGTCACAGGTCAGCGTCAAAGGAAAAATTAGACATTTTATATCTTTTCTCGGAAACTATCAAAGCGATCGGGCTCATATTTTGTTTAGTCGTGACCTCCAATGACCTCTACACTTTAACGATGGTTTCGTTGACCTTTGACCTTTTTCAAGGTCACAGGTCAGCGTCAAAGGAAAAATTAGACATTTTATATCTTTGACAAAGTTCATCGGATGTGATTGAAACTTTGTAGGATTATTCTTTACATCAAAGTATTTACATCTGTAGCCTTTTACGAACGTTATCAGAAAAACAAGGGAGATAACTAGCCTTTTCTGTTCGGCAACACACAACTTAACGTTGGGCTTTTCTCGGAAACTATAAAAGTGACCGGGCTCAAATTTTATGTGAACGTGACTCATTGTGTTGTGAATAGCAATTTCTTCCTGTCCATCTGATGCCTCATATAATATTCAGAACTGCGAAAGTGACTCGATCGAGCGTTTGCTCTTCTTGTTATTTTTATCAGTCTATCAGTTTTGGAATTTTCTTCATCATTTACATTTTTTATGACTATAACCTTTGCAACGTTTGCTATTTTACTTTCCCTTGTGAAAGTAAAACCAAGTCTTTTGGCCAAGCAGTTAAAATCACAAAATTAATCAAATTTGCTGATCAACAAGATTTTTTCCCAGATGCTCATCTCTCAGCTTTATGATGGTCCAAATAAAATTTTAATTATATTTAAAAAAAGGCTGCGTGTTTTCAATATTATGACACAATGCAAAACATGTTTCAGACCAGAGCGGCTGTTTTGATGCACCAAGCCCAGTGACGGCGAGATCTCGTGGCGGCAAAGTTCCCCTGGGAAAACCCGCCAGGCCGCTCAGAGAAGTGTCTTCCCCCTGAGCTTCGCTCTACCTTCATTTCATTTTCACAATGTTCATGGAAACAGTATTTTTGTGTGAACAAAGTACAACTTTCAGATTGTGTCGTCTCAAATGTCTGGTTTTATTATATAGCAGTGATGTATCAGAAACATTGTAAAAAGCATGTAAAACCAAGAATGTTTTATGACACAACTGTTTTCTTTTTCATTTTGACTAAGAAATTGCAGGTCTAAAATTGTTTTAACATTAAAACAAATGCATGTAAGCCGTTAAGTACTTCAGCCAAAGTGGAGAATGTTTTCCTGCTCGATTCATACTACTCTGTTTCTTCTATTTCATGTTGTACTTTCTGTCTGAATCAGTCACACCTGTCTTCACTTAATCACATTCATTCCACTTTTCACAACCACCAGTTTTGCATTTATTTTTATTCACAAGAAATAAAGCCATGCATTTTTGCTGTTCTTTCAGAATGATGCAGAAAAGTCTTCTTCATGACTATTACATGTGTATTCTATCAATAAACAAAAGACTGCCGCTCACCTACTCTTGTCTCAGTTTTATTCCTCTCTTGTCTTTGTTTGCAATACAGTGAAACCCCCCTTTTAAAAGGATCCAAGGGCGGGGATGTAGCTCAGTCGGTAGCGCGCTGGATTTGTATCCAGTTGGCCGCTGTCAGCGTGAGTTCGTCCCCACGTTCGGCGAGATATTTATTTCTCAGAGTTCAACTTTGTGTGCAGACTCTCCTCGGTGTCCGAACACCCCCCGTGTGTACACGCAACCACAAGACCAAGTGCGCACGAAAAAGATCCTGTAATCCATGTCAGAGTTCGGTGGGTTATAGAAACACGAAAATACCCAGCATGCTTCCTCAGAAAGCGGCGTATGGCTGCCTAAATGGCGGGGTAAAAACGGTCATACACGTAAAAAGCCGTGGGAGTTTCAGCCCATGAACGAACAAACAAAAAAAAAGGATCCAACCAAGAAATTCTGGGAAAATCAGGTTTTGGTAAGCAGGGTCTCAAAATGAAGGTACATTTTCAGAGGTTATGAACAGAAAATCTTTAAATAAAAAAGAAATTAATGAAATTAAACAAACAAACAAGGTCTTAAAAAGGGGATGACTTAAAGTGGAGTTCGGTGTTTATTTCTGTGTGAGTGCATGTATGTGTGTACGAGAGTAAGAATTGCGTGGCAAATGTTGAACAAATGAAAAGGAAACATTAACAAGAAGAGCAAACGCTCGATCGAGTCACTTTCGCAGTTCTGAATATTATATGAGGCATCAGATGGACAGGAAGAAATTGCTATTCACAACACAATGAGTCACGTTCACATAAAATTTGAGCCCGGTCACTTTTATAGTTTCCGAGAAAAGCCCAACGTTAAGTTGTGTGTTGCCGAACAGAAAAGGCTAGTTATCTCCCTTGTTTTTCTGATAACGTTCGTAAAAGGCTACAGATGTAAATACTTTGATGTAAAGAATAATCCTACAAAGTTTCAATCACATCCGATGAACTTTGTCAAAGATATAAAATGTCTAATTTTTCCTTTGACGCTGACCTGTGACCTTGAAAAAGGTCAAAGGTCAACGAAACCATCGTTAAAGTGTAGAGGTCATTGGAGGTCACGACTAAACAAAATATGAGCCCGATCGCTTTGATAGTTTCCGAGAAAAGTCCAACGTTAAGGTGGTGTCTACGGCCGGACGGCCGGCCGGACAGACTAACACTGACCGATTACATAGAGTCACTTTTTCTCAAGTGACTCAATGACTCAAAAACTGTAGTTAAGAATGACATTGAAAACGCCATTAATGACATTGAAAACACCATTAATGACATTGGAAACACCATTAATGACATTGAAAACACCATTAATGACATTGAAAACACCATTAATGACATTGAAAACACCATTAATGACATTGAAAACACCATTAATGACATTGAAAACACCATTAATGACATTGAAAACACCATTAATGACATTGAAAACACCATTAATGACATTGAAAACACCATTAATGACATTGAAAACACCATTAATGACATTGAAAACACCATTAATGACATTGAAAACACCATTAATGACATTGAAAACAGAAAACACCAAGCCAATTCACATTACACACTTATCACAGAATAGGTGCGAGACAGCCCGTTCACATTAGAGTTATCGTGGGTAAGAATATCGCTGGTTTAGTGGTGGGACAAGCATGGAATAACATTCCTTAAATTCTACTTGCTGACCACATGGCCTTTCATGCCTCGGTCACTTCTATCGACACCTCATCTTACAGAAAACATGGAAAAGCAGCAGGGGAGGTAACTGCCTAAATGAGGAAACAAAAGTTTTGATAAAATCTGGAGCGAGGACATAATTAGTCAAACAGCAACTGAAGGGGTCGATGGCTTACTCCAGATAATCAGTGACCGAGCCGTTGAATCTACATCATAAGCTAAAAGAAGGGTGACGATTTTGAGATTCATTAGGTGTGACGACAAAGCTAACAGGGTGCTAAATCGGAATATTGCAGGGTTTACAAAAAACCTGCTTGTTTACGTAAAACTTGAGTCATTTTGTCTGTTTTTTAATGCATCCGGATGCACAAAATCAAACACTTGCACTCTGGTATCAACCATATTGCATTCCTTTGAGTCTTATTACAAGGGTCAGCATTGAGGTCAAGAGATATCATATGTGAATGAACTGTCCCGCGCTAACTTTACCCCGCACCTGTCGCGGGCTTGGCACACTCTGTAATGTGAATTGCCCTACTGTTACCCTTCCTCCCTCGTAAAAAAGAAAAAGATTGATATAATTATCACACACGCAGATATTGGTAAAATAAGAGTTGTCATGCAAAAAAATCAAAAAGAAATTTTTTATAATTTAATAAGCAAATCAAACAGAACTTGGTACAGGGTGACCCCCCCAAAATCTTTCTTTCTTTCTTTCTTTATTTGGTGTTTAACGTCGTTTTCAACCGTTCAAGGTTATATCGCGACGGGGAAAGGAGGGAGGATGGGATAGAGCCACTTGTTAATTGTTTCTTGTTCACAAAAGCACTAATAAAAAAATTGTTCCAGGGGCTTGCAACGTAGTACAATATATGACCTTACTGGAAGAATGCAAGTTTCCAGTACAAAGGACTTAACATTTCTTACATACTGCTTGACTAAAATCTTTACAAACATTGACTATATTCTATACAAGGAGAAACAGAATCCGTTAGTCGCCTCTTACGACATGCTGGGGAGCATCGGGTAAATTCTTCCCCCTAACCCGCGGGGGGATCTTTTCCAGCAGACAGTTCTGTAAGCTTTAAAGTAACCTCCACACATAATGAGACTCTCAACACACAAATGGATATTTATATTATATCGTTGATGTCACATGCACATTTGAGGATGACAATTATGATGCTGATGATACAATGATGACAATATAAATATTGATGACAATAATATGGTAATGATAAGAACATAAATGCCGCTGCTAGGGAATTGATGATGAAGAAACATTATTCAGAAATAAAGACACAGTTGGTACTACCACACTCAAACAGAACGTTCTAGGGGTGTGCAGACAAGGATGGATCCACCCCTGCAGGCCACCCACAGCCGTCCCTTGCTGTCCACGTTGAGAGCGCTGGGTTGCAGCAGTAGGGGACAGCCCGGGGCCAGGTAGCGCAGGGAATGCAGTTTGCCTTCCTGCACTGACGTGATGGCGTGACACGCCTCGTCGCTCACCAGTAGCACCTCCTGTCCCCCCAATTTGTAGAAACACACGTCTGTCGGCTGGAACCGCAATTCTGGGACTATGTTGAGGTCCATGAAGGGCTTGTCAGTTGTTAGGAGACTAGGTTCAGTGAGGACCGCGCCAGTTGTAGCGAGACTGGGGTCGGTGAGGGCCGCGCCAGTTGTAGTGGGACTTGGGTCGGTGAGGGCCGCGTCAGTCCCAGCGATACTGGGGTCAGGAAGGGCTGTGTCAGTCGCAGCGAGACTTGGGTCGGTGAGGACCGCGCCAGTTGTAGCGAGACTGGGGTCGGTGAGGGCCGCGCCAGTTGTAGCGAGACTGGGGTCGGTGAGGACCGTGCCAGTTGCATGGGTGAAAGCTATGAAAATCAAATTGACTGAAAATTTTTTGAGGCAGGGGTCCAGGGGCCGCCCAGGCCCTGGCGGGGTACGGGGCAGGGCCCCGTTAGGGGTCCAGGGGGGCAACGCCCCCCGGCCGAAAACGAATTTTTGCATTATACATTGTGATTTTGTGGCCTTTCCTGGCAAAAAAATACACTTTTTGTCACTATCATGCAGGTCAAAAAAATACCTTCAGATTCTAATGATATGGTAAAAAGGGTAAACAAAATCAAAACAAAGTCACAGAAGTAATCATTTTTCTTTTGTATCTTTTCACACTTGCATCTTCCAACACAACGACACAATTGATAACAATTAACATTGACAACAGCCAATTACTAAATGAAATAGAAACTGAACAACTGAACAACTGAAATAAAAGTTCAAAATATTTAATTATAAGAAGCAAACATTGCCAGACAGGCATTGAAATAAATGATGAAACAGAATGTCACACATGCAAACAGCATGATGTAGCACTGCACAAAATAGCAACTAAGCAGTAGCATCTCTTATAGTGCAAAGTTCTCAAGGAAAAGCACTTGAGTTTCAAGCACCAAACTTATCACACACAGTTTTAGTTTCATGAACTCCAACCAGTCCCATCGCCTTTGTTGGCTAGACCAGCATCAATAAGATCTGTCCATGCGTTTTCCGCAGAAATCATGTCACCACTTCGTAATGCCTGCCAAAACGCGAGAACTTTTTTTTTATCGTGATGCAGAGCGAATTCGAAAGCGAAGAAACCTCACCTACGGGGTTTACCGCATAGCAGTTCGAAAACGCGTTCCGCTTAAAAAAAATTTTAAAAAAAAATTAAATTTTTTTTTTTTTTAATAAAAATTGCGGATTGACGGAATTTCCGTCAGACTTATTTTCAGATTGACGGATTTCAGTCAATTGACGGGCTACTTTCACCCATGCAGTTGTAGCAAGACTGGGGTCGATGAGGGTCGTGCCAGGTGTATCGTGGGTGAGGGCTGTGCCAGTTGTAGCGAGACTGGGGTCAGTGAGGGTCGCACCAGTTGTTGTGAGACTGGGGCCGGTGAGGGGTGTGTCAGTTGTTGTGAGACCGGGGTCGGTGAGGGGCGTGCCAGTTGTAGCGAGAATGGGGTCGGTGCAGGGCTTGTCAGCTTCAATGTCACTGTGGTCGGTGAGTAGCGTATCAGTTGTAGTGAGACAGGGGTTGGTCAAGGGCATTTGTATGTGGGTGACGAAGTTTGGTGGTGTGTATGTATCAAGAGGGAAAGGTTTTTGTCGTTGGAACAGCAAGACTTTGCGCTGTGTGTTTGGTGGCTCAGCTTCTTCCACAACTATCAGAAACTCTTCTTTCTCATCAATGTCACATGCCCGTTGCTTTCCGCAGTGGATCATGAACTCAGTATTGCTTTCTGTAAAGAAGGGTGCATCGCCGATTGTTCTGATTCTTTCCGCACTGATATTTCCGCGAAAGTTGTCTGTCAGTTGCATGAGCTTTCTTGATTTAACGTAAGATACAGACTTCATCCCAGGTTTTAATGACTGCTGATAAATCAAACAATCAAATTCATCAACTTTCAAACATACTTCACCGGTTGAATCTTTCAAAGTGACAATTAATCTTCCCTTTTTATCATACAGTTGAGAATTCAGTGTTTCAGCATTTAGAACAGATGTTTTATAAGACACCCAAACTTGTTCATTGAGATTGTGTGGACACAGAGAGAACACTTGACAGTCAGACAGATGTCTACCACAATGGATGAATTCCTTCACTTCTACTTCTGGTTTACAGGGATCCATATCTACCTGAACCGCCTCCCCCATGTAGCCTTGCATCCCCTGAACCATTTCCTGCGCTGAATCTCTGTATTGAAGAACCGGCCGAATAATGGCCGAAACATGCTCTTGGGTCAAGTTCTCAACAGCTGCCTCCATTCTGTCGCCCTCTTTCATCTCTTCAACCATTTTTAGAGCCTGGGTAACCGAGCAGCTTTTCTGACAATCTTCAAGTTGCTGCTTCAACTCACAGAGCTTGGACAAGTTTTGCTGCATATGCTCCATGGCTGAAGATAGGTTGGTGTGAATGTCATTAGAGACGGTTTTCAATGATGCCAGAGCTTTTTCATGAACTGTGGCTGCTGCCGCGACTACAGCGTTATATCTGTTGTGAATGTTTTGCTCCACCGCTTCTTCCTTTCTCTTTAGAGCCTCTTGCTCTTTGGATATCTCGTCAATGCGTTTCTGAGTTGTCAGCACAGCGTTTGTCAGCCGTGTCCTGTCTTCAGACAACTGGGACATGGCTTTATCCATAGTCTTCTGGATGTCTTCCGTCTTGTGAGTCAGATGGTCAGTCACTTTGCACATTATTATTATTATTATTATTATTATTATTGCATGGGTGTTACTGGGAAAAATAAAAAAACCTGAAAGGCAGGGGTCCAGGGGACGCCGAGGCCCCGGCGGGGCACAGGGGCAGCGCCCCGTTGGGGGGTTCAGGGGGGCAACGTCCCCCTGAAGCTGAAGCAAATTTGCCAAAATGAAAGCATATAGTGGCCATTTCCAGCATTCTCACAGTCAGAAACCATACAAGAAGAAAAGAAGCAGAAACAAAAAAATCCACAAAAATAATACAAATGGGATACTTTACTGTCCCAATCAACCAAGCAAAATCACCATCAATAATTCAAAAAAAATTCTAGAGCTCGGCTGTTCTGCATGACGAGCGAGCGATTTCTTCCCACTGCTCCCGTACTTCACTGTCTTGGAGCAAAAGATGCAGAAACTCGTTCCAGGCAAATCTAGCTTCTTCAGCCAGGTTCGATATTCCTCACCATCACCGTTTTTTTCCAACAACCATTCCCACCTCCACTTGTTTGTAACACCTTCTTCTAGTTTTTCAAGTTTAGAAGGATCGACATCATCACTGATGTAAGGCATTTTGATTGAGCAAAATGCTCAAGTTTGAAAGAAAGTTTCTGGACACCGACGAAATCAAATCATAATAAGCAAGATGGCGGCAAATCCAAGGGAGCGAACCGAGAAAGCACGCGAACCGGTGTCAAAAGTCGGATCGGAATCGCTGCTCGTTATTTCAACTTAGCGAAACGAAGTTTTTTTTTTTTTTTTTTTTTTTAAACCAGAAAACCGGAATTTCCGGCTTCAGATTTTTTCAAAAACCGGAAATCCGGCAAAAGCCGGAAGAGTAACACCCATGTTATTGTGATCATTTTTATGCGCCTAATCTAGATATAGCCCTAGGCGCTTACATATTAATTTTGAGACGTCGCAGTCAACACAAAACAGCTCCAGGTCTCGCTTGGGGTGCACGCTGCAGAACAGTCCTTTCCGCGCCTTCTCCAAGACTTCAGGCTTGATGTAGAAGTTTGTCTTGAAGGCTGAGACCCCTCCCCGCGGAATGCGAATGAAATCACGGCATGAAGGGCAAGGGAAGACGCCGCCCCCATACCTGTGTGCAACACCTTCCAGACACTTCAGGCAGAATGTATGGGCACAGGAAAGGATCTTCGGGGACGTAAAGATGTCCAGGCACACAGGACAGGTTAAAGTGCCAGAGACATCTGATGCTGAAGGTGATGCAATATCAGCGTCAAGTTTTCTCTTTCTGCTTTCACCGGCCATTTTTGATTTTTTTCTTTCTGAAAATAAGAAAAATAATACAGCTTAGACACAAAATAATAATACAGCTTTGGCACACAATCAAAATATATATTTGACTGTGTCACAATTCAACCAAACATATTGGGAGGGGGGATATGAGCTATGTGAGAAAGTATGAAAAGAAGTGAGAATGGTACCGAGACACTGCAAAAGGAATGTGGTTATTTGCATGAGTAACGAATATGTAACCATATGTTAGTGCGTGTTTGTTTGTTGTTGCTGTTTTTCTATATTCAACAAAACCTGTCCAGGAAGACATACTGCATGTTCATTAGGATGCGAAAGTGTGCGATTCTGAAATCCGTTGTTCCGAGTCATGCTGAAGATTTCCATGCATTTATGTACTCAGTTTTAGTGTGTGTGCTTCAAATCCACATGCTTTTTCTATCACATGGCCACAGTCATGGTTGGCTATTGTGCCACACATACATGCACTGTATAAGTAGAGTCATAGCTAATCATGTTGAACTTTAGTGTGTTAAATTGATAGCTCAGAATTCAGAGGCATCTAAGCCTCCAAATTTTCAGAACCTGCACTGTCAGTATAACAAGTCATTTTAGATCCCTTTGAAGTCACCGAATGAACTGTACCTCAGTGTACGATTGCATTTCATTTACATGCGTCAAAGACGGAATTATCTGTTTAATCCAATAGGGCCGGGACGTATAGAACGTGAAACTGATGTCCCTTGGTTGAAAACATAAGCGGTTTCGCATCATTTTCGTCGATCAAACAACCAAATTAATGAATGAATTAAATTCACGACAAATTACTGTTCTTTGCATGGCTTGTTTACAGGGGCTTGTATCAAAAATAAGTTGAGAATGCCACTGAATTTTAAGCTATGAATTTAACACACTAAATTCAAGATTACCGAGCCAAGATCAACCAGGGGGCACACCACAAGACTACTCCCACAGAACATCGTTCTTCCCGTCAGCGATCCGCCTCTGGAATACCATCCCCCAAGAAGCTGTGAGTGCAGACTCCCCCGAGGCCTTCAGGAACATCGTTGAGGCCTGGCTCCGAGGCGTGAGCCCATAAGCACCCCCTGTGAGAATCCACTCCCTCTGTTCCCCCCCCCTCCCCTCCACATTAGATTCCCCTCCCCTTGCATTAGATTCCCTTCCTCTCTCTCATTAGACCCATCCCCCTTCTCCATCCCTAGCGACCCATAAGGCCAACAAAAAAAAATTGTCTGTTTAGGGTAACCCGACCGACCCTATCGATTTGGCGCCGACCCAAAAACTTTTTTTTTATTTCAAAAAAAAAAAAAAAAAAAAAAAAAGGTAAAAATGCTAAAAAGAGACATTTGGCGTTTCTTTCTCTCCCTTTCTCTCTGTTTTATTTATACGTTAGTTTTGAAACATGTATTCATCAAATATAAGAAGTGAATGTTCAGCCAACACCACAAAAAAAAAAAAAAAAAAAAAACTTTACCTACCTACCGACCCTACTTTTTTGGTCATGTTACCCTAAACAGACAATTTTTTTTTTTTGGCCTAAGTAATCAGTAGTGATATAGGTGGAATCTATCACTCTTGCTCCATATTGTTCGTCCTGTTTGTATTGTTTCGTCGGGGCCCAGTTGCTGCGCTAGGTAGCGCTGGGTGGTAGGCTAGCCCCTCGGCCCAGGGTCTGAAATCGGGTGCCCCGGTGTCACGATTTCATCTTTCGCCTGTGTACATATTTCCCCCTCGACATATACTCAAGACTGAAATGTTTCCTGGTAAAATTAAGAAGTGAAATTATTTAAGGACGAAAAGCATGTCAGTTTCTTGCATGTGAACAAAATTGGTGGTAAAATGTAATAGATTTCACCCCCAAAATCGAATTCTTCGAAAACGTTTACTGAGTGGTTACGTCCCTTGAGTAGGAAGGAAAACATTTTAGGATGAATCAAATTTTTAAGTTAAATAAAACAAATTGGTTGGACAAATTTGGCCCCATGAATGTAAGGTACACAAGGTCGCTCATCAGTACTATCGAAGGGTGTTTTTTTGTTCAGTGTTGAGTTTATACTAGATCAACGAGGCCGAGAAGCGAAATATCAACACGGCGAAAGATGTCGGAAAACTTGAAACGTCACACCGGCAAAAAGCGAAAAGCAATAGCTTGCCTACCAACCCACCACTGTTTTGATTTTCGTAGGTACACTATCCACTTTATCTTTCACGCTAGGGAAATTAGGCGCACCAACCAAAATGAGGATCGTTGCCCTGTAAAGCCTAAAGGGATTTCCTCAGAAGAACTTCAAGAAGAAGAAAAAGCGTGTCATTCATGGGAAGGCATCGGCAAACTGAGACTCAGCAACAGATCTGGGTGGGTTTTTTCTGTCCAAGAAAGGAAATAGTTTTCTGGAGTGCACACACTGAGTAAGAGAATATAAATACTTACAGAACTTACACCTCTGCTACACTGCACGCGTTAACGCGCCACTTCGTTCGGGCCGTATCTTTCGGCAGCTCGCCTTGAAAGTGATATGTCCCCTGACAAGGGGTAGTGATTTTTTCCGAAATGTAGCGAAATGTAGCGAAATGTAGCAAAAAGTAGCGAAATGTAGCAAAAAGTAGCGAAATGTAGCGAAATGTAGCGAAATGAAACATGATAAAAACGAACTTTTGGAACATTTGGAGCTCCAACAATTTTCGTAGTTATCGATTCAGATTATCAAGTTGTAATCCATGAATGTTGTGCCAAAGGATGATGATGATGATGATGATGATGATGATGATGATGATGATGATGATGATGATTTCCATGAAAACAATGTAATGCCCAATTCCATGAATGTTGTGCTAAAGGATGATGATGATGATGATGATGATGATGATGATGATGATGATGATTTCCATGAAAACACGGTAATGCCCAATCACATGAATGTTTTGCCAAATGGCAAATTTCTTGAAATTGCAAAGTTGATTCATGTACTCCAGAACACGGCAATGTCAGACAGAGTTGAAAACGTCCCCCCTGGTTCGAAAGAAAATGTCTTCTTCATTGTTGATAATGCAGAGAATGTGACCAGGAGGGCCCAAAACAAACCTTCTCAATTTGTCGATGACAGAGGTGCTTGGGGTAGTGGCCCAACCAGCAAAAATGTTTGTGTGCAAACTGATGGTACTCTAAAGCACGTGAGCTTCAAAAATGGCATGTATTGTCGTGAAAAGACAGTGCAGAAGAAGAGAGAGTATATCCCCCTTGTACCCCAACCAGCACCAGAAACAGTAGTCACACTACACAGATACTACGTAAAACACAAGACATACAAGAAGCGGGTATCATGGCTGTCAGGTAATGTACCAACAATAGCTGTCCATGAGTACAAAGGCCCTTACGTTAGAATTCACCCCAAACAGATGCATAAAATAAAGACCGATCTTTTGAGCAAACGACCATCTGAAGTGTATGCAGGCAATTCTGAAAGACGGAGGTCTTTGAAGGACCGAGAAATAAACGCTGCATATATATAACGCGAAGGCTAGGATGAGAAAAGAAAATCAACCCCATGCACACAACGACAATTTCTCTGACCAAGTAGCTGGTGTCGAAGAACTACAACATGTCTTACCTTTCATTAAACTGGTTGTTCGCCAACGTGGCAAAGTGCCGTGCATAGTTTTGTACACAGAAGAACAAATCAGTGATCTACGACGCTTCTGTTGTCCACCCTGCTTTGCACAAGCGACAGTTTTGGGTGTGGACAAAACTTTTAATCTCGGGAGCGTCCACGTCACTGTTCTTGTGTACAAAAACCTGGCATTAATGAACCGCAAGACGGGAGACCATCCTCTATTTTGCGGGCCTTTATTTTTACACGGGAATAGTGACACTGCCACATTCAGTGTCTTTTTCCAGCATCTGGCAGGCCTTTTAGCAGATTGTAAAAAGTTACCTGTTCTTGGCAGTGATGAGGAAACTGCGATGAGAAAAGCAATGGGGATGGCGTTCCCCGGATCTCTGCTTATGTGTTGTTCGCTTCACCTGCAGAAAAACTTCTCTGCGTCATTGAAAGACAAAGTGGGTTGCCGAAGTCACAAAGGCAGCACTTCGAAAATTTGATTTTCGGGCGCAATGGAATCCTGGCGTCGGCTGATGACCAGGTCGAACCTGAAGACAGTTTATTAAGCATGGTTTCTCCCTCAGACTCGGGTGTTCAGAAGTATGTGGACAAAATGACACCACTGCTTTTGCAGAATGTTGCTGCATACACAGGAATGAAAAACCTACTCTTGGCAAACGTTCGCTGGACAAACAACAACTGCGAGAGCATCAACCATGTGCTCAAACAGGCTGTTAGCTGGAAGTCTCTCAAACTTGTTGAGTTGGTGAATAAACTGCATGCGGTTGTTCGCCAACAATATACCGCGAAGTAAAAAGGTCGTTCATAAATGTTAGGGAGTTTTCTTTGACGCCACAGTTTGACAGATTTGTTGTCTCGCGGGACTTTGGTTGTTTGAAGATCAGGGCAAAAGGAGCAAGCGTTTCAAAAAGTTCATGTCTGCATTGGTACTGACAGACGAACAAGTAGTCAGGAGCACAGACGGATGCAGAACATCCCGTGCACCAACACATAAAGGCAAGAAGCCAGGTCAAGTTAAACGGAAACAATGTGCCAAAACCACAACTACCGCTGACAAGGACAGATAATCCTCCTCCCAAAATCACAGAAGTTCGAAAAATGTAAGAAGATAAACAGGAAAAACTAAACAGAGGAAAACGAAACAAAGAAAGAAATCAAAAGTAACAAATTAATACCGGACTACATTCTTCAATAAAGACAGGAAGGTCACTTGCAAATCGGCAAGTTATTTTTTGAACACGTGACTGACTATGAATAGTGCGTTTCCGTTTTGCATAGGGCAGCGAAATTTTGTTTCTGAACTACAGATCTGTAATCTGTCTTTATCGGTGACAATACGTTGAAAAACCACTTCTGACATTTGATCAACGGACGGGAGGAGCGCATATATATAAGTCCTAGACTGTGTGGAGATGAGATTTAAAGATCTCCACAGATCCTGCCAGAACTTGATCGTAGATGGTTCCAGTCTACGCGGATCGTCCTGGGAAAATAAGAGTTCCTGTGAATGTCTGTTTTTCCAGGAATAGTTTGAAAGCAGCGGCTATTGTTCGTAACTTACACTGTTTTTATCAATATTTGTTGACACAAAATCTTTGAAACGCCTTGCTGTCACTTTGCGTTTGTTTCTCGTAGGTTTGACTCAGGTAAGTCAGTATCTATATCTATATATATACGACTAGTGTCTGTCTGTCTGTCTGTCTGTTCGCGATGCACGGCCAAAGTTCTCGGTGGATCTTTTTCAAATTTGGACACCGTATTCAGCTACACCCCGGACACAACCTCATCGATGAGATATTTCAACACGTGCTCTCAGCGCGCAGCGCTGTGCGCGCTGAACCGATTTTGTTTTCTTGTGTGGTCTGGATCCACTACCAGTAACTCTTCCTTATCTTCTCCAGTGTTTTCAGCCGCGATTATCTCCCTTCCTCCGTGTGGCGTCAATCCATATTCCCGTTACTACGTTACTATTTTTAGAAGGTCACTGCACGTTACTATTCTTAGAAGGTCTCCAGTGTTTTGCGCGTTTATCTCCTTTCCTTCGTGCGCCGGCGAAGCCGGCGTACACCCGGCCGGGGTATTCGGCTCTACTTCTTCCCGGCGAAGCCGATACCCGGCAAAGCCGGTACCCGGCGAAGCGGGTAATCATCTAGTCTATATATATACGGCTTGTGTCTGTCTGTGTGTCTGTGTGTGTGTGTGTTCGCGATGCACGGCCAAAGTTCTCGATGGATCTGCTTCAAATTTGGTGGGCATATATAATAAGACCCCGGACACAACCTGTCTCCAGTGTTTTGCGTTTATCTCCCTTCCTTCGTGTGGCGTCAATCCATATTCCCGTTACTATTTTTAGAAGGTCACTGTCCACAACGCTCAATCCATATTCCCGTTACTATTTTTAGAAGGTCACTGTCCAC